>NC_052052.2:56473027-56780514 GCF_903992535.2 Arvicola amphibius | reverse complement strand
GTTTGGGAAAGATTAGTAGGTGTGGTCTTGGAGATATGGCTTTGTTGGAGGAGGTGTGTCACTGGGGGCAGGCTTTGAAGCTTCAAAAGACTCTTCTTATCCCCAGTATCTGTCTCTGTCTCCCCTTGCCTTTCTGTCTGTGTCTCTCTCTTCTGTGCCTCCTATTGTGGATAAAGATGTGAGCTCTTAGATGCTCCTGCTACCATGCCCTTGCCCCACCATAGCTTTCTTCTATGAACTCCCTTGGTCCTGGGGTTTATCACAGCAACAGAGATGTAACTGGGACATCAAGTGTGACAGTTATGACAGCTTTACTTTTGTTTATTTTTTAACAGTTTCCTCAATTTTTTGAATTAGGATCTGTGGATGTTATTTTGATATTTATTTTACTTTACCTATAAAATATATGTTTTGATTATGGCCTTTTCAAGTAGGATTTCAAATCCTCCTCCTCTCTTCTTTCACATTTTACTACCCTACCCTCTACCTTCCACTCCTTGTAGTACCTCATCAGCTTTCACGTCGCTTTTGCTCCATTATCTTATCCTTCCTAATCCCTCTTATTTTCTTCTTTTGTGGTTATCTTTCTGATTGCATGATTTATACCTACACACAAGTCCACATATATGCATATATAAATATTTAAAGCTAGGATTCCCATATAAGAGAAAACATGGAGCAATTGTCTTTCTGAGTCTGAGTTATCTTGCATAATATATTTTCAGGGACACAAATTTTTCCATAAACTTCATTTTTCTTTTCCCTCTTTTCTCAATTTTTAAAAATTAGTTTGTTGGAAGTACCAAGTCCCACACAATATGTTTTGACCATATCACCTTCCAAGTCTCCCCAGATCGACCCTACATATTACCTACTCCATTTTTGTTAACTTAAAAAAATTTTAGGACCAATTTGTGATGCCCAAATATTTTTGGATGTGTGATCTTCCACTGACTTGTGCTTAACAGACTATCTGCTACACTCTTAGAGAAAAAAATTGCTGTCCCTTTCCCAACAGCCAAGGGTTGCTAATTGCTTCCTGGTCAAGGGTGGGATTTGTGCCCAATTTCCCTCTTCCTGTTGGGATTTAGTCTGTCTTGGCCTTGCATAGGTTTTATGAATACTATTGAAATTTCTGTGAGTTCATATGTGCCACTGGCTTGCTGTGCCCAGAAGACTGAATCTTCAGACATTCATTTTATATTCAGAATATTGATATAGATCAGAACATCACTAAGGGGTCACAGAGAGGGACTTCCAAGGGAAGAGAGTATTCTTTATGGCCAAATAAAATTGCACTGTGTATCACATTTCTATCATCCATTTATCTGTTGATGGAAATTTAGCATTATTTCATTCTCTCCGTTTTGTGAACAGCAGAAATAGATACAGACATTCAGTCTCTAGGACAAAGATATCTTATGAGTTTTTCCTGAATTCTCTTTTCTATATAATTTATATTTAATAATCCAGTTGGTTTTACCTCCAAAACATATCCCCAGTCTCTCCACTTCTTTTCGTCATCCTATCAGCAACCCTTACCTGGAGCTCCATCCTGTAAGTATCTCTGTAGTCGGAAATAATTTTTTGGGTATATACCTAGAAATGGTAGAACTGGTTCTATTTTAAATTTTTGGGAAGATTCTGTATGTACTGATTTCTGTAATGAATGCAATACCTGACACACCTTTCATCCGTGAATTACCCACATCCTCTCCAGCATTTCTGTTGTTTTATTTGGTGCTGTCCATTCTGAGTGGGATCAGTTGGAATCTCAGCGTGGCCTTAATTCAAAGTTTCCTGGTGACAAATGACTTTGACCATTACAAATTACTTTCTGGACATTTCTGTTTCTTCTTTTGAGAGTAGTATATTAATTTCATCAGTTCAATGTATTATTGACTAGCCATTTTATTCTTTTGGCATTTAATTATTTCAGTTTCTTATATGATTCAGTTATTAAGCCCCTGTCTGAAGCATAGCTGGAAATTCTTCTCCCAGTCTTTAAGCCCTGGGTTTGCTTTGCTGACATTTTTCTTTGCTATGCAGAATTTTTTTTAAAACTTTATATAATATCTTTTGTCAGTTCTTGGGATTATTTCATGTGGAATTCTTGCCTATGTGTATATTTTAATGTATTTTCTTTAGCTGTTTTAGGTTTTAAACCAAAACCTTTGATCCATTTGAGTTAATATTTTATGTAGGGTGGGATAAGAATCTGATTTCACTCTTATAAGGATTGATAATGAGTCTTGCTAGGATCATTTGTTGGATGGGCTTTTCCTCCCAATGTGTGATTTTGAATCTTTGTCTAATATTAGGTGGCCATCTCTCTGTTTGTGTTTCTGGTTCCTCTGTTCTGTAGCTTTGCATGTCTGTTTTTCATGCCAGTACCAGGCTGGCATTTGTTCTATGGCTCTGTAGTAGAATCTGAGTTGGGTATTATGATGATTGTAGCAGTGTTTTCTTTTCCTTAGGTTTTAAAGGTATTTATCTGCTTATTGGTTGATTGATTTTATTATTTCTGTTTTTCTATGTTCCTACAGTGGTGTGGGAAGTCCTTTTGTATCCATGTTGCTTTTATTGGTTAATGAATAAAGAAGCTGCTTTCAGCCAATGACTTAACGGAATATATCCAGGCTGGAATATATATATATATATATATATATATATATATATATATATATATATATATATATATATATATGGAGAGAAAGTAGGCAAAGTCAAGGAGCCACCATAAAGCCACCAGAGGGGAAAGACGTGAGCTGCCAGCTGGAACCTTGCTGGTAGGAAAGTTCTCATGAGTAAGAGTCTCATGGTAAAATATAAAATAATAGAAATGGGTTAACTAAAGATATAAGAGCTAGCTAGCAAAACACTTAAATGATTGGCCAAGCAGTGATTTAAATAATATAGTTTCTGAGTGATTATTTCGTGGTCTGGGCAGCTGGGAATAAGCAAGTGGCCTCCTACTACACTATAGAAACTTTTGGATGTTTTGTAGTTTTTGTAGTTTTTTTGAATTATTGGAATTTTGACAGTGATTGCAATGAGCTTGTATAATTTTGGAGATATAGCTTCCCCCCACTATATTAAGTATGCCAGTCCAGAAACATGGAAAGTCTTTTCAATTTCTAGTATCTTTAGTTATATTATTTTCAGTGTCTTAAAGTTTTCATTGTCAAGATTTTTTCTTTCTTTGCCTGAGTTTATTCTTAGCTGTCTAATTTTTACTTAGGTTTTAAGTTTGGAACTATTGTAAATTTCATTTTTTTATTAATTTGTTTCTTAGCAAGTACATTTGGAAAGGCTATTGGTTTTTATACTTTTATATTCTGAAACTTTACTAAAAGTGTTCAGCAGGTACAAGGTGGAGTAGGCATTTCAATAAACAGGAACATGTCATCTCTGAATAGGGATAATTTGAATTTTTCATTTTCCATTTTTATTACTTTTATAGGTTCCACTTATATTATTGCTCCAGGTAAGACTCCGGGCACCATGTCAAGAAGAGTGGAAAGATTGGGAAGCCTTATCTTGTTCTGGTTTTAGGGAAAAATACTCTTAGTTTTAACCAATTTAGTATAGTGACAGCATATATTTTTGTGAAATATAGCCTCTATTATTCGATTTATATTCCATATGTTCCTAATTTCTTCAGAACTTTTTTCATGAAAGAATATTAAATTTTATCAAGTGCCTTCTTTGTATCTACTAAGATGTTTATGTAATTTCTGACCACAAGTTATTTGTTATATTACACTTACTGATCCATATTTTGGACCAGACTTGATCCTTGCAATGAAACCAACCTCGTTAAACAACATGGTCTTCTCAGTGTGTTCTTAAATTTGATTTGCTAGAATTTGTTGGGAATTTTTACATCTATGTTTATTTGTTGCTGTCGTCATATCTCTACCCAGTTTTGATATTAGGGTAGTGATGGTTTTGTAGAATGAGTTTGGTAATGATCTTTCCTTTTATATTTTGTGAAGTAGTTTGAAAGGTGTTGGTATCAGATCTGCCTCGAGTCTCAGTCCTGTGCTATTCCTTGTGAGAGATGTCTTAGTTGCATTTCCCGTGGCTGTGATAAAACACTGTCAAAAGCAGCCCAGTCAAGAAGAGACTGATTATTTTCACCCACCTTCTCAAATACAGTGTCTTGTCTTCCATCTCAACCCGGGGTCACACCTACTTTCGCGAAACACTGTAGGTGAGAAAAGGTCCTTGCTCTGTAGAGCCACACTGGGCAAGTGAGAAGGGGCAGCAAAAGCAGGCAAGCAGGGTGACCTGTTGGGAACAGGAGCAGTGCCAGGACATGGCTGCTGTTACTGTGGACAAAGCAGCACTTGAGCCAGGGGCTTTCCTCAGTGGTGATAGCCCAGGCTGGACCAGAAGAGGAACTTTTCTTAGTATTTCTCTTTTACTGAACCTATATCTTTTCCCTCTGACTTGATAGATTGATAAAGACATAAATTTATAAATTTATCTCATTTACAAAAATAGATATTTTGTAAAGGTTCCTTCTAAACTTAACAAATAGTGCACTTTTCTGAATAAGAATGTAAAATCAGATACATATCTGATATTGTTGTTTGGCTGTTCACATCTATAATCTCTGCGTGGTGTGTGAATGTGGAGTGTGGATGTTTATGTGTTGGGAGGTCAGAAGACAGCCTCAGGTGCTGGCAGTCAGTGCTTCTTTGAGATCGTCTCTTGTTCCCAACAGGGAATGCTGGGTGTGGCAGGCCCAAAGGACTGGGGGGGGGGGGATTCTCCTGACTCCACATCCCACCTCTCCATAGGAGCACTAGGTTACAGAGATGTGTTCCTGCACTGCAGCATTATGTGTGTTCTGGGATCCCAAACCCATCATCACACTAGCAAGGTAAGTGTTTTACCCAGAGAACCATTGGTACCTCATCTTCCATATCCACATTGCTGGCCACTTGATCTCTTTGTCACTAACTGCAGCACATACATTACCCTATTATTGGTATATTTGCATTTACATCCCTTTTCATGTTTCTTAATTTTTGTTCTCCAAATGATAGTTATTTGATATTGCATGGACATAACTAAGATGTTTGTATAAACTTTAATACCATCACATTGCATTATGAAGTTTATTTACTTATTTTTTAAAACAAAGTTGTCTTTATTTGTATGTTAAGTCTACTATTTTGGTGATAGACCCTAAATTTAAGAATTAAATTTAAGAATATATAGATATATGAAAATACATATATGCATGGACAAAAATTAGTGAAAAAAGAGGTTCTGAATTTGAAGGAAAGCAGGGAGGGGACAGCTTGGGGGAGGAAAGGGCAAGAAGACGTGTCATAGTTAAATTATAATGTCAACATTTTAAAAAAACTTAAAAAGAATTAACATATGTTCAGGGAAATATTTAAACATTATTGATAATTGTGTATCACAATTTAACACACTATTAAATATGCAGTAATAATACCATAATCCTGAGAATCACCCACATGATCCTAACTTTTGTGGTCAATAAACTTGACCACATTGTGTTTTTTGAGGCTAGCAGAGATGTCTCTTTTTATTTTCATAGTCTTAGGTTTTGGCTAAAAGTTGATTTTGCCATCACTATCATCATCTTCCTGTCTCCTTTATTAACCTAGTGTACCCTTGCATCTCTCTTAGCTTTCCCAAGGAGGTTTGCTTTAGTTGTAACCCTTGAACCTGTGTATCAGCCAGCCTTTTGCTGTTGAAGTTTATCTTCCTATCAATTCCTGAAGAACAGCTTATGGGTATAGATTTTCTTGATATAGTGTATGCTTAAAATTTATTTTTTCCCATAGCTTGATACTGACAGGAGAGCTATCTAGATGTGTTTTGTTCATAATGTTATTCATTGAATTTCTTGAAAATGCCTTTCTATTGTACCTCGCTTTGTACGTTGTGTTTGAGAAGTCCGCTGCCAGCTTAATCCATGGTCCCTCTTGTAACTTATTTGATTTTTCTTTTAACGTGCGGGCCTTGAGGATTTTTCCTTACATTTAGATCTAATATTCTTGCTACGCTATGTTTTAGAATATGTTATTCAACTCAATTTCCCTTGTCTCTAGCATTCCCTTCTGATATCTAGAGTCAAGTACTTTAAAGGTACATTAATAAACTTAATTTTAAAGAATACTTTTGGGTTTAAAAAATTGAGTGGGAAATATTAATTCATATTCTCTCGTTCCTCTCTCCTACTCTCCTTATTTCCCCCTATTGTTTATATATTGTTCTAGTGTGGTACATTTGTTACAACTGGTGAATCTATAATGGTGCATTATTATCAATACATTTTATAGTTTGCAGTCATGTTCACTTTTATTTATTTATTTTTTTTGTGCTGACACATGCGTTCCATGTATCCCTTGCTCCACTGTTACACTCTTGGCTTTACACCTTCTTCCTTACCCCTGGTTCCTGGAAACTATTGATCAACTGTGTGTTTGGTTTTGAAATATATTCAGGTATATTTTTTGTTGCTATACTTTGCATATATAAAATATGCATTTGATAAATTATTATTTTTCTTCAGAGTCTCGAGTTTTATGTGTATTGTGGTTTTAATGAAAAAATGTTACCCATAGGCTCATGTGTTTGAACACTTGTTCCTCCGGTTTTGGCACTGTTTGGGGGAACTTATATAACCCTTAGGGGATGAAGCCTTACTAGCTCTTGTAGACAGGCTGGCCTCGAACTCACAGAGATCTGCCTGCCTCTACCGCCCAAGTGCTGGGATTAAAGGCATGCGCCACCACTGTCCAACTGTGGCCTCATTTCCAACGCCCCCTTCTCATCTATCTAGTCCTCTTAATACCTTTTCATTTCACTTTTTATTCCCTTGATTGTTTTCTTCCTTTTAAAAATGCCTCTTGAATATTTTCATTTACATCTCTTCTTTCCTCATTGAATATAGTTTAGACATTTTATAATATGATTTTTTTAATACTTATTTTCTGAGTAGAATGTTTGTTGGATTGAACTTTTTTTTGTTAGTATTAAAATTCTAATTCAAGGTACTCATTTACACCACCGATTTTATAATTGAATATATATTTCATCTTGGAATATTTTGCTATTGATTTCTTCACCACTTTTAGGGACTGGAGGAGGGGATTTTGCCCATGGAATTCTCATTTTCTACCTTGTTTATAACAGCAATTTTGTAGGTAAGGGCTACAAAATTTTGGTCCTTTTCTTGGTCCTTCTGACAAGGTTGATGCTATGCCTGAGTTGCAAGAACCCCCAGCAAGACCACCACAAAGCCAACTTTCCAATGCAATTACACAAGGATTCTTTATTGTTCTACAGGTTTGCAAGCAGGGGAGACCTGTCCCATGCACTGATGCAGTGGGTGAGGGAGAAAGGCCCCAAGCTCACAGTACAGGGGGTCTTTAAAGGGAAAACCGCAAGCAGGGACTTATATGTCTTGGCCTTACTGGATTGGTAGGGGGATAGTTGGCTTTAAGTCAAGAGGGGATTTTTGTAACTTTCCACAAAGCCACCCAGCAACTGAAAAAAAAAGTTTGTTCAACTTCTGATTAACTGTCCTCAAGTTTCGGGGCAGCCAAGCAGTTTTTGGGCCGGTTGTGGCTTTTCTCTGAATTCACAAGTACATGGGGTGGGGCCCCATGGGCGGGGTGCCTGCTAGGTTAGACTCTCACAAGGATGGAACCCGGGTTTAAAATGGCTTTAGTCTTGTCTCCTCAGCTGAGAGTTTGAGACAATTACAATTGTCCCAATTCCAGCCTTTCCTCTTCAGTCCGCAGCAGGGTGTTACCATCTGTCTTATGAAATGTCTTTTTGAAAGTCGAGGTAGGGAAAGGAAATCTTGTGTTAACTACTGATAGATTATTCAAAGTTTATTGATTATTACTTAATATTGTTCTCTACTCTCCATTTTACCCCACTGAGATTAGTGTAGTTCTGTAGACTTCATATGTCTTGTTTCAGACTTCTTGTTTGTTGGGGAACAAATTGAGATTACATTGGCATGCTTATAATTGCTTTATTACATAGAATTCCTTCCGTTTCCCTTTGGGCTAACTAATCTGTGAGATGTCTCTAAAAAACAAAAGCCTGCTTTTAGCAAACACAAACCATTCTCTTTTGAATATTGTATTTAGAAGGAAGGTTTGTAATATAGTCCAGGCACAACACTAGCCTTGTTCATATCTTCAGAGATTGACGTTTACAGCGGGAATTCCATGCTACAACCATCACTATATCTTAATGGTCTAAAGACAAGAGGCAGTTTCTTCCTGCTAGTGTTATTAACTGAAGAAAGGCCTCATCAATCTTGGAGTTAATACACAGATTTAACATTAAGGCTAGCTAGGAGTATAACTCAGTGAACCCTGGGTTCACTATGCAGTACTAAAATCAATCAATTTTTCAAACAAAAGGATAAAATTCAGGCTATGTGAGGTCTTTAGGTATTTTTAAAGGGTAGTATTAATATGGTTTTATTCAACTAAATGCAAGTGTATAAATATTATTCGATTTCTAGGTTGAACAGAAAGTTGTAAAAGACCATCATAAGGAGTTTGGAATGAAAATTGGATACGGCATTGTATTATTTGATATGTAGGAATCCTACTAGTTTATCTTCAGAAAAGTGGAATTAGACATTAGAATGTGGCAAAAATGTCCTGGATTTTAAATGGTAGGCATTGGAGTACAGGGTAACATGGTGATATGGCATTTCCCATTTACTACAGGACACAAGGAAATACAGCATATGTTACCTTGCTAACTCAAAGGAATTGATCATCATTAACATGAAGATTCTTATTTTCACTATTATTTTACCATAGTAAATAAGTTTAAAGTTGTATAATTAAGTGATTTTCAAGCAGTTGCAAAAAAGCACATGGATTTTACACCACTCAAAATGGTCAAGATAAAAAAAAAATGAAAACTCAAGAATGTGGGAATTGGGGAGCACTGATTCATTGGTAATAGGAGTGCAAACTTATAAAGCCACTATGGAAATCAGTGTGGCAGTCCCCCAGGAAGCTTGGAAGAGATCTACCTGGAGATCCAGCTATACCATCTTTGGCATATACACAAAGGATTCTACAACCAACTACAGAGATATTTGCTCATCCATGTTAATTGCTGCTCTATTATTTATTTATTATATGTTTATTTTAGTGCAGTTACTCCATTTTTTGGGGAATATATTATATCTGGAGAATGGGAAGCCTTCTAGGACATTCCTTTACCTTGGAATATCTGTAGACACAAGGATATTTTGAGATCATGTCCTGTTCAAAAGTTAGCAAACAATCTGCACACACAGGCACATAAAATTGCCTTAAATACATTAGTTAAGACTTTTGTGCTTTATAAAGTTCCTATCGGGTATTTGTGGGGAAGTACAGGACAGAAGCTTCAATTCTAACTGACTAATGCAAACTTTCAAAGCATCTTTGCATTAACTCCTACTTGGCTCTTACACATTTCTCTTCCAATCACTGATTTTCTTTGCTGCATTCTATCCAAGAACTTACAGACTTCAAGCCTGGTCTGTCTGACTGCAAGAGGCAAAGCAGTCTGACTCCTGGAGTGGACAATCTAAAACCAATATTTTTCCCTTAAATCTTTTTCCATCCTTTTTCTTCTTGGGTTGACTTTATAATGCTAAAGCTTCATGAAGAGAGAGTCATGGGCCTGCTATGCTTACTGATGTACCTTGTTCTTTTTGGTGGCTCGGTTCCCAGTGATTATGTGTTCAGTGGCTACAATACAAGCAATACAAGCAAGATAGGAAGTGATGGCCTTGAGGGAAAAAGGGCTGGAGTGATCAATGGAGTACAGTCCTTCTTGAGTGTTCTTTAGCTTTTGAAATTTGATAAGAACTGAAATTCAACATTGTTCATTATTTCATCTATGAAAGCAGAAAATCCAAAACTGTTGAGAAGGCAGGGGGAGGGAGAGAGAGAGAAAAAATACACAGAGAAAAAGTAGGAGGACATATTTTAACTGACAAGTGATTGCCTGTGGAAAAGAAAGTGTAATGAGATGGGAGATGGAGGTAAAGAGAGACTCCTGGACAATCAGCCCATTGTTACATATTAGTCCAATGAAACTATCCAGACACACACAACCACACACCACACACACACACACACACACACACACACACACAGAGAGAGAGAGAGAGAGAGAGAAACACGCACAGACACACACACACACACACACACACACACACACACACACAGAGAGAGAGAGAGAGAGAGAGAGAGGGAGAGAGAGAGAGAGAGAGAGAGAGAGAGAGAGAGAGAGAGAGAGAGAACTAAGACAGGAAGTCCATTGAGGGCAATATCAAGTAAATGAAGTCATAATACTCCTATCAACCAACCAGCTTTTTATCAGAAGAAAATCAATGCACATTAAAACTGAAAATTCAAATAGTATAGGCATGGCACAATATCCAAGTTAGAATTTCTTTTAATTATATCACCATCCAGAAATTACACATGCTATCAGTTGGTTTTGAGTGTGTTTACATTTTCCTTCAGATTGGACTTGTGATGTCACTTTAGACTTACTATTTTTAAATTGACTTTTCTTGGCTAATCTTTATTAGAATGTATAATTCTATATTCTTTTTCAGTGCCTTCTGTTTTATTTTAATTATGCGTCTTCATGTTTTGTTATTCCTACACTATATAAATACATCTTCAATGCAGAAGAAAAAAGAGAACTTTCTGTAATTCTGGAGCCTTCCTTTGCTGCCATCTCTCACCTTATTATACTTCCTTTCAAATACCTGCTCTATTTATAATAGCCAGGAAATGGAAACGACCTAGATGTCCATCAACAGATGAAAGGTATATTTACACAGTGAAATACCACTCAGTTGTTAAAATGAAATTATGAAACTTATATGTCAATAAATTGATCTAAGAAAGTCATCCTGAGTGAGGTAACTCAGATTCAAATAGACAAACATTATATGCAATATTTTATAGTGCATGCTAGCTCCTTAGCCTTCAGTAGACATACAACAACCAGTGTAACCACAGAGGTTAGGTATAGAGTAAGGGAAGAGGGGAATAGGGCATTTCCCAAGGAAGGGGAAATAGAGTCCATAGTTATGGCGAGACGGGGGGAGACTGGGAAGATTAAACAGGGAGAGGAATGGAGAAAGGGGGGTAAGTGAGGGAATATAAAAAGGGACAACTAACACTATCTCCAACTGATATCTTCTTGCAAAGGAAAATTAATTTTCTATGGTGTAGTCTCATTGGATGCATTGACAATACTTACAGGAGAGCCCATGCTTAGTAATGGATAGCCAACACAAATTGAACTCAATGGTGTTTTTGTAGACTTTTTGACTCATATTGTTATGTTTGAACATTTTTTCCTTACTGGTATTTTGCTATATTATGGATTTCTGTTTTGTATTTTTATGAATTTTATGTGTGTCTGTGTGAGTATTTGCATGTTTCTTGTGCTTTTGCTTTGTGGTTTTAACTTTTTTATTGTTTTTTTGTCTGTTTGCTGGCCTATTCATTTTCTAAGAGAGAGAGGAAAAAAAGAAAACATGGAGTTGAATGGGTGAGGAAGTGGGGAGGATATGGTGGATGGACAAGGATGTGGGGAGAGTCTGGTGGATGGAGGAGGAGGTGAGGAGATCTAGTGGGTGGGAAAACCAGAAAGAGAACAAAAGTGGATTTCCTGCATCCCCAGAAAACAGATGAGCTGAAACAAAAACTCAGGATAGCAGGAAGTTGTGAAGGAAAGCCAGGGTTTCTACTGCACTGCATTCTGGACCTCAGCCCAGAATTGCCAGGAGGTGGAGAGGGTCTGGTAAATGGTTGAGGAGGTGGGGAGGATCTTGGAGGAGTTGTGGGAGGGGAACCATGATCAGAAAATATTCTAGGAAAAATTATTGTTACAATTTTATTTTCATTTATTCTTCTCTCATACATTATATTCTGGCCACAGATTTCTCTCCCTCCATACCTCTTAGTACTGACCCTTTCCCCCAGAGCTACTCTTCCTTCATTTCCCTTCAGAAAAGAGCAGGCCTTTTAGGGATAGCAACTGAACACAGCATGGCAAGTTATAATAATACTAAGCATAAAATTTCCTATCAAGGATGGATGAGGTATCTCAGTAGAAATAAAAGAGTCCCATGAGCAGGCAAAAGAGTCAGAGACATCCCCTTCTAAATCTCACTGTTAGGAGCCTCCCAAGAATAGCAAGCTACAGAACCATATATATGCAGAGGACCCAGCTCTAACCCATGCAGGCTACCTGATTGTTAGTTCAGTCTCTTTGAGACCCCATGAGTCTTGCTTGGATGATTCTTTGGGCTGTGTTCTCATGCTGTCCTCAACCACTTTTGCTCCTACAATCCTTCTTTCCTCTTTTCCGCAGGTTTCCCTGGCTCTGCCTAATGTTTGGTTGTAGGTCTCTGCACCTGCTCCCATCTGTTGCTGGATGAAGCCTCTCTAATGATGATCGGGCTAGGCACCAATCAATGAGTATAGCAGAATATCATTAATAATAATTTCATTGAATTTTTTTTTATTTTTTATTTTATTTTTTTTTATATTTAAAAATTTCCATCTCCTTCCCTCCTCCTCCCCCCTCCCTCCCCTCCTTCTCCCCCTTCTCTCCCCTCCTTCTCCCCCTTCCCTCCCCTCCCCTCCACCCATACCTCCCCTCCCTCCCTCTCAAGGCCAAGGAGCCATCAGGGTTCCCCACTCTATGCTAAGACCAAGGTCCTCCCAACTCCCCCCAGGTCCAGGAAGGTGATCGACCAAGCTGAGAAGGCTCCCACAGCGCCCGTCCATGAAGAACAATCAGAGCCCAGAGCCATTGTCCTTTGCTTCTCAGTCAGCCCCCGCTGTTGGCCACACTCAGAGAGACGGGTTTGGTCGCATGATCCATCAGTCCCATTCCAACTGGAGTTGGTGATCTCCCATTAGTTCTGTCCCACCGTCTCCATGAGTGAACGCACCCCTCTCGTTCCTGACTTTCTCCCTCATGTTCTCGCTCCTTCTGCTCCTCATCGGGACCTTGGGAGCTCAGTCCAGTGCTCCAATGTGGGGCTCAGTCATCTTCCCCATCTGTCGCCAGCTGGAGGTTCCCTCACGGTCCTGACTTTCTTTCTCATGTTCTCTCTCCTTCTGCTCCTCATCAGGACCTTGGGAGCTCAGTCCGGTGCTCCAAGGTGGGGCTCTGTCATTTTCTTCATCTATCGTCAGGTGGAGATTCTATGGTGATATGCAAGAAATTCATCAGTATGGCTATAGGAACTGGCCTTTTCAGGCTCCCTCTCCTCAGCTGCCCAAGGAACTAACTGGGGGCATCTCCCTGGAAACCTGGGAACCCCTCTAGGGTCAAGTCTCTTGACAACCCTCAGGTAGCTCCTTAAATTAAGATATATGCTTCCCTGCTCTCATATCCACCCTTCCTATATCCCAAGCACCCCATTCCTCCGAGCTCCCCCCGCTCTCCCCTTCACACTTTTCTCTCCCCATCTTCCCTTGGCCCAGTCTTGCCCAACCCTCAAGTTCCCAATTTTGCCTGGCGATCGTGTCTACTTCCAATATCCAGGAGGATTACTATATCTTTTTTGGGAGTTCACCTTCTTATTATCTTCTCAAGGATCCCAAACTTATAGGCTCGATGTCCTTTAATCATGGCTAGAAACCGAATATGAGTGAGGACATCCCATGTTCATCTTTATGGGTCTGGGTTACCTCACTCAGAATAGTGTTTTCTATTTCCATCCATTTGCCTGCAAAATTCAAGATGTCATTGTTTTTTACCGCTGAGTAGTATTCTAGCATGTATATATTCCACAGTTTCTTCATCCATTCTTCCACTGAAGGGCATCTAGGCTGTCTCCAGGATCTGGCTATTACAAATAATGCTGCTATGAACATAGATGAGCATATGCTTTTGTTGTATGATTGGGCATCTCTTGGGTAGATTCCCAATAGTGGAATTGCTGGGTCCTGGGGTAGGTTGATCCCGAATTTCCTGAGAAACTGCCACACTGCTTTCCAAAGTGGTTGCACAAGTTTGCATTCCCACCAGCAATGGATGAGTGTGCCCCTTACCCCACAACCTCTCCAGCAAAGGTTATTATTGGTGTTTTGGATTTTAGCCAATCTGACAGGTGTAAGATGATATCTCAAAGTTGTTTTGATTTGCATTTCCCTGATAGCTAGGGAGGTTGAGCATGACCTTAAGTGTCTTTTGGCCATTCGAACTTCTTCTGTTGAGAATTCTCTGTTCAGTTCAGCGCCCCATTTTTTAATTGGGTTAATTGGCATTTTACCGTCTAGTCTCTTGAGTTCCTTATATATTTTAGAGATCAGACCTTTGTCAGTTGCAGGGTTGGTGAAGATCTTTTCCCAGTCAGTAGGCTGCCTTTGTGTCTTAGTGACAATGTCCTTTGCTTTACAGAAGCTGCTCAACTTCAGGAGGTCCCATTTATTCAATGTTGCCCTTAAAGTCTGTGCAGCTGGGGTTATGCATAGGAAACGGTTCCCTGTGCCCATTTGTTGTAGAGTACTTCCCACTTTCTCCTCTATCAAGCTCAATGTGTTCAAATTAATATTGAGGTCTTTAATCCATTTGGACTTGAGTTTTGTGCATGGTGATAGATATGGATCTACTTTCATTCTTCTACAGGTTGACATCCAGTTATGCCAGCACCATTTGTTGAAGATGCCCTCTTTCTTCCATTGTGTACTTTTGGCTCCTTTATCAAAAATCAGGTGTTCATAGGTTTGTGGTTTAAAATCCGGGTCTTCTATACGATTCCATTGGTCAACTTCTCTGTTATTATGCCAATACCAAGCCGTTTTCAATACTGTAGCTTTGTAATAGAGTTTGAAGTCAGGGATGGTAATGCCTCCAGAAGTACCTTTATTGTATAAGATTTTTTTGGCTATCCTGGGTTTCTTGTTTTTCCATACAAAGTTGATTATTGTCCTCTCAATCTCTGTGAAGAATTTTAATGGGACCTTGATTGGGATTGCATTGAATCTATAGATTGCTTTTGGTAGAATTGCCATTTTTACTATGTTGATCCTCCCAATCCACGAGCAGGGGAGATCCTTCCATTTTCTGGTATCCTCTTCAATTTCTTTCTTCAAAGACTTAAAGTTCTTGTCAAATAAATCCTTCACTTCCTTGGTTAGCGATACTCCCAGATATCTTATGCTATTTGTGGCTATTGTGAAAGGTGATACTTCTCTGATTTCCCTCTCTGCTTCCTTATCCTTTGTGTATAGGAGGGCGACTGATTTTTTGGAGTTGATCTTGTATCCTGCCACGTTACTGAAGGAGTTTATCAGCTGTAGGAGTTCTTTGGTGGAGTTTTTCGGGTCGCTTATGTACACTATCATATCATCTGCAAATAACGAAAGTTTAACTTCTTCCTTTCCAAATTGAATCCCCTTGATTCCCTTATGTTGTCTTATTGCTATTGCTAGAACTTCAAGCACTATATTGAAGAGATAAGGAGAGAGTGGACAGCCTTGTCGTGTTCCTGAATTTAGTGGGATAGCCTTGAGTTTCTCTCCGTTTAATTTGATGTTAGCTGTCGGCTTGCTGTAAATAGCTTTTATTATATTTAGGAATGACCCTTGTATCCCTAATCTCTCCAAGACCTTTATCATAAAAGGGTGCTGAATTTTGTCAAATGCTTTTTCAGCATCTAATGAGATGACCATATGGTTTTTTTCCTTCAGTTTATTTATATGATGGATTACATTGATAGATTTTCGTATGTTGAACCAGCCCTGCATCTCTGGGATGAAGCCTACTTGATCGTAATGGATAATTTTTCTAATGTGTTCTTGGATTCGGTTTGCCAGTATTTTATTGAGAATTTTTGCGTCCATGTTCATGAGTGAGATTGGCCTGTAATTCTCTTTCTTGGTTGAGTCTTTGTGTGGTTTAGGTATCAGGGTAACTGTAGCTTCATAGAAGGAATTTGGCAGTGACTCTTGTGTTTCTATATTATGAAATACCTTAAGGAGTATAGGTATTAGGTCTTCTTGGAAGTTCTGGTAGAATTCCGCATTGAAACCATCTGGTCCTGGGCTCTTTTTGGTAGGGAGGTTTCTGATAACAGTTTCTAATTCTTCGCGACTAACAGGATGATTTAGAGCATTTACCTGGTCCTGGTTTAACTTTGGTATATGGTATTTATCTAAAAAACTGTCCATTTCCTTTACATTTTCCAATTTTGTGGCATACAGGCTTTTGTAGTAAGATCTAATGATTTTCTGAATTTCCTCTGTGTCTGTGGTTATGTCCCCCTTTTCATTTCTGATCTTGTTAATTTGCGTGTTCTCCCTCTGCCGTTTGATTAGTTTGGCTAAGGGTTTGTCAATCTTGTTGATTTTCTCCAAGAACCAGCTTCTTGTTTCATTGATTCTTTGGATTGTTTTCTGTGTTTCTATTTTGTTGATTTCTGCCCTCAGTTTGATTATTTCCAGTCTTCTACTTCTCCTAGGTGAGTCTGCTTCTTTTTTTTCCAGAGCTTTCAGGTGTGCTGTTAAGTCACCAATGAGTGCTTTCTCCGTTTTCTTTAAGTGGGCACTTAGTGCTATGAACTTTCCTCTTAGCACTGCTTTCATTGTGTCCCATAGGTTTGAGTATGTTGTGTCTTTGTTTTCATTAAATTCAAGAAAGACTTTAATTTCTTTCTTTATTTCTTCCTTGACCCAGGTGTGGGTCAGTAGTTGACTGTTCAGTTTCCATGAGTTTGTGGGCCTTCTGGGGGTAGCATTGTTGTTGAATTCTAATTTTAATCCATGGTGATCTGATAAGACACAGGTGGTTACTAATATTTTTTTGTAACTGTGGAAGTTTGCTTTGTTACCAAGTATATGGTCAATTTTCGAAAAGGTTCCATGAGCCGCAGAGAAGAAGGTATATTCTTTCCTATTTGGGTGGAATGTTCTATAGATGTCTGTTAAGTCCATTTGGTTCATTACCTCCATTAAGTCTTTCAATTCTCTGTTAGGTTTCTGTCTGATTGACCTGTCCATTGGTGAGAGAGGAGTGTTGAAGTCTCCAACTATTAGTGTGTGTGGTTTGATGGCTGCCTTGAGTTCTAGAAGTGTTTCTTTTACATAAGTGGGAGCTTTTATATTAGGGGCATAGATATTCAGGATTGAGACTTCCTTCTGAAGGATTTTTCCTGTTATGAGTATAAAGTGTCCCTTTCCATCTCTTCTGATTGATTTTAGTTTGAAGTCAACTTTGTTGGAAATTAGTATGGCCACACCAGCTTGTTTCTTAGGGCCATTTGCTTGCTAAACCTTTTCCCAACCCTTTACTCTGAGTAGGTGCCTGTCTTTGTGGTTGAGGTGTGTTTCTTATAAACAGCAAAATGTTGGATTCTGTTTTCGTATCCAGTCTCTTAGCCTGTGCCTTTTTATAGGTGAATTGAGTCCATTGATATTAAGTGATATTAATGACCAGTGGTTGTTAACTTCAGTCATTTTTAGTAGTAGAGTTTGTGTGTTTCCCTTCTTCTAGTTGTGCTGGTGAAGGGTCGCTAGATGCCTGAGTTATTGTCGGCGTTGTTGGACTCCTTGGTTTGTGATTTTCCTTCTATTACTTTCTGCAAGGCTGGATTTGTGGCTGCGTATTGTTTAAATCTGTTTTTGTCCTGGAATATCTTGTTTTCTCCATCAATGGTGAATGCAAGCTTTGCTGGGTATAATAGTCTAGGCTTGCATCCATGTTCCCTAAGTGTCTGTATCACATCTATCCAAGCTCTTCTGGCTTTCATGGTTTCCATTGAGAAATCAGGTGTAATTCTGATAGGTTTCCCTTTATATGTTACTTGACCTTTTTCCTTTGCAGCTCTTAATATCTGTTCTTTATTCTGTATGTTTTGTGTTTTGATTATTATATGGCGTGGGGATGCTTTCTTTTGATCCAGTCTATTTGGTGTTCTGTAGGCTTCTTGTACCTTCATAGGAACATCCTTCTTTAGGTTGGGGAAGTTTTCTTCTATAATTTTGTTGAATATGTTTTCTGGGCCTTTGAGTTGTAATTCTTCTCCTTCTTCTACCCCAATTATTCTTAGGTTTGGTCTTTTCATGGTGTCCCAGATTTCCTGAATGTTTTGTGTTAAGAATTTGTTAGATTTGTTTAGTTCTTTAATCTGTGAGTTTATTTCCTCTATAGTATCTTCAGAGTCTGAGATTCTTTCTTCCATCTCTTGTATTCGGTTGGAAATACTTGTCTCTGAAGTTTCTGTTCGTTTACTCAGAGTTTCCATTTCCAGTCGTCCCTCAGATTGTGTTTTCTTCAATACCTCCATTTCATTTATCAGGTCTTGTACTGTTTCCCTTACCTGTTTGATTGCTTTTTCTTGTTTTTCTTGTTTTTCTTGGGTATCTTTGAGAGATTTATTTATTTCGTCTACCTTTTTGTTTGTCATCTCCATTTCTTTATGGCAGTTTTTTACCTCCTGTTTAAGGTCCTCTATTATTTTCATAAAGTACTGTTTAATGTCGGTTTCTTCTATATCTTCTGGGGTAGGGTGTTCAATTCTTGTTGTTTCGGGATGTCTGGCTTGTGGTGATGTCATGTTGCCTTTCATGTTGTTGGAGGAGCTCCTGCATTGGCGCCTGCCCATCTCTTCCCCAAAGAACGATGGATCCTCCTGCAGACTGTCAGGTCCCCTTGCAGGCTAAGCAGCTCTCAGACAAAGGCCTACCTTGCTCCGGGCAGTCAAATGAAGGAGGGGACCTCCCACCGGCCTGGGTGCACTCAATTCCAGGTCCCCAGAGCCCAAACAGGCTGAGCTGTGGGATTTTGTGGCCCCAAAGACGGGAGGATGAGGCAGGGGGAGGGGCGGAGGATTCTGGGTGCAAGCTGGGAAGGGACAGGGAGAGAGAGGCGGTATCCGGGGAGAATAACCCCTGCAGGAAGAGCAGGAAGTGTGCTGGTGGCAGGGGGAGTTGTGGAGAGTCGGTGGTCCCTCTCCGGGCAGCTGCCGCGGTTCGGGCACTCACTCCTCACTCACCCCAAGGAACGATGGATCCTCCTGCAGACTGTCAGGTCCCCTTGCAGGCCAAGCAGCTCTCAGACAAAGGCCTACCTTGCTCCGGGCAGTCAAATGAAGGAGGGGACCTCCCACCGGCCTGGGTGCACACAATTCCAGGTCCCCAGAGCCCAAACAGGCTGAGCTGTGGGATTTTGTGGCCCCAAAGACGGGAGGATGAGGCAGGGGGAGGGAGGGAGGATTCTGGGTGCAAGCTGGGAAGGGACAGGAAGAGAGAGGCAGTATCCGGGGAGAATAACCCCTGCAGGAAGAGCAGGAAGTGTGCTGGTGGCAGGGGGAGTTGTGGAGAGTCGGTGGTCCCTCTCCGGGCAGCTGCCGCGGTTCGGGCACTCACTCCTCACTCACCCCAAAGAACAATGGATCCTCCAGCAGACTGTCAGGTCCCCTTGCAGGCCAAGCAGCTCTCAGACAAAGGCTTTCATTGAATTTTTTGCCAGTCATGTTTGATTCTATCCTAGGTCTATGGGCTATCCAGGAAGTATCAGGTGTAAGTTATTTCTCATGGCATAGTCAGAATATAGTGTATGAAAAGATTATTTTTAATACAAACAGAAATGACTTAAAGATACATGTTTTAACATCTTAAAAAGATATACTACTGAAGAGAAGTCTAGAAACACTGAGTTTTCATATGCAGGTCTAGGACTATTGTATTTCAGCAATGGTGTAGTACAGCCCCTGGACCTGGTAACAGAATTCGTAAGACAGATTTCAGCCTGCATCTCCTGGTAAGAAGCTTCCCATCAGCTTTAGACATCGGTGTTCTCCTTATTGACCTAGCAACAGTCCTAAGAAGTCCAAGAGAAAGAAAAATTGATCCTGTGCCTACTGAGACTATCTACTGGTTTATGGATATTACATAGTTCAGTTTCTACTCACTGATTTCGAAGTGTTCATCCTATATCGGGAGAACAGCTCCATGTGTGGTCAAAGTGGCTTTGTGACATGGGCGCCAAAAGGAAAACAGGCATCCAAAAATTCAATAGTAGCATCAGCATCATAATGAGCATCAGTTATGGAAGGGATGGATTTCATGAGACTTTTCTTCCACTAGAAGAGAAACTGATCATCACGAGAGCCTAGATGCTCATTTGAGTGCAGCACTGAGGGTGTGTGAGGGTGTGTGGACTGAGGGTGTGTGGACTGAGGGTATGTGGACTGAGGGTGTGTGAGGGTGTGTGGCTCACCCTAGAGTCAGTGCTCTAGAATTGGACTTCCTACATTTTGATCCAAATACAAATTACCCAGCTTGGAAAAGCAAATGTAAGCCTCTTGATCTGAACTCCAACAGCATCATGAGTGTTGCCTACACTGTTTACCCTAGACCATAATCACTATTTACTTTCTTCTTAGTAAGCAGAGGACATATATTAACACTGCAAAGGCCCGGGGGATAAATTTATATGCTATAAGTTTAAGAAATACTTGGTATGATGATTATCTCCTGGATTCATATATTGCTGGCCTACCCAGAACCTCAGAGTGTTCTCATAGCTGGACATGTGGATTTAAAGGGGTGGTTAAGTTAAATGTGCCTATTAGAATGGGCCCTAATCCAGTCAGATTTGTTTTGTTATGAGAGGAAGGAGATGGGAGACAGACATCACAGACAAGCACACAATAATGACAGTGTTCTACCACCTGACAACCAAGAAGAAAGCCACTGGAGAACCAAACCTGCAAACACTGTGACCTCAACCTTTAGCCTCTAGAACTGTGTAAAAATGAATTTCTTCTCAGTTCTGTTTGTGTAAATCCATGGTCTTCGGCTATTCATCCCAAGTTGACTAATACAAAATGTTTTTCCCTGATTGTTGGCCAGCTGTTTCACAGGTGGCTTTGCTTTCTGTGTGACCAACTAAAAGTACGTTGGAGCATGGCCAAACTGGAATAGGTTCTCAGAAAACTGAATAACTCTCTGCCCCAAGAAACCAATATTACTGAGGTATTTGACATTTGTTTGAAGAGATGCTGATAAAACAGAGAAGAGAGAACACGATTTGCATTGACTTCACTGTTAGGAAAAGTCCAATCCTGACTTTGATGTGAACAGGCCACAACATGAAGAATAACAGTCATCCAGCTGAGCTCTCCTTCTCATGAAGGCAATTTGTCAAGTGGCTTCTATTTCTTGAGCATATCCCTTATGGTGATCTTTATGATGTATCACCTTGGCTAAGCTACAATCAATAGTTATTTAATACAGCATTAATCTAGGCATTGCAGCTCTGGGGTATTTCAGAGGTGTGAATAAACTATACCATCCATTGACTTTAACTAAGAGAATTTATTCCAGATACTATGTCTGGGTCTGATTTAAATTTCTGAAAATCCTATAGTTCTCATGTGCATAGCAGTTTCAGCTCACATCTGAAAGTTAAAGTGATAGACACTTGTCCCCACCAGTTTAGACTTGGCCACTCACCCCCTAGGTTGTATCAGGCAATTCCTTTTAATAATATTTTCATAAGTATCCTATAATGGTTCTGATTTTCTGGTTTGTCTTTGGCCTGCTCTTTTCTGGGGTTTTGAAAATATATTTGAAAATATATTCTCTAATCAAATTATACATACATTTATGACATTTTGTTGGTTGTTTTTTGAACTCTGTGAAATAAAAGGAGTTCATGAATTTAAGATATCTGATTGAGAATCATATAAATGATCAAAACTGTTGTTTATTTGTATTGAATGGAACTCTTGATTTTTGAAACAAGGTCTTACTGTATTGCCTTGGCTGGCCTATACCCCAAGGCTGGGTTATTGACAATAATGGAGTTTGAAATTCAATAGAATAATGTAAAGATTTTAAGTTGTTTTTGACCCAAGAACATCTGAGGTCTCCAAATGGCACTGACTGGAGCAGAAAACTCTAGATTTAAAAGCAGGCTTACAACAACTAGTAGTGGGAGGGGACCTAGGGTACTTTCTAGTCTGACATTACCTCATAGCATTCTCGGAAAATGGAATTAATATTTGCCAAGTCTGTTCCACATGGCCTTTGTAACTATGGATTATGAGCTTCTTTGTGATAGATTAGGACTTTGATCTTACTTGTGTAGGAAGAGGGCTAGAGCACTGTGAAGAGGGACACGGCTTTGCAGAGGGCTAAGCTCAATGCCCAGCACTCATGTTAGGTGACTCACGAACAGCCCGCAACGCCAGCTCCAGGTGGTCCAACACCATTGCCCCCACACTCAATACATGCATCTCAGAACATGTTTGCATACACTAACTCTTAAAAAATCTGGGAAGAGCAAATATTGTCAAGATTCTTCAACTACCCAGGGCACAAAATCTTAACTGTTTGAATCTCAGAGCATCTACCCTGCTCATTTGTGAAAATAATAAAAAAAAGATCTAAGAGTAAGATTCTGAAGGCTGAAAGGAGTAGGTGTTCATTGAGAATAATAAAGAACTATGTAAAATAAATGGCAAGAACTGCATCTATAGCCTGGGCAGCTACACATTCTCTGTCCTACCAGGAAGTGAAATTTTGGCATTTTAAAAGTTCTTTTGCACTAAGAAATGGGAAGGGTAAAAATTAGTGACTATGACTAAGGCTGTCTCTATCCTGGTTTGAGCATGTATTTTTTTTTCTAGGCATTAACAGCTTTCTTACGTTTTTTATTTCTTATGTTTTATATATATAATGTGTGTGTGTCTATAATTATATATTCCTAAATACAAACTGTCCAGTCCCTATAGTGCCACTTGTATGCATGTTTTCCGGGTTTTGATGACATCGATGACTTGATGGTGTCACAGTCTCTGCAGGTTTCCTCTCGGATGCCTCCACTGCTGTTGTTTGAAGCTCAGATAGCTCCCTTTCGCTTTGGCGAAGGTGTGACTTCTCAGTGAGCATGTGTATGTTGCATCAGTGTGTGCTGTGCAGCGAGGGTGCCATTCTGTTATCTAGCCTTTAGTAAATACTTACTCCATATACCTTGTTCACATCTCAGAAAAAGACAATACCTTCTCCCCCAAGAACCAACCTGGTAAGTAGATTTACCTTAGATTGTAAGGAAAGCTGACATCAGAAAACTTCCTGTGAAAAATATCTCCCAGCCTGAAATAAGTTTACTTTGTACAGTTTTAGCTCCAAGATTGTCTGGCATCCAAAAAATAGATTGAAAACTTCAATGTGCTATGCCCGTGCTTACTTGAAGTAATAGCGATATGGATATATTCTTTTCCTTGTTACTTGAAATTCTTCTTCGCTTTTGCTATAAAACTATGAGAAAAGAGCATATTAGTATATCCTAGATGAATAAATAAAAAAGAAGGTTTTTAAACTTAAGGTTATTTCTGTTATGTTTAGATTTTCCTAAACAAGTTCCATAAAAAATTCAAATTCTAAAGCTTTCTGTTTTCCATGCATCTCTTAGAACACAAGGAAGTCTGAGATTCATGGTCTTTTTGTTTTTGCTTTCTAGCTTGCTTTTGGTGAAACATTCTCAGTTTCTACAATTCAAGCAACATGCTCCACAGTATGTGAATATCGCAGTCTAACTTGGTTTTAATATGAAGCTTTTCTTTCTCCCATTCTACCTAGTGAAACCCACACTCAAGGTCGGCGCTAATTAGTTTCAGTTTTAACAGGGTAACATGGGACCATCAGAGTATCAAGTCTCCACTGTACAAGCTGACATCTCATTAACAGTTATTGTATAACATATGGTGTTATGGTGATCTGAGTTAATGTCTGTGCCAGCAAGGTGGCAGAGGTGGGTATACAGAGTCAAATTTTCCTGGCACTTGACACATTACTTTAAGGAAAATATTAGTTACATTTTCTGAGCACAGTTGATGATCATGAGAGAAACAGAATCTTTAGGCATAGCCGTTTATAGGAATTGCTTGTGTAAATGACCCTGAGACTCAAGTTCAAATATGCTTCATACAACGGAATCGAGCACACAATGTAATTTGATGAATAGCAGCCGTGGTTTGGGGACTATTCATTACAAAGGTGACTGTAGTTTAACGGATGTTATTGCCTGCAGTCACACATGCAGTCTTTCTAAGTATTTTTCTGTAGTTTCTATGCAAACTCAAACTCTTTCTTTATGACTTAGAGTTGAACACTTTGGCAATTTGACAACTACAAACATAAAGTCATGCACTGAAAAGATGATAAGTTTATTTAACTTGAGATAGGTCATATTTTACAGAAAAGGAAAGAAGTAATAGAACATCTTCATGCTGCTCATGTCAAAGTAGGACTGCCTCAATTAGAATCATAATAGTTAAAAATTTAAATGTTGAAGTGTTTATTTATTCATATATGATTTTCCTGGTAAGTGTTTCCCTGGACACTAGTTCCTGAGGTGACCTGATGTTAAAATTATAAACTGTAGAGTTCTGAGGACTCAGGGGTCATTTAATTGAATATCTTAACTCTACAGAGTTGAAAACTCTCAGACTAAGTGCTGAAAATCGAGTAGTTTAGACAGATGGATATGAAACACAATTCTAGTTTTTCCAAATGATAAAATCTGATTGCACCTCTCCTGTACGCACACACATACACACACATGCACGCACACACTCACACACTCACACACACACATGCACATACACACACGCATAACAAAGACCCGTATTTCTCTAAGCAGCCATAGCAAGATGCGTCTCATCTTCCATGTCTATATTAACCGCCCCTCACCTCCCTCCCACTAGTTACCTTTCACTCCCCTTTAAATGGTGTTTTAGAGACGCGGTCTCACTTCGAAGCCCTGACTCACCCTGGACTCACTATGCAGTCCACGCTGGTCTTTAAGTGGTGGCAGTTGCGCTGCCTCTGCCTCTTGACTATGGGAATTGCAGGCTTCAGCCCTCACAGCCGGCGCGGGTCAGTCTAGTAAAAGACCATTAGCTGTTTTCCGACTTTCTTAGCCCACAAGTCTTTACTTTCCAGCTTTATGGAACCACTTGCGTTTCCTCAGATCACCACGACCCTGTCTTAAAGGCGGTGCACTGTTGAAAATGTATCCATTAATTTGCTAATCTTCCAGCCCTCAGGCAGATCTCTTTATTAAATATTAACCTATTTTTATTTTTTGTTTCTCTCACGTTTTGAATCGGTAGGTTCTGCGAGGCTAATGCTTTGAACACTTGGTTCTCAGCTTGTGGCTCTAGTTTGAGACGGCGGAGCCTTTTGGAGGTGAAGGGAGGTTGGGAAAGGTGGGGCTTCGAGGGTCTTCTTGACTTCGGCTTCCCACCCCAGGAACAAGCCCCAGTAACACACTGCTGGCACCTGTGGAGCGACTCTGCCGTGCCAGATGGACTGGAATTCTTCCAAAATTACGAATGAAAAGAAGCCTCCTGTTTCTTGCATTGCTTGGTCCAGAATTTGGTTACAGAGATGCAAAAGTAATCAATAAGGAAAATAGGTACCAAAGAAATGGAGACAACTTCCATTCTGCAACCATGGGAAGAGATCGCCCATTGTGGTTCCAGAGCCATGGGTGGAGTTATTCCTGGCATTCCCCATGAGCATAGGATAGACTGGAGCTCCTTAAATCTGTGAGTCAGAGTAAACCTTTCCATTCTATTATTTCTGTCAGATATTGGTCACAGTAACGCAAATGTAAGAAAACATATTATTGTCTAGATATTTTCTATGTGCTGTTTTTCTACAAGGATGTAAACTTTTGAGGGCAGGTAGGATAACTTGATCCTATATTTCTAGATATTAGCAAAAGGCCCGATATCCAGAAGGTCTTCAAACGAATGGACGAATGAGTGAGTAAGGAGCCAACGCTTGGAAGGCTGATCAGTCATAAAGAGTTAGTAACTCAGAGTTTCACCCTTTTCTTGCATGTTTTGGAGGCACCATCATTCTGTCATAGAAAGTTTGTATGGAATTTTAATTTAGCAACTAGTGTTGAAAATGTTTATATGTTCCTATGTGAGAATATTTAATCGCTAATATTTAACAAAGACTAATTTTCAATCGTGTGTGTTTGCATATATATTATGTGTATATATATATGTATATATATATATATATATATATATATATATATATATATATATACATTAATGCTGATGCCTACAGAGATCAGAGCATTAGATTTCCCTAGTGATGGAGTTGTAGGGAATTGTGAGTCACCTGATGTGAATGTTGGGAACCAAACTTGTATCTATGTAAGAGTAGTATATGATCTTAACCATGGAGCTACCTCTTCAGCTCCAGTATTGACCCTTTAAGTTAATATTTTATATCAAAAAGAAATGAGATGGAGGAATTTAATTTACTTATTTCTTATCTGACACTCAATATTTACTAGTTTCATGACAGTAGGCAATATTTGACACACTTATCAATAATTGTACTACTTAATGAATATTGATGGGCGCATGGTAGTAGTGTGAGATTTCCCTGTTCCTTGGAGATTGGAAGGTTGCTCAGTGTGTAGAATATCTGCTGCACAAGGGTGTGGACCTGAGTGTAATTCCCTAGAACCCATGTAAAGGTCTGTATAAAACCTGTTCGTGATCCCACTGCTTGGGCTGGGATACATAGAAAGTGTATTCTTTTTCATGTTAATCCTAGGAGAGATTCGTATTTTTAAATAAAGTGGTGATATGAAAATCACAAAAGTAGAAACACAACTTGCACTCAAATATTAAATGTGACCTGCACTTTCATGATTATTGGGAGAGGAAACCTATGTTTACATCTCTTAGTTATGATATGTAAGCAACAGTATCCAACCATCTTCAATCACTATTGTTTGGTATAGCTTCAAGTGATGCCTCATTTAATACACATGTTGGAAATGGAAGTTACCTTGCTTTATAACTTTGCAGTTCGCAATGCTCTTTCATGCACATTTAATCCTTTGATGCCAGCTGGTAATGAAATGTTTTCTAATTATTATGCATCATTGGCCAGGGCAAGCCTGAAGGCCAAAAGCAGTTAACAGGTATTAATTATAGCCATTTACTTTCCTCTGAACTTTAATTGACATTCCCACAGGTTAAAATCTTTAAATCACATGCACATTTGATTCCTTTGGCTTCTCTTATATTGACTCATATTTAAAGCACACCATTATTCTGTTGTTATATTTTTGTGACTCAATCTAGAGAGTGTTTTATTATAAGCGAACTAAATCCCTAAGATTTCATTGTTTTCTAGTGAACATAGAATTATTTGTTCTAGAAATTGAATAAATCAACTTCAAAAATAGTTACCAAATTGAAAAAAAGTTCAGAAAAAATTTCAACATAGTCTAATCACAAAATATAGTGTATTTGGATTCACTATATTGTTTTAGAGATTATAAAGTACATGGATTATTGTGAAATTAAAACTGAAAACCCAGAACTCTATAAAACTTTGTGAAGGCATCTAGACAGGGAAGATTAGCATTTCTGATCTTATAGACCTCATTTATGCCACCAAAGATATTGGGTCTCCTTCCTTCCTTCCTTCCTTCCTTCCTTCCTTCCTTCCTTCCTTCCTTCCTTCCCTCCCTCCCTCCCTCCCTCCCTCCCTCCCTCCCTCCCTCCCTCTTTCTTTTTTCTTCCTTTTAAAGATTTATTTATTTCATGTATGAGTGCTCTATCTAGAGGACATCAGATCCCACTAGAGATGATTGTGAGCCACCATGTGGTTGCTGGGAATTGAACTCAGGACTTCTGGAAGAGCAGTCAGTACTCTTAACCTCTGAGCCTTGTCTCTAGCCGATATTGGGTTTCTTTATCATAGTTTAAAAATTCTTTTCCTACTAAGAAGATGAATTCTATTTGTAGTTAATATTTTAATAAACAGGGCTGGAGAGAGAGCTTAGCAGTTAAGAGCACTGACTGCTTTTCAAGAGGACCCAGGTTCAATTCCCAGCAACCACAAAACAGCTTACAACTGTCTGTAATTCCAAGATCAGACACCCTCACACAGACATACATGCAGGCAAAACACCAATGCACATTAAATAAAAATAAATAAATTATAAAAATACTTATACAAAAGGTAGTATACTGGCATAAAGTTGAGGAGCAGTATTTTATTGTAGCTATTGGGGTGAAAATTGACAAACATGATTATCTTATTTGAAAGTGAATAAAGTTGTTTAGTGCAAATTTCTATTCCATAATTATAAAACAAATAGATATTTTTAGCTTGTCAAAGGAGCAAAAAATGGAATTTTAAAGAGAAAATGTTTTTACAGATGTCATAAAAACATATCCTAGCTTGGCTCTATATTTAATTGATAGCAAAGATGGATTTTAATGTGGTATTCCTATTTCTTCACCTCTTAATGAAACATTGCATATTGTAAAGTTAAAACTGAAAACCAATAATTATGTAGGGCTCTGTGAAGGCATTTAGACAGAGAAGATCAACATTTCCCATCTTATTAATCTTTGTTAAACCTTGTCCTTTACTCCAACTTAACAATTGGTTTGGTTATTACATACTTTGGGAACAGGAAAAGTAAGAAATAACAATATGTCAGCTTGAAGCATAAACATTAGTGAACTTGGTTTCTACTTGAGGCATTCCAAATCCTGAACATCTGAGTCTAGTGGATCCACAGAGCGCAACTGAGCATATTTTATACTTGAGGTGTCTATCATGTATCTGTCTGTCTGTCTGTCTATCTATCTATCTATCTATCTATCTATCTATCTATCTATCTATCTATCTATCTATCTATCTATCTATCGTCTGTCTGTCCGTCTGTCCATCTGTCCGTCTGCCTGTCTATCATCTCTATCCGTCTGTCTGTCTGTCTGTCTGTCTGTCTGTCTGTCTGTCTCTCCATCCATCCATCCATCCATCCATCCATCCATCCATCCATCCATCATCTGTCTGTCTGTCTATCATCTATCTATCTATCTATCTATCTATCTATCTATCTATCTATCTATCTATCTATCATCTATCTTCTTCTTCTTCTTCTTCTTCTTCTTCTTCTTCTCCTTCATCATCATCATTTATCTATCATCTATATCGATCTATCTATCATCTATCTATCTATCTATCTATCCATCTATCTATCATCTATCTATCTATCTATCTATCTATCTATCTATCTATCATCGCTCTCTATCTATCTATCTATCTATCTATCTATCTATCTATCTATCTATCTATCTATCTATCTATATCTATCTATCTATCTAACATCTATCATCATCATCTATCTCTATCTATCATCTATCTATCTATCATCTCTATCATCTATCTATCTATCTATCTATCTATCTATCTATCTATCTATCTATCTATCTATCTATCTATCTATCTATCTATCTATCATCTTCTGTCTGTCTGTCTGTCTGTCCATTTCTTTGTGTTTCTACCTCTAAAGCTGAGAGCTAAAACATGAAATCTTTATGAATTTAGATTCCCAACAGAAAAGCAAGAGAAACTACCCAAACCAGGAAACCAAGAATAACTACTGACCTATCCTGTAGTGGGCTGTACATGAAAGCAGCAAAGCTGGTATACTAATCTAAAAGAACACAAATATACACCTTCCTTACAGAATGTATTTTGAGTTTGAAGCAACAAGGCAATATTGAACCAGAGGCAATATTAAAAAAAACATTTCAAGTAGTTTTGATGCACTCTATGGTACAGAAAAGAAAGAACCTAGACATGCCTGTTAGATCTCAGAATTAAAGCAGCATTAATGAGTGCCTACTTTACCAAAAATATACTAGAGATACCAAATACATAGTAATCAAAAGAGGTTTCTCCTATTCCCATTTTCTGAGGTAACCTGATATTTGTCTACAAATCCACAGCATGTAAATATATAACAACAGACTGAGATAAGTGACATAAAGAAAAATTGTAAGATTCCACTGGCCATTATGTTATGAAGTTCTTCTAATAGAGCAGAGAGTCACAGGGTGTTTAGAAAGATGTTTTACCTAATCATTGTTGGCGAGGGTTTCTGTCCTGCCTGGTTTCTGTTTTCCCACAAGGTCTCACAGCCATTTAGCCCCAAAGAAATCACACAGAGGTCTATATTAATGATAAACTGATTGGCCCATTAGCTCAGGCTTCTTATTAACTCTTACAACTTATATTAACCCATTATTCTTATCTATGTTAGCCACATGGCTCAGTACCTTTTTCAGTGGGGCAATCACATCTTCCTTCTTCTGTGATTGGGACAGGACTGGAGAGGAATGGGCTTCCTCTTTCCCAGAATTCTCTGGTTCTCATTGACCGGCCTCTACATCCTGTCTGGTTGTCCTGCCTATACTTCCTTTCTGGCTAGTGGCCAATCAGCGTTTATTTAAAACACAATTGAAAGAATATAAACAATTGTCCCACACCAAAACATAAAAGACCAGGCAGAGTTAATCTAAGCAGGAAAGCAACTTTTGTGGAAGAGCACTGCAAACAAAGAGAGGAAAAGGGGCCTTGATACAAAGACTCAGAAGAGGAAGATTTGTGATGTATTTTTTCTATTAATTTCTTTATAGAATATATTTTGATCATGCCCCCCACAAGTCCTTGCAAATCCTTTCTGCCTCCATACCTACCCAACTTCATATTCTCCTGTCTTTCTTAGGCAGCTGGGCCATGAACTTCCTTACTCTGAAGGCCCAAAGCTCACTTAGTCATGGATTAGCTGGTTTATTGTCGTGGCTTCAGAGTGTTGTCCTTGTCTTTTGTTTTGATCACGTTGTAGCTTCTGGAGAACACGAACCACTCTTCATTCTTCAGAAATATTCACCAAGATAAATGTTAAACACACAATTGAATAAATGATAAGTCAGAGTAGATAGTTTATCTGTCTTACTAATTTATGCGGTGCAGCAATGACGGCTAGGGTTTGAAAAGCAATGATTGTTTTTATTTCTAATTGATCAAAAAATTGATTGACTTTGTTTCACTGTGGTAGATGGTGGGGGCTCAGAGTGTTCTCAAACCACATTTTTGTTCTTATGTAGTTCAGAATCTAGCAGGGGAAGGACCAAAAAGGGAAACTGCTCAGATTTCCATAGTTCATCAACTGCAACCATGCCTCTATTATAATGTTACATTTAAAATGTGCCCTTGCAAAATCACCTCAGACCTGTACGTATAAAGTACAATGAACTCTTTTCATGTTTCTTCAGAAAGCCCCCTTCTTCTGGTCTGGAACTTTAAATCAAAGCAAACTCTCCTACCTTCTATGCTTAAATCTGCACCCTTTGCTTTGGTGGCAAGCTTTGCAATTTCCCAAGGTCAGTACACAGTGGGTAGTATTGAAATCAGTTGTATCATTTGCAAGGAGCTAAAAAACAAACAACACAAACAGCACACACACATATCCCAGTGCAAAAAGAAAAATAATTTGACAACTCTCTCAATTCTCATGTCTCTCATTCTAGGCATTATACGAGCACCATCAGTGAATTTTTCCATTTTCCTTTCCCAGTTATTTTCAGCATAAACAACTTTTGTATACTTTAGTTAAAAATATTTAAAATAAACGATTAATTTACTTTTAATATTTTACAGTCTCTGTAAGACTACCCTATTTGCAATGCTGTTTTATAACACCAGTGTATAAATTCAGCCTACAAAAATGTGAAATTCATTAGCTGACTTGTATATTAGATTATGCTAGGGAATCTTGCCAAGTGTGAGCATAGTAGATTCCTCAGCCAAGATTAAGGGAAGGTTTATAGTAAGTATTTTTGTTATTCATACTTCAAATTCATGTGGTCTCAAATATTCAAGTAACTGGAGCAAAGTTAGAAATTTTATTCATGGAATAAGTGTTAAAATGATGGAAACTCTGGTAAAAACTTGAAGGAACACTAAAAACTAAGTTACTAGAAATCTTTTTCCTCTACACTAGACCAACATTTTCATTCTTATTTAAATATTTTGCAACCTTGGTTTTGAAAGTTCAAAAAGAAAATCAATTTTACAAAATTGAATTTCTTACTAAAGTAAGTTGTTTTAAATAAATTTATCAGTCACCTAGATTTTATTAATGTTGTAATTTTTTCTTGTGAAATTTCCATAGGGGATGAAAGTATTTACTGGACACAGCTTAAAAAGACTAAATAATTATTAGTAAATATTCTATTAGTTAATATTCAAAGACTTAATTTAGGCATCAGGGACAAAATTTATGTACCTTAACTTGTAATTGCTACCAGAGGCATCATGTTTAAAACTGTATTTTATACTTTATATAAATTATTTCCCTAATCAAACAACTTCCTATACATTATTTCATTAAGATTACCAATGGAATTCATAAAATTAAACAGAATGAACATTCTTTTAACTCTTTAGCCAACTTTATTTTACAAAGTTTAACAGTCTTATTTGATGACTTTCTGGTTTTGTTTTTGCGAAATACCTCAGGTCTTCCTCTTTCTCTTAGCTTCTCTGCCCCTTCAGTTATCCTTACACAGATGATGGACGGGTGGCAAGGCCTGACCTCTCCTTTTGGCTTCAGGCCTGAACATGCTCTGCATCCCTGTTATCACTTCATAGACGCCTCTGAGCCCTCTGAAGATGAGCATACACACATTTAAGTAAAAGCTCTCCTCCTAACTGGGTTATCTTTCAACTGGTAAAAGCTCTCCTCCTAACTGGGTTATCTTTCAACTGGTAAAAGCTCTCCTCCTAACTGGGTTATCTTTCAACTGGTAAAAGCTCTCCTCCTAACTGGGTTATCATCTTTCAACTGTAGTGAGTGTCACCACTGTCTAAGAGCTGGGCAAACAGAGAAGAAGGCCTCTGTCTTATTTTTCCCATGCTCTCACCGCTGTCTTCCAACCACGACAATGATGTTTGGCTTAATTTCCTAAGCATCAAATAAACCTAACTATTTCTTTACCACACTGAGCATAATTCAAAATACACCATCATCTCCTGGTGGGAACATTCTAAGCAGATAACTGTACTTGTCTTTGGTTATACATTTACAGACACTCATGCATGTGTTTGGAAAATGTAAATGAAATCTAGCCATTCACATGATGAGATGGATTATTGCTTTCTTAACAATTTATCTTGATGCCTCTTTATTTTCCATTTATATAGACACATAACACACACACACACACACACACATATAGTTAGACATCAAGTTTTTTTTTTTACTAAATGCTTTGGTTTCTCTAGAATTAACACTTTATGATTGCTATTGTTTGATTGATGGAGATTAAATTGGTTTATTTTCTTTTAAATAACTAGGCACAAAACTTCCTTGTATGTGAGTCTTTGAGCACATGTGTATTAATGTTTGATAGCTACTGATAAAAAGTACTTTCTTAAATGATTTAAATTTCAAATTCCTCCCAATTGCTCGTGGCAAAACACATTCTCCTCTCAACACTTACATATTGAGCTGGTGCCTAACTAGAAGCTTCACCCCTATGGACTAGCATTCATGATGTTGGAAGGTACTTTTTATACTACCAGAAGAGAAAGATAATCATCAACCCCTCTAGAAACAAACCCCTGGTAAGATGACTCCTAATAACATTCTGCTATACCCACAGATCAGTGCTTTCTCAGCCACCATCAGAGAAGCTTCCTCTGGCAGTAGATAGAAACTAGCACGTAGACTCAGAACTGTATAGTATGCAGAGAGTGAAAGGCTTTGGAACAATTCAGTTTAAATGAGAGATCTTCATGAAAGTCTACACCTTATGGCTTTGGGGGCCAAGCAGTAGAGGAGATAGAAGCATTGTAGGAGCCAGATGGAGATGATGACTCCAAGAAAACAGTGTTCTCCAGATATAAGAAGACTGATGCATATATGACCTCACAGAGACTGTGACAGTGTGCACAAGGCATGCACAGGTTCAAGTCAGACAGGGTCCTAGTGCTGAGTGGGGGACTGGACAAATACTCTGCCCCATAATCAAGAAGCTATCTACAATTGACACCTGCTCAAAAATGAAAAATTAGTTCATCTGATGGATTCTTACTGGGGATACAAACCACACTTAAGGTAAGACCCCATGCCCAACAGCAGATAGCCAACATAAGCAAATCCAGTGGTAATTTTTTGTAGACAATTTTATCTCAAATTGCAGTGTTTGAATGTTTTTTTGTTTGTCTTATTTGTCTTTTGTTGGTGTATTTTAGTTTCCAATTTTGTGTTTTCATGGTTTAAGTGTGCTTCTTATTTTTTTGCTTATTGGCATTTTTTATTTTAATTATTTTGTGTTTTTTTAAATTATTTTTTTATTAAAAATTTCAACCTCCTCCCCACCTCCCATTTCCCTCTCCCTCCCCCCCACTCCCTTCCCCCTCAGTCTGATGCTCCAATGTGGGTCTCTGTCTCTATCTCCATCCATCACTAGATGAAGCTTCTATGGTGATATGCAAGATATTCATCAGTATGGCTATAGGATCGGGTCATTTCAGGCTCCCTCTCCTCAGCTGCCCAAGGAACTAGCTGTGGACAACTCCCTGTGCATCTGGGAACCCTTCTAGAGACAAGTCTCTTGCCAACCCTAAAATGGCTCCCTTAATTAAGATATATAATTCCCTGCTTCCATATCCACCCTTCCTTTATCCCAACCATCCCATTCCCCAAGCTCTCCCCATCATCCCCTTCACACTTTTCTCTCCCCATCTCCCCTTAGCCCCATCCCACCCCACCCCCAAGTTCCCAATTTTTGCCCAGAAATCTTGTCTACTTCCAATATCCAGGAGGATAACTATATGTTTTTCTTTGGGTTCACCTTCTTATTTAGCTTCTCTAGGATCACGAATTATAGGCTCAATGTCCTTTATTTATGGCTAGAAACCAATTATGAGTGAGTACATCCCATGTTCATCTTTTTGGGTCTGGGTTACCTTACTCAAGATAGTGTTTTCTATTTCCATCCATTTGTATGCAAAATTCAAGATGTCATTTTTTTTTAACCGCTGAGTAGTACTCTAATATGTATATATTCCACACTTTCTTCATCCATTCTTCCACTGAAGGGCATCTGGGTTGTTTCCAGGTCCTGGCTATTACAAATAATGCTGCTATGAACATAGTTGAACAAATGCTTTTGTAATATGATAGGGCATCTCTTGGATATATTCCCAAGAGTTATATTGCTGGGTCCTGGGGTAGGTTGATCTCGAATTTCCTGAGAAACCACCACACTGCTTTCCAAAGTGGTTGCACAAGTTTGCATTCCCACCAGCAATGGATGAGTGTACCCCTTACTACACAACCTCTCCAACAAAGGCTATCATTGGTATTTTTGATTTTAGCCATTCTGACAGGTGTAAGATGGTATCTCAAAGTTGTTTTGATTTGCATTTCCCTGATCACTAAGGAGGTTGAGCATGACCTTAAGTATCTTTTGGCCACTTGAACTTCTTCTGTTGATAATTCTCTGTTCAGTTCAGTGCTCCATTTTTTAATTGGGTTAATTAGCACTTTAAAGTCAAGTTTCTTGAGTTGTTTATATATTTTGGAGATCAGACCTTTGTCTGTTGCAGGGTTGGTGAAGATCTTCTCCCAGTCAGTAGGTTGCCTTTTTGTGTCCTTTGCTTTACAGAAGCTTTTCAGTTTCAGGAGGTCCCATTTATTTAATGTTGCCCTTAATGTCTGTGCTGCTGGGGTTATACGCAGGAAGTGGTCTCCTGTGAGCATATGTTGTAGAGTACTTCCCACTTTCTCTTCTATCAGGTTCAGTGTGTTCAGATTGATATTGAGGTCTTTAATCCATTTGGACTTGAGTTTTTTTGCATGGTGATAGATATGGATCTATTTTCATTCTTCTACAGGTTGACATCCAATTATGAAAGGAAGAAGTTAAACTTTCATTATTTTAATTTTTAAAAAAGAAAATAAGCTATCTTTTTCATTTTACATACCAATCACTGTTCTCACTCCCTCTACTCCTTCCATTCCTTCCACCTTCCCCACAACCTACCCCCATCTACTCTTCAGCAAAGGTAAGGCACATTGCTCTAAGGAAGGACCAAGGCCCACCCCACTTTTCTAGGCTGAGCAAGGCATTCATCCAAAGAGAATGGGTTCCAAAAAGCCAGTACAAGCAGCAGGGACAAATCCTTGTGCTCCTGTCAACGATTCTGCAGTCTGACCCAGTTATACAACTCTCACCCACATTCAGAGTGTCTAGCTTGGTTCTATGCTGGATCCTTCCCTATCCAGTCAGAGTTGGTGAGCTTTCATTAGTTCAGGTAAGCTGTTTCAGTGTCACCATCATGGTCTTGTCCTCTTTGCTTATATTCTCATTCATGCCTCCCTCTCTTCCACTAGACTTTGGCAGTTCAACCCTATTTGCTTTTTTATTTTAAATAAATGACATGGAGTTTGTGGGTGGAAGTCTAGGGAGAATCTGTGAGGTGTTTCGGGAGAGGAAAGTATGATCAGAGCATATTATGTGGAAAATATTTTCTCAATTACAAAAATAAGTAAAAATGAGAATGAGAAAAAAGTAAGTATATATACACTCCAATGAATCTGTTAAGTTTGAAAACTTGGAGGAACACAGATTGGCATCTTTTAAAAGGCATTCATATTCTAACTTTTCCTTCTTGAATTCTTTTCTAGTTCATTTATAAATTTTTCTTAATAATGTAGGGACTTGCTGTAACCTTGGGGGAACTCTGAAACACAACTTGCTACAATACTGAGGGGACTAAGAACTTGCTACATTACTGGAAGACTAAGAGCTTGCTGTAACACTGAAGGGACAAAGAGAGAGGACAAAGAGAGTGAGCCAGGAGAGAAGACCAAGAGAGCAAGCTTAGAGAGACCTCAGTGGCTCCCTGAGACACAGACAATGACAATACAGAGCAGACCCAGAACAATTCCCAAGACACAGATAGACTCTGCAAGGATTGGGCCAAGATACAAAGACACTGCCAGCCACATTTGAAGGAAGAGATGGGTAGGTGCCAATGCAAGAATTGTTCTAACAACCAAAAAACAACATGGTAACACCAGAACCCAGTGGTCACACAACAGGAAGACTTGACTATCCTAACCCAGAAGAAAATGACTTTACATGTAACTTTATGAAGATGATTAAGACTTTCAAAGAGGAAATAAAAAACTCCCTTAAAGAAACGGAGGAAAAGACAAACAAAAAATTGGAAGAAATAAACAGTCAAACAGGTGAATCAAACAGTTCAAGACTTGAAGACTGAAATAGGCAATAAAGAAAACACAAACTGGAGGAATTCTGGATATGGGAAATCTGGGGAAACTAACAGGAACTATAGAGGCAAACATAACCAACAGAATGCAAGAGATGGAAGAAAGAATCTCAGGTGTTGAAGAAACTATAGGGGAAATCGATTCATTGGTCAAAGAAAACATTAAATCTAACAAATTCTTAACACAAAATATCCAGAAAATCTGGGATGCCATAAAAAGACCAAACCTAAGAATAATAAAGATAAAAGAAGGAGAAGAACTCCAGCTCAAGGGCACAGAAAATGTATTCAACAAAACTATAGAAGAAAACTTTTCCAATCTAAAGAAGGATTTCCCTATGAATGTACAAGAAGCTTACAGAACACCAAATAGACTGGATCAAACAAAAGCAAAAACAAAAACATCTCCTCACCATATAATAATCAAAAGGCAAAACATACATAATAAAGAAAGAATATTAAGAGCTGCAAAAGAAAAATGTCAAGTAACATATAAATGTAGGCCTATCAGAATTACACCTGACTTCTCAATGGAAACCATGAAAGCCAGTAGGTCTTTGGCAGATGTGCTACAGACACTAAGAGACCACAGATGCAAGCCCAGACTACTATACGCAGCAAAGCTTTCAATCACCAGTAATGGAGAAAACAAGATATTCCATGACAAAATCAGGTTTAAATAATACATATCTACAAACCAAGTACTACTAAAAGTACTAGAAGGAAAACTCCAAACCCAAGGAAGCTAACTGTACCCACAAAAAACACAGGCAACAGATAACCTCCCACCAGCAAAACCCAAAGAAGGGAAACACATGAACACTACTACTGAAAAATAGCAGGAATTAGCAACAACTGTACATTAATATTTCTTAATATCAGTGATCTCAATTCACCTATAAAAAGAGAGAGGCTAAGAGAATGGATATGAAAGCAGGATCCAACCTCCTGCTGTATACAAGAAACACACCTCAAACTCAAAGTCAGACATTACCTCAAAGTAAAGGGTTGGAAAAATGTTTTCCAATCAAATGGACCTAAGAAACAAGCAGGTGTAGCTATTCTAACATCTAACAAAATAGATTTCAAACCAAAATCAATCAGAAGGGGATGGGGAAGGACACTTTATACTCATAACAAGAATAATCCATTAAGATGAAGTCTCAATCCTGAACATCTATGCTCCTAATACAAGAGCACTCACATATGTAAGAGAAACATTACTAAAGCTTAAATAACACATCAAATCCCACACATTAATAGTAGGAGACTTCAATACTCCACCTTCACCAATGGACAGGTCAGCTAGATAGAAACTTAACAGAGAAAAGAACTAACAGATGTCATGAATCAAATGAACATAACAGGTATCTATACAACATTCCATCCAAACACAAAAGAATATACTTTCTTCTCAGCACCTCATGGAATTTTCTCTAAAATTGACCACACACTCAGTAACAATGCAAACCTCCACAGATACAAAAAAATTGGAGTAACCCCCTGTATCTTATTGGATCACCATGGTTTAAAGTTAGAATTTATCAACAACACTACTCTCAAAATGCCTACAAACACATGGAAATTGAACAGTAAACTATTGAACCACCCTCAGATCAAAGAAGAAATAAAGAAAGAAATTAAAGACTTTCTAAAATTCAATGAAAATGAAGGCACAATGTACCCAAACCTATGGGAGCACTATGACTGCAGTGCTAAGAGGAAAGTTTATAGCAATAAATACCCACATAAAGAAAGTAGATCTGTGAGTTTGAGGCCAGCCTGGTCTACAAGAGCTAGTTCCAGGACAGGCTCTAAAAAAAAAAAAAAAAAAAAAAAAAAAAAAAAAAAAAAAAAGCTGCAGAGAAACCCTGTCTCGAAAAACCAAAAAAAAAAGAAAAAAGAAAAAAAAGAAAGTAGAGAAAGCTCACAGCAGTGACTTAACAGCACACTTGAAAGCTATGGAACAGAAAGAAGGAGACACACCCAGGAGGAGTAAGTAGAAGACAGGAAATAATAAAAATGAGACCTAAAACCAACAAAATGGAAATGAAGAAAACAACACAAAGAATCAATGAGACAACATGCTGGTTCCTTGAGAAAATAAAAAAGATACACAAATCATTTTCTAAACTAATAAAAAGGTAGAGAGAGAGAGAGAGAGAGAGAGAGAGAGAGAGAGAGAGAGAGAACACAAATGAACAAAATGAGAAATGAAAAGGGGATATAACAACAGACATTTCTCTGTGGAAATTCAGAGAATCATTAGGTCATACTACAAAAACCTGTACTCCACAAAATTCAAAAACAAAAGAAATGAACAATTTTCTAGATAGATACCATATACAAAATTAAATCAAGACCAGGTGAACAAATTAAAATAGATCTATAAACTGCAAGGAAATAGAAGCTGTCATAAAAAACCTCCTAACCAAAAAAAGCCCAGGGCCAGATGATTTTAGTGTAGTTCTTCCAAGAAGAACTAAACCCTATACTCCTCAAAGTGTTCCACCTAATAGAAACAGAAGGAACATTGTCAAACTCTTTTTATAAGGCGGCAGTTACCCTCATTTAAAAACTGCACAAAGACTCAACTAGGAAAGAGAATTACAGATCAGTCTCACTCATGAACATGGATGCAAAAATACTCAATAAAATACTTGTGAAGGGAATCCAAGAGCACATCCAAAAAAATTATCTACTGTGATCAAGTTGGCTTCATCCCAGAGATGCAGGGCTGGTTCAACATATGAAAATCTATCAATGTAATCAAGCATATAAATAAACTGAAAGAAAAAAATGATAATTTTATTAGATGCTGAAAAAGAATTTGACAAAATCCAACACCCCTTCATGATAAAGGTCTTGGAAAGAGTAGCGATACAAGGAACATATCTAATCAAAATAAAAGAAATATACAACAAGCCGACAACTATCATCAAATTAAATGGAGACAAACTCAAAGTAATTCCACTAAAGTCAGGAATAAGACAAGACTGTCCATTTTCTCCATATCTCTTCAACATAGTTCTTGAAATTCTGGCTATAGCAGTAAGACAACAAAAGGAGTTCAAGGGGACTCAAATTGGAAAGGTAGAAGTCAAACTTTTGTTATTTGCAGATGACATGATAATATGTAAGTGACCCCAAAGACACTACCAGGAAACTCTTACAGCTGATACATACATTCAGTGATGTGGCAGGATAAAAGATCAAGTAAAAAAAACCAGTAGCCCTCCTATATACAAATGATAATGAGGCTGAGAAAGAAATCAGAGAAACATCACCTTTTACAATAGTTACAAATAACATAAAATATCTTGGGGTAACACTAACCAAAAAAGTGAAAGACCTCTTGGACAGAACTTTAAGTCTTTGAAGAAAGAAATTTAAGATGATACCATGTTGACTGAGGTTTCTGTCCCACCTGATCCTGCACCTGTTCAGTATCAAAGAAATACACAGAGGTCTACATTAATTATAAACTGATTGGCCTATTAGCAAAGGCTTCTTATTAACTCTTACATATTATATTATATTATATTATATTATATTATATTATTTTTCTTGTCTGTGTTAGCCACGTGGCTTGGTACCTTTTTTGGTGAGGCAGTCACATCTTGCTTACTCTGTGTCTGTCTTCCTCCATGTCTGGCTGATGATTGCAGGCTGAAACTTCCCTCTTCCCAGAATTCTCATTGCCCACCTCTACTTCCTGCCTGGCTACTGGCCAATCAGCATTTATTTAAAATAACAGGGTATTTAAAAGTTTTATTTAAAAGTGACAGGATACAGACCATTGTCCCACAGCAATACCAAAATAAAAAAACCCAGAAATATCTCCCATGCTCTTGGCTCGGTAGACTCAACATAATAAGAATGGCAATCCTATGCAAAGCAACCTACAGATTCAACACAATGCCCATCAAAATCTTAACACCATTCTTCACAAACCTCAAGAGAACAATACTGAGCTTCATATGGAAAAACAAAAAACCCAGGAGAGTCAAAACAATCCTGTACAATAAAGAAACTTCCTGAGGCATCACCATCCCTGACACCAAGCTCTAATTTAGAACTACAGTAATGAAAACAACTTGCTATTGGCATAAAAACAGACAGGTTGACCAATAGAATTGAATCAAAGATCTGGATATTAATCCACACACCTATGGACATCTGATTTTTTGACAAAGAAGCTAAAATTATATAATCGAAAAACGAAAGCATCTTCAGCAAATGGTGCTGACATAACTGGATGCCAACATTTAGAAGAATAAAAATAGAACCATATGTATCCCCATGAATAAAACTCAGGTACAAATGTATTAAAGATATCAATATAAATTTGACCATACTGAACCTGATAGAAGAGAAATTGGGAAGTGTCTTTCAACGCATGGGCACAGGAGACCACTTACTAAATATAACAACAGTAGCATAGACACCGAGAGCAACAATAAATAAATGGCACCTCCTGAAACTGAGAAGCTTCTGTAAAGCAAAGGACACAGTCATAAGACAAAAAGGCAGCTTACTGAGTGGGAAAAGATCTTTACCAGCCCCACATCAGACAAATGACTCATCTCCAAAATATATAAAGAACTCAACAAATTAGGCATCAAAATTCTAAATAACCCAATTTTAGAAATGGGGTACTGAAGAAAACAGAAAATTCTCAACAGAAGAATCTCAAATGGCCAAAAGACACTTAAGGAAATGTTCAACATCCTTAGCCATCAGAGAAATGCAAATCGAAGCAGCTCTAAGATACCTAATTTTATACCACTCAGAATGGCTAAGATCAAAAACACTAATGATAGCTTATGCTGAAGAGGATGTGGAGTAAGGGGAACACTCATCCATTGGTGGTGGGAATGCAAACTTGGGCAACCACTTTGGAAATCAGTATGGCAGTTTCTCAGAAAATTGGGAATCAACCTACCTCAAGACATAGCAGTACCACTCTTGGGCATATACCCAAAAGATGCTTGATCATACTCAAAGACATTTGTTGAACTATGTTCTTAGCGGCATTATTTGTAATAGCCAGAACATGAAAACAACCTAGATGCTCCTCAACGGAAGAGTGGATAAAGAAAGTGTGGCACATTTACACATTAGAGTACTACAGTAGCAAAACAATGGAATCTTGAATTTTGCATGCAAATGAATGGAACTCGAAAACAGCATCCTGAGTGAGGTAACCAAGACCTAAAACTATGAATATAGTATGTACTCACTCATAAGTGGATACTATCCATAAACAAAGGGTATTGAGCCTATAGTTCATGATCCTAGAGATGCCATGTAACAAGGTGAACCCCAAGAAAAACATATATATCTCCACCTGGAAAGTGGAAATAGACAAGATCACCTGACAAAAGTGGGAATATAGGTGTAGGGGGAGAAGTGAGAGTGAAATGGGAAGAAGAGGGAATGGGGGGAGAGTAGAGGAAAATTTGAGGGAATGGGATAGTTGAGATGGAGGAAGGACAGAGATGAGAGCAAGGAAAGAGACATCTTGTTTGAGTGAGCCATTATGGGGTTATCAAGAAACTTGGCACTAGAGAAATTCCCAGGAGTCCACAAGGATGACCCCAGTTAAGACCCTAAGCAATAGATGAGAGGCTGCCTGAACTGGCCTTACCCTATAGTCAGACTAATGAATATCTTAAATATCACCATAGAACCTTCATTCAGCAACTGATGGAAACAGAGGCTGAAAGGGAGCATTGGACTGAGCTCCCAAAGTCTAGTTAAAGAGTGGGAAGAATGAGAATATGACCAAAGATGTCAAGACCATGATGGGTACTGAAACATTCTACCTCAGGTAGTGGGAGCTCACCAACATCAGCCAGACTGAGAAGGAACAAGCACAGGACCAAACTAGTCCCCCTGAATGTGGTTGACAGTTGCATGGCTGGGGCAGACTGAGGGGCCACTGGCAGTTGCACCAGGATTTATCCCTACTGCATGTACTGGCTTTGTGGGAATCTATTCTCTTTGGATGGCTACCTTGCTCAGCCTAGGTATAGTATGGAGGGCCTTCGACCTTCCCCAAAGTAGTATGCCTTACCCTCTCAAAAGAGGGTATGTGGAAGGAATGGGAGGTGGAGAGGGAGTGAGAGCATGTATTGGTATGTATAATAAAAAAAGATAGTTTCTTTTCTTTCTTTTCTTTAAAATAAATAAATAAATAAAAATAATGCAGGGACTCTTTTTGTTAAAGTTTCTATTTATATTATTTTATTTTGGTTTGGTTCTCTTCCTGACCCTGCCCTCACAGGGATCTCAATAACACACTGCTTGTCCTGAACTTGCTATGTAGACCAGGCTGACCTCAGACTCCAGATATACATCTGTCTTAGGGTATTGCTGGGACTGAAGGCTCATGACACTATGCCTGGCCAAATTCCATCAACTTTTGGGTGCTTGTGTACTTCTGACAACATGCTTACATAGTTCTTTTTAGGTTTTTTTCTTTGTATCACACCACAATCCTTCTCTAATTAGCTGGGATTTCCTTTCTCTTTTTTCTTTTTGTTTCTTCTGGATGTTCTACTGCATGTATGTCTGTGTTCACATGTGTGCCTGGCGCCCATAGAGGCCAGAAAAGGAAATTGGATCCCCTAGGATGGTTGTGATCTTCCATGTGGGTGCTGGGAATTGAACCTAGATTCTCTACAAACAGCCAGTTCTCTTAACCACTGAACCATATCTCCAGCTCGATAATAGAGACCATGTATAAAATCAATCACTACTTTGTTTCTTAAACTTTTTGTAAACATTACGCAGTACTATTTTTGTCATTTTTTTTAATCATTGATGATCTTGCTATTTGTTTTGACATTGGCCTTTTTGTGTGTGTGGTCTCTCTGTCACAGTTACCTGGAATGAACTGGCTGTTTTAAGTCTTTTATGTCTGAATCTGTCCTTATTGAATTGTCTGTAATTCTCTACTGTCTTGAAAAGCTTTAAAAATGCTAAGCAGCTTGGTTGCAGCTGCTCTGGATGTTGGCTCTGCCTCTCTCCAATTTTAAAATGGTGGAAGTACCACCAGTGCTAGCTCTGGGGCCACCAGGCAAGAGCTGCAGTCAGAAGTCCAACCCTGAGAATGAGCGTGCAGCGTATAAACACTTTTTTTAAAAATCTGAGTTACAGCCAAATCTGCCATGCAGAGTACTGTGCAGCCTGGAGACATCTCTCTGTATGGCAGCAGGAATCTGCCATGCTTCCCTGCCTGCCCAAGCCTAATTAGACCTGATTTCACCACCTGCCCAGACAGGAAGAGCCAAGCCTTGGGCATGGTCTCAGCTACTTTCCTCCTGACCCTGAGTGGGCACACAAACACCTGGGCCCACAAATGCTCCACAGCCAGAGTTTGCACTGGCAGCAGGGCCCAGGAAGCCTCATTTTAAAATGGCTTTACTTTCTATCTGCTGCTACTGCTGAGTCAGGAAAATCTCTCTGCGGCATGCCGCCAGCAAACAGCAAAAAGGTACATTAAACTCTGTTTTTTTTTTTCTGTGTGTCTAGAATTATGCTCTTACAGGTTTTTAAGTGGATTTAATCCATCATGTTGGTGTCACACATTCAAGGTGATATATCCATAGACACTGGTTGAAACTCAATAGAATTTTGTCTTGCCATATTACCCAAAAGTGTTTAAGTATTTCTGAGAGCAAGTGAATGTATAAGCCCTTATGAGAGCTTCAGACTTTGTGCTTGCAAAGCCAGCCTGATGATGTATTCTTCATGAGGATTGATTAGAAATGCAAGTGTGTTGACTTAGGTTTCTATCTCTCCTGGTCCCTCGGCCATTCAGTCCCAAAGAAATATACAGAGGTCTATATTAATTACAAACTGGTTGGCCTAGTAACTCAGGCTTCTTATTGACTCCTCCATCATTTCCCCTTTTTTCTGTTTAAACAAAAAAGAAAGGCTTTAACTTTAACATAGTAAAATTACATATAACAAAATAGTTGTCAAGCAAGAATTATAGTTACAATATTTAGATCTATTTTATCTTTTATGATAACTAGGAAAGCTATAACTATCTATTTATTCTTCAACTCCATCAAAGACTCCAGAAGGATAAAATACTACCTAAGTAAACAAGTCATATACAACTTTCAAACTCTAGAAATGACAGAGACAACTCGCTGCCTGGACAGTCACCCAAAGTTCCTCTGTACCGTTGGAGCATCCATCTTCAGCCTACAGGCCCATAAGTATCCAGCAGACATTTCCATGAAGCAGGAAATTTCAAAGGCAGTTCAGTCAGTATCTGCTGTGTCCTGCAGAATGTCTCACAGACTCTTTCATGAATCAGGAACCCCAAAAGACCATCTCACCTTTAGGCAAGTTCAGCAGTCCTCTCTCTGCGGGTTCTTTGTGTCCAGTTTATGCAACAGTCCAGGCAAGACCAGTTTCTTGCCCAAATGGCTATCAAACTCCATAAGGAGCCTCTTTGATGCCCATCTTCCTCTTGAAGTAGATTGGTGCTGCCAGGAGCAGACGTGTCTCATTGTCATGAAAACCCTAAGTTATTAAAACATTTAAAATGCCATATTCTGTAGCCTTTGAAAGATATGAAGAATGCCTAACTGAAATATATCTCTATATATCTAGAAAATCTAACTAACATAACTACAAGCTTTACTATTATTGATGATTATCCAGTAACAACCTATATTTCCTAATTATACATTACAGTTTTTAAAATGAACTACACAATTAAAATACCTTAATCAATATCAGAAATACATATAATAAAATTGACCTTAAAATCCATACCAATGCAAATTATTCATATCTATATCATATCCCCCTTTAAATGTAAAAGAACATTTATAAACAATATTTGGGAATATGGGCGCAGTTATTTCTCTCCAAACTGCTTTGTGCTGAATGGGGGCGCTGTTAATCAGATCCTTCATGGTGTAACCTGTGTGCCAGGTTCATCTCAGTCAGCAGTTGAGTGAAGTAATTTTTTGAGGGTGTTCACAGCAACGTTTCAGGAGGGCATGGTCTATCATACCATATTGGGATAGAAGCAATCCACTGTGTGTCATCCTCTCTGAAAAAAAAGAAGACCCTCTTTTCCAAAGCATCATGTTCTTAGATCCAAATTCTGAAGTCATACCATTATAATATCCATTCTTGTTTAGCTTGGCAGCCTATATAATGAAATGTCTCTCTTTATTTAGCTCCTTTACAGTCAAATATTTCAAAGAAAACACAATAAAATACATAATCCAGACTCTCTGTGAATTTTCCATTTTTACATAGCTTATTTTTACTCTATCACTTTACTTTATTCTGTCTCTTTAAAGACTTTACCCTTTTTTAAAGGCATTAACTTTATTCTCTATATTTTTTCTCTCTCTCAAGCCTATGTACATTCATCCAACATTGTGAATCATTTAAAGGTCTTTTATGTCTAAATCCGTCCTATTGTGAATCTGTAATTTTTTTACTATCCAGGAGCACTTCTTAAAATGCTAAGCACTTCTTAAAAACTTAAGTCGCACCATGTAGAGGTAATACGGTATCGCATGTGTCCTGCCCAGTCTAAACCTTAATTGAGCTGTTATTATGGTAACTACAATAGATCCTGCCTGAGATCAGCACAGTTCAGCATGGCGGAGCAGAGCCAGAGCTGCTTATGACTGAATCAGTAGCACCTCTGAGCTGCCTCTGAGCTGCAGAGCAGAGGGCTGCTCTGGATGTTGGCTCCAGCTCTCTCCAATTTCAAAATGGAGGATGTATAATTTTGTGCTAGCTCTGGGGCCATACTCAGCACTTTAACTCTGAGACTGAGCGTGCAGCACAGAAACTCTTTTCATGCAGTTACAGCCAAATCTGACAGGCAGAACACTGCGCAGCCTGGAAACAGCTCTGTGTATGGTGGCAGAAATCTGCCATGCTCTCCTGCCTGACCAAGTCTAATTCCGCCGTCTGCCCAGGCAGGAAGAGCCGAGCCAAGGGCATGGTCTCAGCTACTTTCCTCCTGATCCTGAGAGGGAACACAAACATCCAGTCATATAAAAGCCACTGAAATGCTTTAAAGCCAGAGTTTGCACTGGCAGCACAGCACCAGGAAGCAGCGTTAAAATGACTCAGCTTTTTCTCTGCTGCTATTGCCGAAACAGGAAATCTCTCTATGGCTCGGCACGTCCTAGCAAACAGCAAAAGGCTGTGTTAAGCTCTCTCTCTCTCTCTCTCTCTCTCTCTCTCTCTCTCTCTCTCTCTCTCTCTCTCCTTTATTTAAAGCCCTCTCAGGTTATTTTTAGTGGATTTAGTCATCATGTTGGAGCGCCAGTCTGTAGATGGAGGGGCGGGGCTGTGTCCCACCACCCGGCTAGCTTTTCCCAAAATAATTACATGAAAACTGTATTCTTCTAAACACTGCCTGGCCCATTAGTTTCAGCCTCTTATTGCCTAATTCTCATATCTTGCTTTAACCCATATTTAGTAATCTGTGCAGCACCATGAGGGGTGGCTTTCCAGGAAGATTCTTAACCTGGGTCCATCTTGGAGAGGAGAGCTATGGTGACTGCTTATGGTGACTCCTGAAGCATCTGCCTCACTGCCTTCTACCCAGCATTCTGTTCTGTTTATTCTGCTTACCTAATTTTCTGTCCTATTAAAGGGCCGAGGCAGTTTCTTTATTAACCAATGAAATTAACACATAGACACTCCTCCATCACTTCCTGCCTGGCTACTGGCCAATCAGCATTTTATTAAAACAATCCAATATAAATGACAGGGTATAAAACCATTGTCCCACAGTACCCCCCTTTTTTTAAAACAAGAACTCTGAATCGAATCTCCTTTGTTTAGCTTTTTTTCCTGACCACTATCTATAAAAATGTGTAATTAACATTCTCAACAAAGATAAATATCCATAATTCATTTTTTGGGAATGTGGGCGTAGTTTCCATACTGCTTCCTGATGATTGGGGGCACTGGTAATATTTTTTCTTTTTTCTCTTTTTTTTATTTAAAAAAATTTCCATCTCCTCCCCTCTTCCTCCCCGTTCCCTCCCCTCCCCTCCCCCCAACCCCTCCCTCCCTCCCTTTTCAGGCCGAGGAGCCATCGGGGTTCCCTACTCTATGTTAAGACCAAGGTCCTCCCAACTCCCCCCTGGTCCAGGAAGGTGATCAACCAAGCTGAGAAGGCTCACACAGAGCCTGTCCATGCAGAATAGTCAAAGATCAGCACCTTTGTCCTTGGCTTCTCCGTCAGCCTCCACCGTCGGCCACATTCAGAGAGTCATGTTCCATCAGTGCCAATCCAACTGGAGTTGGTGATCTCCCGTTAGTTCTGTCCCACCGTCTCCATGGGTGAACGCACCCCTCACGGTCCTGACTTTCTTTCTCATGTTCTCTCTCCTTCTGCTCCTCATCAGGACCTTGGGAGCTCAATCTGGTGCTCCAATGTGGGGCTCTGTCATTTTCTTCATCTACCGCCAGGTGGAGGTTCTATGGTGATATGCAAGAAATTCATCAGTATGGCTATAGGAACTGGTTTTTTCAGGCTCCCTCTCCTCAGCTGCCCAAGGAACTAACTGGGGGTGTCTCCCTGGAAACATGGGAACCCCTCTAGGGTCAAGTCTCTTGACAACCCTCAGGTGGCTCCCTAAATTAGGATATATGCTTCCCTGCTCCCATATCCACCCTTCCTGTATCCCAAGTATCCCATTCCTCCGAGTTCCCTCTGAGCTCCCCCAGTTCTCCCCTTCACGCATTTCTCTCCCCATCTTCCATTGGCCATGTCTCTCCCAACGCTCAAGTTCCCAATTTTTGTCTGGCGATCGTGTCTACTTCCAATATCCAGGAGGATTACTATATCTTTTTGGGGGGTTCACCTTCTTATTATCTTCTCAAGGATCCCAAATTATAGGCTCGATGTCCTTTAATTATGGCTAGAAACCGATTATGAGTGAGTACATCCCATGTTCATCTTTTTGGGTCTGGGTTACCTCACTCAGAATAGTGTTTTCTATTTCCATCCATTTGCATGCAAAATTCAAGATGTCATTGTTTTTTACCGCTGAGTAGTATTCTAGCATGTATATATTCCACAGTTTCTTCATCCATTCTTCCACTGAAGGGCATCTAGGTTGTTTCCAGGATCTGGCTATTACAAATAATGCTGCTATGAACATAGATGAGCAAATGCTTTTGTAGTATGATTGGGCATCTCTTGGGTAGATTCCCAATAGTGGAATTGCTGGGTCCTGGGGTAGGTTGATCCCAAATTTCCTGAGAAACCGCCACACTGCTTTCCAAAGTGGTTGCACAAGTGTGCATTCCCACCAGCAATGGATGAGTGTACCCCTTACTCCACAACCTCTCCAGCAAAGGTTATTATTGGTGTTTTGGATTTTAGCCAATCTGACAGGTGTAAGATGATATCTCAAAGTTGTTTTGATTTGCATTTCCCTGATAGCTAGGGAGGTTGAGCATGACCTTAAGTGTCTTTTGGCCATTTGAACTTCTTCTGTTGAGAATTCTCTGTTCAGTTCAGCGCCCCATTTTTTAATTGGGTTAATTAGCATTTTACAGTCTAGTCTCTTGAGTTCCTTATATATTTTAGAGATCAGACCTTTGTCAGTTGCAGGGTTGGTGAAGATCTTTTCCCAGTCAGTAGGCTGCCTTTGTGTCTTAGTGACAATGTCCTTTGCTTTACAGAAGCTGCTCAGCTTCAGGAGGTCCCATTTATTCAATGTTGCCCTTAATGTCTGTGCAGCTGGGGTTATGCATAGGAAACGGTCCCCTGTGCCCATTTGTTGTAGAGTACTTCCCACTTTCTCCTCTATCAAGCTCAGTGTGTTCAGATTAATATTGAGGTCTTTAATCCATTTGGACGAGTTTTGTGCATGGTGATATATATGGATCTTTCATTCTTCTACAGGTTGACATCCAGTTATGCCAGCACCATTTGTTGAAGATGCCCTCTTTCTTCCATTATGTACTTTTGGCTCCTTTATCAAAAATCAGGTGTTCATAGGTTTGTGGTTTAAGATCCGGGTCTTCTATACGATTCCATTGGTCAACTTCTCTGTTTTTTTGCCAATACCAAGCTGTTTTCAATACTGTAGCTCTGTAATAGAGTTTGAAGTCAGGGATGGTAATGCCTCCAGAAGTACCTTTATTGTATAAGATTGTTTTGGCTATCCTGGGTTTCTTGTTTTTCCATATAAAGTTGATTATTGTCCTCTCAATCTCTGTGAAGAATTTTGATGGGACCTTGATTGGGATTGCATTGAATCTATAGATTGCTTTTGGTAGAATTGCCATTTTTACTATGTTGATCCTCCCAATCCACGAGCAGGGGAGATCCTTCCATTTTCTGGTATCCTCTTCAATTTCTTTCTTCAAAGACTTAAAGTTCTTGTCAAATAAATCCTTCACTTCCTTGGTTAGAGTTACTCCCAGATATCTTATGCTATTTGTGGCTATTGTGAAAGGTGATACTTCTCTGATTTCCCTCTCTGCTTCCTTATCCTTCGTGTATAGGAGGGCGACTGATTATTTGGAGTTGATCTTGTAGCCTGCCACGTTACTGAAGGAGTTTACCAGCTGTAGGAGTTCTTTGGTGGAGTTTTTGGGGTCGCTTATGTACACTATCATATCATCTGCAAATAACGAAAGTTTAACTTCTTCCTTTCCAAATCGAATCCCCTTGATTCCCTTATGTTGTCTTATTACTACTGCTAAAACTTCAAGCACTATATTGAAGAGATAAGGAGAGAGTGGACAGCCTTGTCGTGTTCCTGAATTTAGTGGGATAGCCTTGAGTTTCTCTTCGTTTAATTTGATGTTAGCTGTCAGCTTGCTGTAAATAGCTTTTATTATATTTAGGAATGACCCTTGTATCCCTAATCTCTCCAGGACCTTTATCATAAAAGGGTGCTTAATTTTGTCAAATGCTTTTTCAGCATCTAATGAGATGACCATATGTTTTTTTTTCCTTCAGTTTATTTATATGATGGATTACATTGATAGATTTTCATATGTTGAACCAGCCCTGCATCTCTGGGATGAAGCCTACTTGATCGTAGTGGATAATTTTTCTAATGTGTTCTTGGATTCGGTTTGCTAGTATTTTATTGAGAATTTTTGCGTCAATGTTCATGAGTGAGATTGGCCTGTAATACTCTTTCTTGGTTGAGTCTTTGTGTGGTTTATGTATCAGGGTAACTGTAGCTTCATAGAAGGAATTTGGCAGTGACTCTTGTGTTTCTATATTATGAAATACCTTAAGGAGTATAGGTATTAGGTCTTCTTGGAAGTTCTGGTAGAATTCCGCATTGAAACTATCTGGTCCTGGGCTCTTTTTGGTAGGGAGGTTTCTGATAGCAGTTTCTAATTCTTCGTGACTAACAGGACTATTTAGAGCATTTATGTGGTCCTGGTTTAACTTTGATATATGGTATTTATCTAAAAAACTGTCCATTTCTTTTACATTTTCCAATTTTGTGGCATACAGGCTTTTGTAGTAAGAGCTAATGATTCTCTGAATTTCCTCTGTGTCTGTGGTTATGTCCCCCTTTTCATTTCTAATCTTATTAATTTGCGTGTTCTCTCTCTGCCATTTGATTAGTTTGGCTAAGGGTTTGTCAATCTTGTTGATTTTCTCCAAGAACCAGCTTTTTGTTTCATTGATTCTTTGGATTGTTTTCTGTGTTTCTATTTTGTTGATTTCTGCCCTCAGTTTGATTATTTCCAGTCTTCTACTTCTCCTAGGTGAGTCTGCTTCTTTTTTTTCCAGAGCTTTCAGGTGTGCTGTTAAGTCACCAATGAGTGCTTTCTCCGTTTTCTTTAAGTGGGCACTTAGTGCTATGAACTTTCTTCTTAGCACTGCTTTCATTGTGTCCCATAGGTTTGAGTATGTTGTGTCTTTGTTTTCATTAAATTCAAGAAAGACTTTAATTTCTTTATTTCTTCCTTGACCCAGCTGTGGTTCAGTAGTTGACTGTTCAGTTTCCATGAGTTTGTGGGCTTTCTGGGGGTAGCATTGTTGTTGATTTCTAATTTTAATCCATGGTGATCCAATAAGACACAGGTGGTTACTAATATTTTTTTGTAACTGTGGAAGTTTGCTTTGTTACCAAGTATATGGTCAATTTTCGAAAAGGTTCCATGAGCCGCAGAGAAGAAGGTATATTCTTTCCTATTTGGGTGGAGTGTTCTATAGATGTCTGCTAAGTCCATTTGGTTCATTACCTCCAATAAGTCTTTCAATTCTCTGTTAGGTTTCTGTCTGATTGACCTGTCCATTGGTGAGAGAGGAGTGTTGAAGTCTCCAACTATTAGTGTGTGTGGTTTGATGGCTGCCTTGAGTTCTAGAAGTGTTTCTTTTACATAAGTGGGAGCTTTTATATTAGGGGCATAGATATTCAGGATTGAGACTTCATTCTGAAGGATTTTTCCTGTTATGAGTATAAAGTGTCCCTTTCCATCTCTTCTGATTGATTTTAGTTTGAAGTCAACTTTGTTGGAAATTAGTATGGCCACACCAGCTTGTTTCTTAGGTCCATTTGCTTGATAAACCTTTTCCCAACTCTTTACTCTGAGTAGGTGTCTGTCTTTGTGGTTGAGGTGTGTTTCTTTTAAACAGCAGAATGTTGGATCCTGTTTTCGTATCCAATCTCTTAGCCTGTGCCTTTTTAAAGGTGAATTGGGTCCATTGATATTAATTGGTATTAATGACCAGTGGTTGTTAACTCCGGTTATTTTTTTTTTGTAGTAGAGTTTGTGTGTTTCCTTTCTTCTAGTTGTGCTGGTGAAGGGTCGCTAGATGCCTGAGTTATTGTGGGCATTGTTGGACTCCTTGGTTTGTGATTTTCCTTCTATTACTTTCTGGAAGGCTGGATTTGTGGCTATGTATTGTTTAAATCTGTTTTTGTTTTGGAATATCTTGTTTTCTCCATCAATGGTGAATGCAAGCTTTGCTGGGTATAGTAGTCTAGGCTTGCATCCATGTTCCCTTAGTGTCTGTAGCACATCTATCCAAGCTCTTCTGGCTTTCATGGTTTCCATTGAGAAATCAGGTGTAATTCTGATAGGTTTCCCTTTGTATGTTACTTGACCTTTTTCCTTTGCAGCTCTTAATATCTGTTCTTTATTCTGTATGTTTTGTGTTTTGATTATTATATGCGTGGGGATGCTTTCTTTTGATCCAGTCTATTTGGTGTTCTGTAGGCTTCTTGTACCTTCATAGGAACATTTTTCTTTAGGTTGGGGAAGTTTTCTTCTATAATTTTGTTGAATATGTTTTCTGGGCCTTTGAGTTGTAATTCTTCTCCTTCTTCTACCCCAATTATTCTTAGGTTTGGTCTTTTCATGGTGTCCCAGATTTCCTGGATGTTTTGTGTTAAGAATTTGTTAGATTTGTTTAGTTCTTTAATCTGTGAATTTATTTCCTCTATAATATCTTCAGAGTCTGAGATTCTTTCTTCCATCTCCTGTATTCGGTTGGAAATACTTGTCTCTGAAGTTTCTGTTTGTTTACTCAGAGTTTCCATTTACAGTCTTCCCTCAGCTTGTGTTTTCTTCATTACCTCCATTTCATTTATTAGGTCTTGTACTGTTTCCCTTACCTGTTTGATTGCTTTTTCTTGTTTTTCTTGTTTTTCTTGGGTATCTTTGAGAGATTTATTTATTTTGTCTACCTTTTTGTTTGTCAACTCCATTTCTTTATGGCAGTTTTTTACCTCCTGTTTAAGGTCCTCTATTATTTTCATAAAGTACTGTTTAAGGTCGGTTTCTTCTATATCTTCTGGGGTAGGGTGTTCAATTCTTGTTGTTTCAGGATGTCTGGATTGTGGTGATGGCATGTTGCCTTTCATGTTGTTGGAGGAGCTCCTGCATTGCGCCTGCCCATCTCTTCCTTCAAAAGGAGCCTGGAGTCGCTTGGTGTCCTAGACCAATCTTTGCTGTGACTGAAACTGGCTGGATCTCCCCAGTGCCAGAGGAGGATCTATTCCTTGCTTCACAATCTAAAGAAGCCCACACTCCCTTGCAGGAATCCTCAGACCTGCCTGGAGGCCAGAGTCTGACCCCTTTGGGTGGATGGCCTTAGTACAGGAGCAGGACACCTGAAAACACTAGGGAAGGCTTGGGAGAGGCAGGGACTTGAGAAGCAAAGACAAGCCTGCAGAGGGAGCTGGGGGGAGGGGGTCTGTGCTCTCTTCCAGGGTAGGTCACCCCAGGGTCTGGACTCACTCACCAGTCCAGATGGAAGTTCAGGGCTCAGGATCAGGGATTCCAGGCAGCCCAGGGATGCCGCCCAGACAAAAGGGCCAAGGTGGGGGCAGGGTGGGATGGAATATCACACAGCGAACCTGGGAGCACAATCTGAAGGAGCCCGCACTCCCTTGCAGGAATCCTCAGACCTTGGGCACTGGTAATTTTATGGGGATCTAAAGAAAATTTAAGATTATGGTCAAGTCCTGACTGGAATATTCTGTGAGGCTTAATCATCTCAGGCAGCAGTCTTGAAACTATTCTGGATGTAGAACTTAGCCATCTTGGATATTTGCTGTTATTGGAGATTTCTCAGGAGGTCTACCTTGATCAAATCTGGTTATTCTTAATATGGAAAGAATCCACAGCCTCTCATTTCCTGTGGAAACAAAAGCAAAATCCTGCTCTAAAGTAACATATCTTTTGACTTAAATTTTGAAGTCAAGGCACTTTCAAAATATATATGTTTGATTAATCCAGCAGCATTTATAATTAAATCTTTTAGCAGCTTCCTCAGCATTCAAACAATTCACACACAACACAATAACATACAGTATTCAGACTGTCTGTGTATTTTACATCTTAATGTGGCTTTATTTTAAACTCTATTTTTTTCTTTAACTTTTTTTTTTGAGACAGGCTTTCTCTGTTAATTTTTGGCTATCCTGGAACTCACTCTGTAGACCAATTTGTCCTTGAATTCACAGAGATCCTACCTCTGCCTCCCAAGTGTTGGGATTAAAGGTGTGTGGTACCATACCTTCTACTCACAGAGATCTGCTTGTCTCTTCCTCCTATGTGTTGGGATTAACGGTGTGTGCCACCACACCCAACTACTCTTTTTCTTTTTTTATTTTAAAGACTTTATCCTTTTCTCTCCCAAGCCTACATGTATTTTTAAACACACTGTAAAAACCATTTAGAGTTTTTTGTCTGACACTATGAGTAAGATTTTATGTTAAAAAAAGAATTTAACCTGTGATACCCTGGAAATTTTGATGGTGGGAGTCTGTTCTACAGTATGAAGGGATACACAAGAAATGGGTGTTTATTGAAAAGGTAAGTGACTTAATGAAGCATGTCAAAGCAATGATATTTTCAGAAGACTATAAGTTATACTTTTGGGAGAGTTTAAGTTTTAGTTTTTATTATAGCCTGCTTGTTTACTTTGAAAGGGGTATATGTTTATTATTCACACATTTCCTGAAATCTCCAAGCTGTGCCAAATGGTTTTCTATTTCATTTTCCTTTTTTATCTTTCTTTTTTCCTTTTCTACTTCTTTTGTTTTAGTGAAAATAATTTCTACTTGGCAGTGGTTGCACAATCCTTTAATCTCAGCACTCTGGAGGTAGAGGCAGGTAAATCTCTATCAGTTCAAGGCCAGCCTGGTCTATAGAGTTAGATTTAAGACAGGTTCCAAATATAAAATGACAAACCCTGTATATGAAATAATCAAACACCAAAAACAAAGCAAAAATATTATTCCTTTCTCATGTAAGAGACCTTCCCCACTAGTGAGACCTCTGTATTCAGACAGTTGTGTCTACATTGTCCTCAATTTTGGTCAGAGCAGTCATTTTTAAAGAGAGAAGCTATGTCTGAGTTTCAGCCTGGTTTGTTTGGGGGTATCCATGGTACTCACTGGAACAATAACTCAACCAAATGCAACTCATTCTAGACACTGGAAAATCTGATTGACCACCCCACAATGTCAGTTTTCACTGTATGTCCACCATTATTGAGTCTGCATTAGGATTACCCATACAGACTCCAGGAAATTTCCAAAAAAAACTGCAGGCAACACACCCTGAGAAGTTGGGCAAAGAGGAGGACACTCTGAGTTCAAATAGTCTTGGTAAAGAGCTTATGTAAGAACTCTAGGTTTGGGGCTCCACCCTGGAAGGGCATGGCAGACCAAAGATTCTTCTCTTAAGCCCTGCCCACTTCTGGGCAAGCTCTATAAAAGGAGACCAGAGAACCCTGGAGCTGGGTTCAGTTTTTGCATTGCACCTTCATCAACCACCCTGAAGGTCGGAAGCCAATCCCCAGCTGACATTTTCACTCTGGTTATGGCAACCAACAAGCAACTTCGTTGTCAAGATGTCCTACTGTCCGAAAACCCCTAAGGAAATCGACGAGTTCTTCAAGGACTTCTTTGAAGTCTGTAAGAAACTAGACCAAACCCCGCATGATTTTCAGCAAGCACCATGTAGTCCTCAGACTGCCGATGATACCATGTTCCATGGGAATCAGATGGTAATTCCCAGTGGGAATCTGGCTTTTCATGAACAACAGAAGAAAGACTGTGATGACCAGATAAACCACTATGGTCAGATGACATCCTGCAGTTCAATGTCAATCCATGGTGGTGAACAGAGCCATAGTAAGTGTCAGATATCAGTCTACAGAGGTGACCAGAATCTCTGGATACATCAACAGATGACAAGTCCAGTGGGTAGCCAGCCTCTCTGGGACGGTCATCTGCAAACTCCTGGATTGGACGTCATTCAACAAAGGATCATGTCGACAATATACAGTGAGGAATACAACCTGTTCCAGTGTCCAGAAACCACTCCCACTTGGAAAGACCATTACTTGGGTAAGATCAAGACCACCTTAGTAGATGAGAATGTCTACTCGGCTCAGAAGGCATCACCCACTGGGGAAGAAAGCCACAGTGTTCAGATGACTTCATTTGGTAACCAGGCCCCACCTGTGGATGGTTCTACATACTCTGCCAGTTCCTTTGGGGCCAAAAGTCAAATCTGGGAGAGCTTTTCAGTTTTACCTTCAGGCCATGGACAACTTCCACAAGAAAAGTCACACCTGGACACTCAGAGTCCTGTGACCCAGAAGAATTCTCCCACTGGGAGGTTCTTCTGTACCTACCAGGGCTGTGGGAAATCTTACACAAAGTCTTTCCACCTCAAAGACCATATGAAGAAACACACTGGGAAGAAGGTCTATGTGTGCAGTGAGCCTGGATGCCAGTGGAAATTTTACTACTCTGGAGATCTCCAAAGACATAAAAGAAAGCACGGTGGACAGCGTCTTCACCCTTGTGACAGGTGCAACAAGAATTTTTCCAGATTGTATTATCTCAAGCAGCATCAGAGGGTCTGTCCTGGAGCCTCATCAAACCCTGGAAGCTGACTATCCACAAACAATCTTACCTAATAAAATTGGGTTGTTTCCTACCTTAAACATTGTAAACAAGAACTATTTGATAATGTTGTTTGAAGATGATTAAAAAATTAACACTGAGACTATGAAACTCTATCAAAAGATTTACCAATTATTTCGCATAGGTAGTGGGATCTTCTTAAGTCTACTATCCCTCTTTTATTTGTTTGATAAAGACAGTGTGGAATTAGGGAACACTGGCAGACCTCGAACTCATGACTTCCAGCCTCTTCATTCTGTATGCTGTGACTAAAGGTAAGCAACTATGACTGACTGACTTACACTTTATTACTCAGAGTTTAAACACATTTCCTTAACTCAAGGTGGGTTGCTGTTACTATGCTGGGCAACAGTGCTTGAGAAAAATGTTTTGACTGATGTTTCTGTCCTACCAGGTCCCATAGCCATGGAGTCCCAAATAATCACACAGACGTCTATATAAATCATAAACTGGTTGGCCTTGAATCTCAGGATTCTTATTAATTAATACTTCCATCTTACATTTACCCATTATTCTTGTCTGTGTGAGCCATGTGGCTTGGTACCTTTTTTGGCAAGGCAGTCACATCTTGTGTCCTCTGCATTTGGGTGACAACTGAAGACTGAGTCTTTTCTCTTCCCAGAATTCTCCTGTTTTCATTGCCCCACCTCTACTTCCTGCTTGTCTACTGGGCAATCAACATTTTATTAAAATATAATTGAAAGGGTATAGATCAGTGTCTCACCTCACTTCCCCCACTTTTTTATGTAAAAAAACCCAGGAACTCTGATTCAAATCTCTTTGGTCATCTTTTCTCCTGAACATTACCCACAACAACTTTTAACCAACATTCTAAAGAAAGGCAAACATCCATAATCCATTTTTTGGGAATGTGGGTGTAGTTTTCCAGGCTACTTCCTGCTAATTGGGGCACTGATAATATTATGGGGACCTAAAAACAACTTAAGATTATGGTCCAGTCCTGACTGAAAAATTTTGTGAGGCTTGATCATCTCAGCCAGCAGAACTCAGGGGAAACTCCAGCAGAGGTCCTCTGAAATGTTGGATCATCTGGACCATCTGCTCTTATTGAAGATTCTTCAATGAGTCTTCCTTGAACAAACCTGATTTTTCTTAGCCCAGAAATGAATCCACAGCCTTTCATTTCTTGTGGAAACTAAAACAAAAGCTCTTCTCCAAAGTAACTTATTCCAAGTATATTTAAGTAATTTTGACTTAAAATTTGAAGTCAAGGCATTTTCAAAATACTTATGTTGGCATAATCCAGCAGCACTTATAATCAAATATCTTTTAGCAGCTTTTGCTCCTTTCTCAGCCATCAAAAAATTTAAATACAACACAATAGCATACAGTATCCAATTCTCTGTGTATTTTTCTTCTTTACATGGCTTTATTTTAAACTTTATCTTTTTCTTAATTTTTGGCTTTTTGAGACAGGGTTTCTCTGCCTATCTTTGGCTGTCTTGGCTCTCACTCTGTAAACCAGGCTGTCCTTGGATTCACAGAGATCTGCCTGCCTCTGCATCTGAAGTGCTGGGATTAAAGGTGTGTGCCACCATACCTTGAACTCACAGAGATCTGCCTGCCTCTGTCTCCCACATGTTGGGATTAAAGGTATGTGCCACCACACCCAGCTACTTTCTTTCTTTCTTTTTAATTTTAAGGACTTTATTCTTTTTCTTTTTTTATCCCAAGCCTATATCAATTTTTGAACTGTAAACCATTTAGAGGCTTTTTTTGTCTGAATCTATCTTTACTGTATGTCTCTCTTTTTCTGACCACACGAGACTTTAATTTGCTAAACTATTTGACAAGGATTAAAGCTGTGGCTTTGACAACTGGATCCAACTCATTCCTTAGCTTTCTGAGAGCCTAGCTTCATTACAGAGGTATGGCTGGAGCCATGTTTATTGCCACAACTCTATGGAGTTTCAATGTCCCTGACATCACCAAGAAGTATGCTGTTGGCAATTCATAAGAACCTTTTTAGTGTTTGGTGGCAGGGCCTCTTAAAAGAGCTGTTAGGTTTCATAGCTAAAGCTGAGTCAGGAAGCCTCTCTTAAATGAGCTGGGTTCATTTCTAGCAAAGAAGCAAACCCAAGAAAAAGCTGATACCAAGAAGTCATGCTTAACGTTGTTATTTCGTGTCTAGAATTACTTCCCAAGCTCTCTCAGGTTTTCTGTGGATGCAGTTGTATACACTTTGGGCACCCTGTGTTGACTGAATTTGCATGCAGCCTCGCCTAATGAAGGAGAAATTTCTATAAAAATCAGACCAACCAACAAAGTCAAATTCTATTATCAATAAGTGACCCAACTGAATTTTGAGAATTTCATATCAGAAGTAATTCTGATTATTTACAGCTGCCAAGGAAATGGAGTCTGCATGACCTTGTACTGATTAGATTTAGATATCTCATCCTGGGTGTGTGTCTATGCAGGGACTCAGTTACTGGGAGAAAAACCCTTTGAATTCTTACTTGAATTGGTAATTATTCATTGGATCCATGGCCCAAAGTTGTTTGCTTTCCCAGCTCCAGCTGATTCATCAAGAAAGGACATGTACTTCCAAGAGAAGGTAGAGACCAGATTTTGGGTGTATATAGATTCAAGGAATTTTCCAAAACAAGCTGCAGGCAAAATACCCTGAGAAGTTGGGTAAAGAACAGCACACTCTGAGTTCTAAGAGCCTGGGTAAAGAGTTTATGCAAGAATTCTAGGTGCAGAGCTCCACCCTAGAATAGGCATGGCACGCCAAACCCTAGTCTCTGAAGCCCTGCCCACTTCTGGGCAAGCTTTATAAAAGGAGAATAGAGAGCTGTGGAGGTGAGTTCCTTCCTCCCACTGCTCAGTCAACAAAGTCCCTGAAGGTAGGAAGCCGCAAATTCCAGCTGACATTTTCAGTCTAGTCGGGGCTACCATCAAGTAGCTGTCTGTCTCATATATTTGAGTTTCCACAAGGACTTTAAGCTCTAAAAACTAAAAATATACTTCATCAAGATGTCCTCCTTTCCTAAAACACATGAGGAAATAGTCGAGTTCTTTCAGGGCTTTATTGAAGCCTATAAGGAACAGAACAAAACCCCATGTGATTTTCAGTGGGGACCCTGCTTTCCTCATCCTGACAAGGATAAGATATTCTATGGAGATCAGATGATAACACCCGATGGACACCAGGCATTTCATGAACATCAGATGAAAGTTCCCCAAGACCAAATAAACCATTATGGTCAGATGGCATCTTTTAGTGGTGAGAATATAGGCAGAAACCCCATGAAAATCCAGGGTAGTAAATACAGACTCAGTGGGTATCAGAAATCAATTTACAGAGCTGACCAGAATCTTTGCATCGGTCTTCAGAGGACAAGTCAGGGTGGTGGCCAGCCTCTCTATAACTGTCTGATTCAAACTCCTCAATGTTACACAATTTATCAAGAGAGCATGAAGATAAAATGCAGTGAAGAAGACCACCTGTTTCAGTGTCCGGAAGCAACTACCAGTTGTGAAGACAATTACTTGGGTCAGGTGAAGATCACCTAAGTAGATGAGAATGTCTGCTCAGGTCAGAAGTCATCACCCACTGTTGAAGGAAGCCACAGTCTTCAGTTGCCTTTATTTAGTAACCAAACACCTTATGTGGATCAATCTACATATCCTTCCTCTTCCTCTCTCCCCCAAAGTCAACCCCTGGAGAGCTTTTCAGTTTCATTTTCAATCCAGGGGTAACTTCCACAAGAGAAGTCAGACCTGGAGACCCAGAGCCATGTGACTCAAAAGTCTTCCACTTTGAGGTTCTTCTGTACCTACCAGGATTGTGGGAAATCTTATACCAAGTCTTTCCACCTCAAAGACCATATGAAGAAACACACTGGGGAGAAGGCCTATGTGTGTAATAAGCCTGGATGCAATTGGAAATTTTACCGTGCTGTAGATCTCTTAAGACACAAAAGAAAGCACAGTGGGGATTATCTTCACCCTTGTGCTACGTGCAATAAGAATTTTTCCAGATTATATTATCTCAAACAGCATCAGAGGGTGTGTACTTGAGACTTATAGAGCCTGATTGTCCTCAAGCAATATGTTACCTAATAAAATTGTATTGTTTCCTAACCAAAACAGCATCAAAACAACTATTTGCTAATGTTTCTTGTAGATGATAAAAAAATAACATTGAGAATATGATATTCTATCAAATAATTTAAGAATAATTATTTTGTATAGGTAGGTGGATCTTTTTAAGTTTACCTTTCTTTCTTTCTTTCTTTCTTTCTTTCTTTTTTGGATAGAGACAGTATCTAGTTATGTAACTCTGGCAGTTCTGGATCTCAGAACTGGGATCAAAGGGTTTTACTGATAGTATATATGTATTTCTCTAACTAAATTTGGTTTTCTGTTACTAATTTGGGAAATGGCACTAGAAAAATTATATTAAGAGATCACTAAAAGTATAATTCCACAACAAAACAGGTTAAATATTTCTCCAAACATCTTTCATTGCCTTTCGATATTCTAACAATTTTTAGTTACATTACCAGCTCATGTTCCATTACAAGTTGCAGAAGTGAGGATTATAATTGAGATGAGTGTTATCTGTATCATTTAGGAATGTGGTTGAACAGATATTTGTGTTTTCTTACCTCCATTTCTCTAAGTGACGTCAATTAAGATTCTATCAAAGGCCATTGGGATAGATGGGAATGGGGAGGTTATGGGAGTAGAGGAGACAGAGAAAACTGGTTGGTATGTAAAATAAAGGAAAAATGTGACTTAAGTAAAAATGAAAGAAAATGTATAACCTTGAGAAGATGGTGAAATATTGTCAAAATATTTAGCCTTTCTCTTCATAAGGAGCACTGAAAGGGCTGGGGATGTAGCCCGCTCAGAGTATTGGATTTGCAGGTGTGAGGCCCTGAGTTCCTCCTCCCATGCCAGCATAGAACTCAGAGCCTCACACCTTGTACTGATTAGGCTTATATAGCACATTCTGGGTGTGTCTACTCAGCGACCCGGTTACAGGGAGCAAATCCTTTTGAATTCTTACTTGAATCTGCAATTACTACTTGGATCAGTGGCCCAAAGTTGTTCCTTTTTCCAGCCTCTAACTGAAGAAAGGTCATGGCAAATCCCATCAATAATAACTTTCTTAGTATTCTTGGGATGATTCAAAGTACTCCTGGTTTTCTCCTATTTTCTTCTGGTTTGCAGTTCTGGAAAAGATGTCAAGGAATCCTGGCTCCTTTGGTACATGATTCAATTACCCACTGAATTTTTCTTATCTCTTTTTTCCTATTTTTTAGGGAGAACATTTTAAGTTTGTTACTTGCACGCATAAATTGACTAGCAATTTAAACTAATGAACAAAATATTTAAAGCCTAAAGATTATCCATCGAATAGAGGTCTGAGGCTGTGCTCTGATGCACTAAGAAAGAGAAACTGGGCAGATACTGCTCAGACATTTTTAATCTCAGCACTTGGGCATTGGAGGCAAAAGAATGGTGAACTTGAGACCAGGATAAAACAGTAAGAATTTATGTTAAAAAAAAAAGATCTTAACATGTATTGTGACACCTTGAAAATTTTGATGGTGGGAGATGGATCCCCAGTTTTCAGGGAGACACAAGAAATGGTTGTTGATTGAAATGGTAAGTGACTTAATGAAGCATGTCTAAGCAATGATGTTTTCAGAAGACTGTAAGTCATGCTTTTGGGGGAGTTTAAGTTTTAGTTTCTGTTATAGCCTGCTTGTTTACTTTGAAAGGGATGTGCATTTATTATTCACACAGTTCCTGAACTCTCCAAGCTGTGCTGAATGTTTTTTTTATTTAATTTTTCTTTTTCATCATTCTTTTTTCCTTTATGTCTTATTTTTTATTTTGTTGAAAATAGTTTCTCCCTGGGTCGTGGTTGCACACACTTTTAATCCCAGTACTCAGGAGGCAGAAGCAAGAGGATCTCTGTCAGTTTGAGGCCAGCCAGGTCACCAGAGGCAGTCTCCAAATCTACAAAACACACACACACACACACACACACACACACACACACATATATATATATATGTGTGTGTGTGTGTGTGTGTGTGTAAGCTTATGTAAGAACTCTAGGTTTGGGGCTCCACCATGAAGGGGCATGCCCACTTCTGTGCAAGCTTATAAAAGGAGACTAGAAAGCCCTGGAGCTGAGTTTGGTTTTGCTTTGTGCCTTCATTAACGACCCTGAAATCCTAATCTCTAGCTGACATTTTCACTCTGGTTAGGGAAACAGCTAAGCAGCTGTCTGTGTCTTATATTTGAGTACCCACAAGGACCTTAAGCTATCAAGACAGAAAAGCTACTTCTTGCTTCCTCTGAGTCTGGATGACAACTGCTGACTGAATCTTTCCTCTTCCCAGAATTCTCCTGTTCTCATTGCCCTGCCTATATTTCTTTCTTTTTTTTTTTTTTTGGTTTTTCGAGACAGGGTTTCTCTGCAGCTTTAGAGCCTGTCCTGGAGCTAGCTCTTGTAGACCAGGCTGGTCTCGAACTCACAGAGATCCGCCTGCCTCTGCCTCCCGAGTGCTGGGATTAAAGGCGTGCGCCACCACCTCCCGGCTTCCTGCCTATATTTCTTGCCTGGCTACTGGTCAGCATTTTATTAAACAAGTACAAGAAACAAATTTTGACAGAGTAAAATAATTGTCCCATAGCACTCCCCCACCTTTTTAAGAAAAAACAAACAAACAAGAACTCTGAATCTAATATCCTTTGTTTAGCCTTTGTCCAGACCATTATTCATAATATCTTGTAATCAACATTCTAAACAAAGATAAATATCCATAATCCATTTTTGGGGAATGTGGGCATAGTTTTCTAGGCTGCTTTCTGCTGATTGTGGGTGCTGATAATCTTATGGGGACCTAAAGAAAATTTAAGACTACAGTCATGTCCTGACTGGGAAATTCTGTGAGGCTTAATCATCTCAGCCATCAGTCTTGAAGCTGTTCTGGATGTAGAACTCAGACATCTGGGTCATCCACTTTTATTGGAGATTCTTCAGGGGGTTTTCCTTGATCAAACCTGATTTTTCTTAGCCCAGAATGAATCCACAGCCTCTCATTTCCTGTGTAAACAAAAGCAAAGTCTCTTCTCCAAACTAATATAACTTTTGACTTAAATTTTAAAGTCAAAGTATTTTCAAAATATATATGTTGGATTAATCCAGCAGCATTTATAATTAAATGTTTTCTAGCAGCTGTTAATCCTTCCTTAGCAGTCATACAATTCAAAGTTAACACAATAATATACAGTATACAGACTCTCTGTGTATTTTCCATCTTTACATTCCTATATTTTAAACTCTATTTCTTTTTGTTATTAAAATATATAATTTTTACAAATTTTTCACCTCCTCCCCTCCTCCCATTTCCCTTTCCCTCCCCTCACTTACCCTCCCCCTCCCTCCCTCTCCAGTCCAAGGAGCAGTCAGGGTTCCCTGCCCTGTGGGAAGTCCAAGGTCCTCCCCCCTCCATTCAGGTCTAGGAAGGTGAGGATCCAAACAGACTAGGTTCCCACAAAGCCAGTACATGCAGCAGAATCAAAACCCAGTGCCATTGTCTTTGGCTTCTCAGTCAGCCCTCCTTGTCAGCCACATTCAGAGAGACCGGTTTGATCACTTGCTCCATCAGTCCGAGTCCAGTTGGCCTCGGTGCACTCCCATTAGATCAGTCCCATTGTCTCAGTGAGTGAACGCACCCCTCACGGTCCTGACTTTCTTGGTCATGTTCTCTCTCCTTCTGCTCCTCAATTGGACCTTGGGAGCTCAGTCCAGTGCTCCAATGTGTGTCTATTTCTTTTTTTTATTTTTAATATTTGGCTTTTTGAGACAAGGTTTCTCTGTGTGTCTTTGGCTGTCCTGACACTCACTCTGTAGATCAGGTTGTCCTTGAACTCACAGAGATCCACAAGCATCTGCCTCCCAAGTATTGGGATTAAAGGTGTGTGCCACCACACCTTGAACTCAAAGAGATCTGCCTGCCTCTTCTTCCAAAGGTGTGTTCCACCACACCCAAGTACTCTCTTTCTTTCTTTTTTATTTTAAGGACTTTTTTCTTTTTCTTTTTTCTCACAAGCTTACATATGTTTTTAAAGACACTGTAAATTTAGAGTTTTTTAAAAATCTGTATCTATCTTTACTGTAAAACTCTCATTTTCTGACCACCTGAGTCTTTAATTTGCTAAGCAATATGGCTAGGTTTAAAACCGTGCCTCTGATGGCTGGATCTAACCCATTTCTTAGCTTTCTGAGAGTCCAGCCTCATGGCAGAGGTACTTGCTGGAGCCATGTTTATTGCCACAACTCTATAGAGTTTCAAGGTCCCTGCCACCACCAAAAATCATGCTTTCAGCTATTCATCAATACCACTTAAGTGGTGGCAGGTCCTCCTAAAAGAGCTGCAAGATTTCTGCAGCTAAAGCTGAGTCAGGAAGTCTCTCTTAAATGAGACACACTTGTCTCTAGCAAGCAGAGCACACCTGAGAAAATGCTGCTACCAAGTAGCCATGTTTAACACTATTCTTTTGTGTCTAGAATTACTTCCCAAGGTCTCTCATGTTTTATGTGATTGCAATTGCTCCACATAGGGTGCCATTTGTTGACAGAGGTTTCTGTCCCATCTGTTCCTGCAGCCATTCAATCCCAAAGAAATATACAGTGGTCTACATTAATTATAAACTGGTTGGCCTAGTACTCAGACTTCTTATTAACTCTCTTTTACATCTTAAATCAGTCCATAATTCTTGTCTGTGTTAGCCATATGGCTTGGTACCTTTATCAGTGAGACATTCTCATCTTGCTTCCTCTGTATCTGTGTGACGACTTCAGACTGAATCTTTCCTCTTAGAATTCTCCTGTTCTCATTTCCCTGCCTATACTTCCTGCCTGGCTACTGGCCAATCGGCATTTTATTAAAACAATACTATATAAGTGACAGGGTACAAGAAAAGTGTTTAAGTATTTCTGAGAGCAAGTAAATAAGTAAATGTGAAAGCCCTTGTGAGCTTCAGTCTTTGTGTTTGCAAAGCAAGCCTGATGATGTATTTTTCATGAGGATTGGTTTGGCACGTAAATGAGATGCAAGTGTATCTTAAGCTCTTGTCATAAGATATAATGATCAAATTACCTTCCCTTTCTATAAGTTCTTTCTTTCTTTCTTTCTTTCTTTCTTTCTTTCTTTCTTTCTTTCTTTCTTTTTTTCTTTCTCATTTTTGAGACAGTTTTACCTATGCAGCCAAGACTGTCTCAGCTTCTAAGTAAGTGCTGGGTTTACAGCCACACCAGGATTTCTTTCTTTAATCCTAACAAAAACTTAGTCTCATTAAAACCTCACCCAAGGGTTGTAGTGTCTTGGTATAAAGTAGACATTTTGAGAACATTTACTGTGCTTGAAAATTCTCAGATAAAATCTGCTTTGAGAAACATTGCAGGTAGGATTATAGGGAACTGAGAATTACTAAGTATTATGGATGTATTTGGGCCCATGACTGTAATCTAATAGTATCAAGGAAGCATCATGAGCAAAATGAAATTGCTGTATTCCCCAGGAAGACATAGCTTGCACTGTCAAGCTTCTTTTCTGTTGTGTAACTACAGGGGGAGCAATATATTACCTCAAATGACATCTTAGCAAAGAGAGGTCTCAGAGCAGCAGTTATAGCGTCTCCATAGAAGAGGTTGACATCAGTCACCGCAGTGTGGTAGCATCATGATGACAGCTCTTGATAAATGATGGCTGATGGTTCTAATGAAAATGTAATTTTGAAGGTGGTAATCTCCCCTATTTACACTCATCATCAACTTTGCATCTGTACTTTAAGCGAGAAATTTAAAACTACTTGGAATGTTTGGCATATTTATAAGTTTCAAAAACTGAAACCTCAGTGTCAAAAGTGGAGATTGTGGCAAGCATTAATATGGCCATTATCAAAGATAAATGGAGAAGGTGACAGGTGACCCTTGAGTATCAGGGTGGCCAATCAGAGTGAGGAATAGCTCAGTGGCGGAATTGTTAGGCTCTAGGGCTAGCATTTCCCCTCTGCTCTACAATGTTCCTTTTGCTTTGCACATGAAGGTCATTTGCTCTCATGCTTAATATTCCACGTTCTTCTCAGGCAGAATTGGCATCCAAATGGAAACATAAATAAATAACACAGAAAGAAGTACTGTGGATTTCTTGGGGTGTCTGGAATGAAGTTGAAATTTCAACATTTCAAGGACAACCTGAAGGTAAAGCATGACTCATTGGAGCAGGCATTCCAGCCAGCCCTGATGTCATGTTTTATATGAAGGACTTTTTATTTACAAAGAGCTTAGTTTTTTATTTTTTAACCAAACTCAACTGCACCAGGACATTTACTTCATTGCCCATAGACTAATGATGTGCAAATTGGATTGAATGGGACTGTGAAGTCATTTGTAACATAGAACAAGTGTTTGCAGCAGCTGGACTGAGAGAGGCTGAAACGACTGTTCTTTTGAAATTACAAGAGAGGGCTCTCAGGAGCTGGCTGTGCAGTCCGCTAAGCTGAGGCGTTCCAGGATGCTACTTTTCAGGGCGACTGTGGACCAACTGTATTTGCTAACCACACATTAAAAGTTATGAAATATTTACTTTTGTCTTCTTTGGCTGGTACAAGGTAGAGATCACATCTGCAACCAAATATGCTTGTGAGCCCTCTGTAGTTTAGACCTTCTGTGGAATCTTTGTCTGTGCAAACAAACTCTGATTTATCCCTTTTCTAACGGAGAGGAGGAGATTACCATTCCTTATCAGTGAGCTCCATGAGCGCTGAACTGTATGCAGCCAGTAGCGTCAGAGTTATTTTGAGCCTTATGCTTTCGTGAGACTAATGTTGTGAGGGCCATCTGTCTGCCTCTTGGAGACCACAGCCTTGCCTGCTTCTGTTGAAACAGTTCTTTCTCCCTGGAAAACAACATGTTAGTTTTCTAGGAGAAACTGCTGATATCAGCTTTTAAATCATGTTGGGGAAGTCAGTCTGTTGCAACCCATTCCATGTCCCCTGAATATGGCGCTGGAAAGATGTGGAACTTTCCCAGACTCTATCTGATTCATATATTTTGAATGTTCTATCAGAAACATTCAAGTCATTGGCTTTTCATATTTTCAGTTTTGCTTTGAACTCTGTGACTGAAGCCATGCTAAGCAGTATTACACTGGGATAGAATCACATTGGCATAAGTTTACTGAAAGGCAAGGAAATATAACTGCGAAGTAGAGATTATTTTAAGTGAGATGCAATTTTTACTACATGTGTAAAATTAAAATTAAAATGTGTAAAATTAAAGCATGCATAGTGATGCTAACCAGATTTGTACACACACACACACACACACGCACGCACGCACACACACACACACACACACACACACACACACACCACAAATCAGTAAGAGCAATCTGAATTTTCCAAAATATAATTGACTTCTTTGCAAAAGCTGTGGCAGAGCAGAAATTTAACCCATAATTTTCTGAAAATTGAGATAATAAGAAGGACAGATTATAGTACTCTGGTGCTCATTGCTAATACTGATACAGGAAACATGGTTTTCTGAGTAGGGCCAGCATTTTTCTGACACCATACCAAAGGTACAGGTTACTGCATCTTCTTAGGTACTTTCTAGTACAAATGGGTTGGTTCTTTAATTACTTTCTTTAGCTGAGCCCTGATGCACGGTCAAAACATTTCATTAAGTATTTAGGTTTGTAAGTTATATGATAAAATTCTTATCTTCAAAGAATTAATAATAAGTTCATGCATATGATTCTATAAAGGCAATTTATACCCCCACTCCCTCCTTCTCCAGGCCAAGAGCCATCAGGGTTCCCTACACTATATTAAGTCCAAGGTCCTCCCAACTCCCCCCAGGTCCAGGAAGGAGAGCACCCAAACCGACAAGGCTCACACAGAGCCCATCCATGCCGTAGAATCAAAGCCCATTGCCATTGTCCTTGGCTTCTCAGTCAGCCTCCACCATCAACCTCATTCAGAGAGTCTGGTTTGATCGCATGTTCCATCAGTTCCATTCCAACTGGTCTTGGTGATCTCCCGTTAGTTCTGTCCCACCGTCTCAGTGGGTGAACGCACCCCCCACGGTCCTGACTTTCTTGCTCATGTTCTCCTTCCTTCTGCTCCTCATCAGGACCTTGGGAGCTCAGTCCGGTGCTCCAATGTGGGGCTCTGTCTCTATCTCCATCCATCGCCAGATGAAGGTTCTATGGTGATATGCAAGATATTCATGAGTATAGCAATAGGATCTGGACATTTTTGGCTCCCTCTCCTCAGCTGCCCAAGGAAGTAGCTGGGGGCATCTCCCTGGATACCTGGGAACCCCTCTAGAGTCAAGTCTCTTTACAACCCTAAAATGGCTCCCTTAATTAAGGGGGAGGAGGGGAGGAGATGGAAATTTTTAATAAAAAAATAGGAAAAAAAGATAAAGTAATGCCCAGAATAAAGTTAATGACAGTAAAAAAAAGGCAATTTATACCTTTATTATTTTCTTAAAATTAGTAATAAGGTTTATTCAAATGATTTTTTTCAACCTAAACCTGAGGGCATGTTATTGTATCTTAAGTTGTGTGTACAGTCTTAGATAGTTGAGGCCTTAGTGTCAGGATCATGTTTTTAATCTGAAGCACTGAGAACCGAAAGTGACAATAACTCTAAAGTCACTACATGGTCTTTCTCAAATAGCGGAACCATGAAAGGAGCATTTGGTAAGTTTTCCAGCCATAAGATAATCAGGGTTTGTCATGCTCTTCATATTACGGGTAGTTGGCCAAAGACTTTCGATGCTTTCTGTATATGAGGGAACTACACTTTCATTGTGGAATTTTGTTTGATTTTTGAGAAAGGATCTCACTATTTAGCCCTGACTGGTCTGAAACTTGCTATGTAGACCAGGCTGGCCTTGAACATACAACAATCCACCTGATTCTGTCTACGAGGTACTGGGATTGAAGGCATGTACCATCATGCCCAGACTTCTTGAAAACTTATGAGTCAAATTGAGATTTTTTGGGGTGTGTGTGTGTGTGTGTGTGTGTGTGTGTGTGTGTGTGTTGAGCCATTAAAATAGTTACCATTTATTTTCTTGGAACTCATGGGACTAGAATTAAGGATTAATATTTTCCCAATAATTGAAATAATTGAAATCAGAAATCTGTCCACGTAGCACATGGGGGTGGATTGAGATAGCTCAGAGCCATGTTTATTGAGGGCCAGAAGCACCATTTGTTCTGTACCGCAGCCCTTTCTGTCTCTTAATGTACTTTCTGACTCACACTCGACAATAAATGTTGTGGTATTGAAATAAAGTCAAAATTGGAAGTTATTATAATTTAGGACTTATACCACTGACTGTCTAAAATATCTCAATAATGTTAGTTACTATTGTATGAAGATGGACATAAGTCCAGTTGACAGGGAAGTTCAGATGCCTTTGGGAGATGAGCACTAACACTACAAAAGGTAATGCACTAAGGGCTGCAGGAACACAAAGGAGAACTGAATTTACCTCAATGGATTGTGGAAGACTTTATGCTCTTAAATAAAGTGGTGTTTGAATTGTATATTTAACAATGAGAAGATACCAGTCAGGCAGAGAAAGGGAAAGCTATTAGTTCTTGTTCCAGGTACCTACTGTTCCATAATTAGATGCTCCTAGGCTTAGTAATTTTCCTCATGAACTTTTAGTCTGAATAGGACCTGTTGATGGCTGCTACTTAGTGTGGAGAAAGGAAAATGGCTTTGCTGAGCAGCTGACCACTGGCTGGCAGAGGAGCTTTACCCGCAATCTTGCTTTGAAAGTGCTCGTGCTTTTTCTCAGCATGACAAGGAAGCTGCAAGAGAGTATTCTTCAAGAGACACAATATGGAAGCCATGACTGCCTCAGTGTTGAGCCTGGAAGAAAGACAACATCACTTCTAGCCATCTGCCAAATTCAAGAAGAAGAGAAACAGACCTCCACAAACATAGCCAACCTTAATCAACTGCATTTGCAGATAGAGAACCATCTTTAATAATTTGTTAAATACTCCAGCTGGCAGGAGAACATAGAGAAGACATTTGGGTCAAGTAGAAAATCACATCACATGCTGAATTAGCATTTTTTTTCTGTTGCTGTGATAAAATGCCATGGTCAAAGCAACCTAGAGAGGACTGACAAGGGTAAGTGGCATCACAAATGTGACCGCTGGATAATAGTTCTGGATATATTTGTGAGAAAGGAAATAGAAAGAAGTGGAAGATGGAGACTAGGAAGGGAAGGATTGATTCCAATGAATTACATGTAAAGATTAAGACTTGTTTACCAAATAAACCTGACATTAAGTATTGCAAAAGAATCAGCATGTTCCTGAAGTACCCAGTGATGTGGGATGCCCTTCTGTATTCTGTGAAAAGGTGTTGCTTCTATTGGTTGGTGAATAAAACTGCTTTGGCCTATGACAGGACAGAATATAGACAGGTGAGAAATCCAAGCAGAGATATAGGTAAAGCAGGCAGAGTCAAGGAGAAGCCAGAGAGCTGCCGGAACAGCAAGGTGTACTAGAGAAGAGGTAACGCCACAAAGTCATGTAGTGATACACTGATTATAAAAAATGGGTTGATTTATATGTAAGAGCTAGCCAGTTACAGCCTGAGCCATAGGTCAAGCAATTATTATTAAAAAAAGAAAAAGCTCGACTAGCTCAGTCAGTAGAGCATGAGACTTGAACTAAAATCTTTGCTTTATCATTATTTTATAACATTAAAATAATGGAACTACTGACTGCAGAGAGATGAATGAGCCTCACAACCCCCTTACTGGTTGTTCAATTTTCAGTCTTAAAACCATATGAATGCAAATAACAAAAAGGTTTTATATATATATATATATATATGTATATGTATATATATATTTGTGCATACACATGTAGCAAATATACTTTAAAAAGTCTATAAATTTGAGTGTGGGGGGGTGAGAGGGGTTCCAGAGAGGGAAACTGGGAGGGGCTATATGGAGAAAGGGAGGAAGAAGTGATTTAATTATATTTTCATTAAAAAAATTTAAAAATAGACCGGTACTTCTGTTGCTCTGATAGAAAAGAGAAATTGAAAGACGAATGTCATTCTACATATTTGGAAGCAGTGAAGGAAGAGTGCAGCTGAGGAGTAAATTTCCAACACATTGGTAATCTTGGGGAAGTTCCTGACTGTTCTATACACATATTCTTTTAAGATAAAGAAAATAAATCCTACACCACACAGTTAATGTAGGAATGAACCAAAATACTGCACTGAAAACCATGTCATAAAGAACCCAGAACAAAGTTAAGCTTTCAATAACTATAAATTATTAATTTCTACTTCACTTTCTCCAGTTGGAGTGTTAAATTAAGAATGATTTCCTGAGGTGAAAAAAAGTGTTTGTTTGGGGGATGCAATGCATTGGAATACAGATACTCAGTCTGATTGGAAGTAATCAGCAAATTAAAATCAACACTAAGGAATATCAAGGATCCTGCTAGACCTCTTGATGTTAGCGTGAACTTTAACTTATGAATGGCAGTTGAGTCATTTTATTTTTTATATACTTCTGGAGACCAATGAAAGCAACCAGCACTTATGTATGTATGTATGTATGTATGTATTTAAATTTCCCTTCAGTTTTTATATTCACCAATAGTAATTAGGTTTTTAGTTTGTTTTATTGTTTGCTTGTTTGAGATGGTTGATTAGTATCTGGATCAATTGGATTGAAGATTGCCATGGAGCATTAACTTTCAATAATTTTAATTGGTGGTATTTAGAGATTTACATTCTCTAAAGCTGTGTTACTTGACAGTTGTTGCTGACTTTACACTAATGGCTTCAAAGTAACTAAATGATGAAAAGTCTAAAACAATGGTGATCACAGATTTATGCTCCATGTGAAATAGCTCTGCTTTAATTGAGGGGTAGAGGGGCCAACTGATATAGAAGATAAAGAGATACACTCTTCTCTCAGAGTATTTTCTGGTGGAAAACATACCAGCAAACCAGGACTCTGAAGTCCAAGTTGTCAAGAAGCCCAAGCATCTTGTAAAGTGGGAAAAACCACTGCACAATTCTGCTATTCTTTCAGCTTAATGAAATGCTAGCGGGCTGCCCTGCTGTTCTCCGTATCTTATATTTCCAGGCCTTGCCACCTGTGCAACAAAAGCAAGCAATCTATTTAGAAGGCTGTTTTTCATTCTCTTAAGTCTGAAGGTCTTTATTCTCAGCATGAGATTATTGCAACAACTTAACAAGCAGTGTTTTCTTCCCCCATTTTCCTTTCTTTTCTTTTTGCACCTATGTCCTTTTAAGTCCATTCAGGCCTTAGGGAAACATTTAGTACTTAAGCTTTGCTTTTTCAAGCTCAATCGTGTAGAAAATCTAACACAGAATGTGTGCACAAACGATAGCTCCACACAATAGGGACGAACAAATAGCACAAAGAGAAAGGAAGAATATGGCTGTTCAGGGAGCAAGGCTGCCCTTGAATTCAATTTTCCAATAGTAGACCTGATGCTTTCTCCCAAGATTCCCAGGTTTCAAATTGGCCATATATCCAGGGCCAGTTACCTGGACAATGGGAGAAAATCACAGTCGGTAATTATGATCCTGGTTACTAGGTTGTTAAGAGACTAATATTAATCCCCAAATTGTATGAGGACTGTGTTCATCTGGCCATAATTGTCGAGTCTTCTTGAAAGCCTTTACTAACAATGCTAATTTAACATGAATCACCCAGGGGAGTAGTTTTCAGCTGGTGGGGTTGACAAATTTTTGGTTAGTTCAGGACACTTTCTCCAGAACAGGAGTAACAACAGGGTACAAATAGACACAGACAGATCTTTTCATGTTGTATTAGGTTGACTAGTCAGTGTAAAGATAAAAGGTAATTCCTGCACTGGCTGGAGGGAAAAGGCTATTGATACAGTATAACTATGTTCAATTAAAAGTATACTGAGATTATTAGCATCAAGAAATAATAATTGCTTTCACAAAATACGTTTGCACATAAAAATTTTGTCTTTTACAGTGAGCTGTTTATATGAAGGGAGCCTGACTCTGCCAATCTCCTTTGGTATCAAAACATCGAACATAGGTGTCTGTGTTGTTGTTCGTTTTGCTGAAAGGAAAGAAGAAGATTAGTTCCAATGACTCTTGACAGTTACATAAGGTTCAGAAGTAAGATACAAGATCCGTGGGCATTTACTCAAGCTTCGCTTTCAGGATTGTGCTTCTTGTTTGCAGTGAGGACTCACCCACCCCCTTTTGTTCTTTTCCAACTGCCTGCTTATTTCATCATTCTTGGCTAATAGGTAACTATGGAAACAAAAGTAAATTGCATGTCTGAGACTAGGATTTCTTGAGATTTATAGACTGTAACAAGAAACGAGGTAATCTTACTGAGGCCAAGTATGTTGCATATACGATTGGTCAAAATCACAACATTTTCACCATACTTAGAGTTCCTGTATCAGAGTATTCTAAACCAAGAGGATTTTGAATATCTTGACATGGCTGTATTTAATTTGTCTCTATTATTTGTGATTGCCATTAACCATCTTAACCGTAAGAAAACACATATTACTGGTGAAATAAATAAGCTAAAAACTTAGAAATAATTAAGAAAAATCTTTCTGTGAGTTGTGTTGAGTGCTTAGATATGTTGTATATTATATCAAAGTTGTCAACATAATTTCTATACACATATAGCTCAAAAGTAGTGTATCACATATATATGAAGAATTGGGTAAGTTTTCACATTGTTCTTCCTAGGGAGAGGATGGGCTCAAATAGTTCATAAGGGTCATTCTTTGAACATCCCTACTTCTGAAAAATGTGGTATTTCTAGATGTCTTCATAAAGAACTGTGTGTAACCACAAGTCTCTTTCTTCTGAAATGGTTTGGTATACTATTTATGACCAAAGAGTCAGCTACTCTTCAAGGTGGAGAGAGCAGCAAGGAGCTACATCTGCCATGCCCCTCTGTCATGATACTCTGCCTCAGAATAATTGAGACAGCTGACCATGGACTATAACCTATGCACCCATGAGCCCAAATAAATGTCTTCTCATTTTAATTAGTTTCTCCCTGGCGTTTGTTGTAGTCATGAAAACATGATGGATATAGTTCTTTTCCTATCATGACCACAACTTCAAACTCAAATGTATGCTGAAGATTCTCTCTCTGTATAGGGCAAGTTCTAAGAGACATACAGAATGAAACAAAAACATAAGATCGTCAAAGATGTGGTACAAATAGTTTTCCAATCTAGGAAGGAATTCTCAATGAAAGGTTAAAATAGATCCATTATTTACAGGTAAAGCCGAAGGGGAGGCTTGAGAAAGGTCAGTCTAGGTTAAGGAAAAAATTTCCTTTCCATCAAAGGCGCGGATATTGCTGTTGTAAGATCTCTTGGGGGTACCTTTTGGTTCTTATTTGTTATTTCTTACTCAAAAGCCTAAAACTATGAATAATATACCCATTGCCCCCACCTATCAAACGATAGCCACTGAGTGGGACTGTGGTGGGCAGAAAGTCTTGTGCAAAGCATACTATGTAAAGGTGTTCTCATGTTCATTGGTAGCAGACGGAGAAGGTAGGAAGAAAGGGATGTAAATCCCATTATTTATCTTCAGAGGCCCATTTTAACACTGAAACAATGGCTTTCTGACAATAGAAGGCTTTTAGTACTGTGCTTTGATATGTTTTGGGCGTATAATATAGTTTTACTTACCAATTCAAAGGAATCTTCAGGGAGTCTTTGTTAGAGCCTTTATCTTCTTCATTGCTAATATTAGATGACTCTGAAAATCAGTATATATTTCTAAAGGGTTATTGAGAATAGGGGTGAATGGTTCTTTATATATATTTAGCTCTTGGAAGAACCTTAATCATTGGAAAATGCCCTATATCCCCATCACCATTGTAAAAGAAGGGGGACATTTTAAAATATAGGATCTCATTGTGCATCCCAGATTGACCTCTACCTAATTATGAGAATTGGATGTCTATGATCCTTCTGCCTCAGTCAGGAGTCAGTTGTGTATCATTATGCCCAGAAAATTTTTTATTTTGGTGGTGTATTAATGAGTGAATCCATGATCTCGATTTTATATATCATTCTCATTTTAATGGGTGATTTCGCTCATCAATGCAAAATTGTTATTTCTGATGTAATAGCAAAGTCACATTGTATATAATATTCTTTCTTTCAAATGACATACTTGCAATCATGGATGGAACTGGAAAACATTATACTGAGTGAAGTAATCCAGGTTTAGGAAGAAAAACACTACCTTTTCCTGATGTGTGATTCCCCTCTGTATGTTTGTAATACCATTGGTTAATAAAGAAATTATTTGAGCCTGTGATAGAGCAGAATAGAGCTAGGTGAGGAAAACTTAACTGAATTCTGTGAGAAAGGAGGCAGAGTCAGAGAGAAGCCATGTAGCCTCACCAGACACAGACGCCAGAACTTTACCTGGTAAGCCATAGCCTTAGGGTGATACACAGATTACTAGAAATGGGTTAAATTAAGATATAAGAGTTAGCCAATAAGAAGCTAGAGCTAATGGGCCAAGCAGTGATTTAAATAATATAGTTTCTGTGTGATTATTTCAGGTCTGAACTGCCGGGCCGCTGGAAACAAAAAAGTGGTCTCCCTACAATATTTTCCCACTTACTTGTAAATCTTAGTTCAGAATCTTTAGACTTGAGTATATAACACGATGTAACTGAAGAAAAATTGAAAGGAACCATAAAGGGAGAGATGGAGAGGATGAGCTTCAGGGAGGAGAAAGTAGAACACAGGTGCTGTGAAGAGAGGAAGGAGGAAGCAGGTGTGGGACTTTAACTGGAGGATGGACAAAGAGGGCAGTATAGAGGGAAAGGCCACAGGAAAACTGCTGCTTGAAGAATCAGCCTTCAGCAGCTCAGGAATTGAAGGGGAGCAACGGAGACAGCAGACTAATCCCACAATTGACTTTTCTATCTGAGGGCGTAAAACTTAATTCTCTGGAGCCATCTGTATGACATTCTCTTGTTCTTATTTTCTATCCTCTGTAGTTCCTGTTTTATCAGGGTCAGGGACAGCACTTTAAACAGTACAGCTTAAGAGGAAATTATCGTCAAAATAATCCACAGGTGAAAATGCCCAGTATAAAAGGATGTTTTTATGAGATAATCAAACTATATTAAAGGCAATGGAGATACCCCAACACCCATTCACACCTTGCCAGGCACCAGAGAAAAAAGGCAGTGGCAAATATGTAAAGGCACAGCGGTAATAAGAGGCATTCTCTTATTCTGAAGTGGAAGCCCTTGGGGCCTTGTCTATCTGCGATTCACCCATCAGTGCCTGGTCTTCTGGTGAGTAGAACTCTTCATGCTCAATTTGTGCGTGTAGTTTATATAGTTAGGCCACATAGAATGGTGATGTTCTCTCCAAGAAACATAGACCTGTCTTAGTCAGTGTTGTATTGCTGTGAAGAGACACAATGACCACAGCAAATCTTCTATTATATAAATAAATTAAATTTAAATTTATTTCTTTCTTTAAAAACAAGCTTTTCTCATTTTACATACCAATCCCAGCTCCCACTCCCTCCCTTCCTCCGGATACCCCACCTTCTCTCCACCCCACCACCTATCCACTCCCCAGAGAGGATAAGACTTTCCTGTGGGGAGTCAACAAAGTCTAGAACATCACTTTGAGGCAGGACCAAGGGCCTCCCCACTTTATCTAAGATGAGCAAGATATCCCTCCAAAGAGAATGGGCTCCAAAAAGCCAGTTCAAGCAGTAGGGATAAATCCCGGTCCCACTGCCAGTGGCCCCTCAGTCTGCCCCAGCCATGCAACTGTCACCCGCATTCAGAGGGCCTAGTTTGGTCCTATACTGGTTCTCCCGCTGTCAGTCTGGAGTCAGTGAGCTACCACTAGTTCAGGTCAGCTGTTTCTGTGGGTATCCCCACCATAGTCTTGAACTCTTTGCTTATATTATCGCTCCTCCCTCTTTTTGATGGGACTTTGGAAGCTCAGCCTGGTGCTTCACTGGACCACAGCAACTCTTGTCAAGGAAAGCATTTAATTGGGACTTACTTAGTTTTAGAGGCTTAGTCCATTATCCTCATGGCAGGAAGCATGGTGATATGCCAGTAGACATAGTTCTGGAGAAGGAACTGAGAGTTCTACAACTGGATCCTCAGGCATCAGAAAGAGAGAGATACTGGTCCTGGCTTGAGCTTTTGAAGCCTCAAAGGCCACACCGAGTGACATACTTCCTCCAACAAGGCCACACCTACTAATTCCTGTCAAGTAGTGTGACTTCGTAATGACCAAACTTTCAAACATATGAGCCTATGGGGACCATTCCTGTTCAAACCACTGCAGTGGGAAACTTTCTCTTAAGTTTTTGGTCAGGATAGCCTTAGGGAATCTCAACATGATGCAGACTATTGCCATTGCCCTTGATTGCCTCTCAGAATTAGAAGGTAAGACACTTTTGTTGAAGTCACTACACACTGCAGACACAGGACTTTGAGGAATCTAGCTAGAACTGACCTGGAAACCTCTTCTATGAGACCTAGATCTCACAGTAGCTGAAGATGCTATACAAGCTGCAAAGAAAGGAAGGAATAATAGTCCTATACAGTTGTAGAGCCTACAGGTCACATCAATGACAATCCCAGTAAGATATCCTCAATAGTGCAACCATGACACTTTTATCTGGGGATAACTAACAGACACAATCCAATCCAATACTGTCTAGTTGGATTTAAGTCCCACTAAATAGGAAATTCATACCTGATACTCTAAATACAATCCACTTCCTGTGGCTAGAGAAGTCATAGACCCTAGAGAGGAGCCCACTATCATCCTTTTCCTAAACCAATAAAATTTCTAAGTCCAAATCCTTATCCTTATACCCACAGGCAAGTGTAGATTCTTCCATCTTTTAACAAGAACTTTTAAATTGTATTTATATTAAATTCTTTTTCATACAATATGTTTTGATCATATTTTGTTCCCACCTCCAATTCCTCCCACCTCCCTATACACATAACTTTATGTTCTTTTTCCCTTTCTTTTAAATAAAAACCAAATCAAGTCAAACCAAACCAACCAAACAACCCACACAAAAGCAAAATCAAATAAAAACTATCAATCAAACGAACAGTTTGACGAAGCAAGATGAAACAAAAATTCCACAAAAATCCTATGGAGTTTGTTTTGTGCTGACCAACCATTCCTGGATATGAGGCCTGCCCTGCAGTGTGGTGGATATATGCAGTGACACTCCATTGGAGAAAGCTGGTTTTTACCTTTGCCAGCAGTAATCTATTGCAAATAGCTTCTTGGTTAGGGGTGGAACCCCATATTGTCATCCTCCTTGCAGTGGTGGGGCCTCATTTGGCTTGAACTGTTCAGGTCTTGGCATGTGCTGCTGCAGATTCAGTGGCTTATATGTGCAACTGTCCTGTTGTGTCCAGAAGACACGTCCAGGGCACTGTTGTAAGAGATTAAGAAGCAAAACACTTCTATTAGATGAATCTTATTTAGAGCATTCTCTTGGTTGAGAAAAGGATGTGTTCTGGGTGCTGATTTTGCTTGTAAACATTCTCTATTCTCCTTCTAGGAGAGGTCAGAGGAAATTACTTGATCTTGAGCCACTGGGAATCTTTTCACGATTCTGGTCTACACAGACTTCACCACTCTGTACTTGATTTGTTGTGACTGTTTCCCCCAACAGAACGAAAAGTTTAGTGAATAAAGAGAGTCTTCTTCTGAATCCCCAGTATGTGGGCGAGGCATATATTCAAACCTATAGAGCATTGTTTAGTGAATGCTCCCTGTAGAAGTGAATAACAGAGCATAGGAGTCAGGAGTAAGCACTGGAGTGGGACCGACAGGTGTTGAGTTCTGGCTCTTCTGCCAATTAATAGCAAGATAATGAGCTCCTAAGCCTGTTTCACAATCTGGGTAATGGAAATCCCAACTCGATATCATTCCAGTGAGGTTAAATGCACAAACATATGCAAAGGGCTTAGCCTTTTCCAAGGCGCACAGTAAATATTTCTTGATTTAAACTAGAGCTGAAACTATCACTATGAAGCTGAAACTTCAATGTTATGAAGAGCAGACTCTGAGTTCTAGACCATTTCTCTTCCTCTCTCTCCTGCTTAATAGTCCACTTTCAAAAAATAAGATTGATATAACAAAAGATTATAACAATTAACCTTGCCAGCCATACATTAAGATGAGTTGATATTTATTTTCCTTTATATTCTAGTCTATACTCACTTTCTACCTCCACGGTGTGTGTGTGTGTGTGTGTGTGTGTGTGTGTATGTGTGTGTGTGTGTTTGCACACTTCCAATATATATTATCTGCCATATACAGGTATTTATTTCCTTGCTATGGAGAAATATTAAAAATATCAGCTTACTGGACTGCAAACAGAAGTGGTTTGACCTTATTGAGGTAGTAAGGCAAGAGCTGTCTTTGAAGAATTAAACCAATGTAAGCAGCAGTCACTGAGACAACTGGAAAGTGGTTTCCACAGCTTTGTTTTCTTACCAACTGACCAAACATGAAAGATGAAACCCAATATATGGCAGAGACTTGCCTTCAGAGCGCTCTCCAGTGTCTTCCACATTTCCAAACAATTGGTTTAAGAAGCACACTTTGTGCTTTTTATTAAAGACATGATCAGGGTAGATTTTTCTGTAGGTGATTTAATTTGCCAGTGAACTATAGCTTCAGGTTGGCCATCTGGAAAAATAAACTCCTCAAGAGCCATGTAATTTGTCCTTTGTCTGGTTTCAGGCCCTGGATCTGAGGGATTAGTGTTGAGCAAACAGTAAGCGGGCGTTTTCCTGGCTCCTTGAAGCGCCCTCCTTTCTCCTAGGGCATCTCACTAAGTTACAAGTTAACAAATGGCTCTTATTCCTGTAAAGCTTTTGTCAACACTATGTATATATAAACCTGATTTTCAATCTAACCAAACAGCTTTTCTTTCCTAGTTGGGGAGCCATAGCCATATGGACTAAAGCCCGGGGTCAGAAAAAGCGTATTGCCTGGGATGCAGGCCCACCCACCAGCTGTGCCCTTGCATGGAAAGAGAGGGGGGTGGCAGGAGGAAACCATTCTCTCTCTCAGCTCATAATGCGTCCGTTCTCCCCAGTCTACCAAGTTCTTAGCCTGGTTGCTTGCTAAATGTCACAGGAGACAATTCCCATGTTTTCCTAAAACTAATTGTTATTTTTCCCCAAAGCCTAAATACCAGGTCGCCTTTATTTGAGCGCAGCATGAAGGAATTAGAGCTTGGCAAGCCAATCTCCAAAAGCTGTGTGCTCAGATGAAACCACAGTTCCTGATAACTTGCACTTGTTTCAATTCCGAGAGGCTGCAGAATCGCTTTCCATTTCCTTTCTTAGGAGAGAGATAAGAGGGACCTTGATTGTGGTTAGCGCGTGAGCTGTGGGGCCAGACAGTCCTGCTTTGTTAGCTGAATCATCGTGTTTGAAGTAGCTGATCCAGCAAACCTCACTTTTTGCATCTGTATAATGGGGGCACTGTGACTAGCTATGAAATCCCTTTGGGAATGATTGTGACAATTACGTGAGATCTTGCAGGCAAGATGGAGCTGGTTTTGGGAGGTTTATCCTGCCTGTGACCATACACTGTGCAAAATCTTTAGTATAATAATGTCTACTTTAACAAGTTGCATTCTGTGGCAGGAACGAGGTCAAGTAGTCCATAGCTACTCTAGAAAAGCTGCTGAAGCCCAGTCGGGCTAACACATTCCCAGCTTTGCTTGTATTTCCTAGATTTAAAGCTAAATGCTCAGATAATTGGTTTATCGAACTATGTCGATTGTTTGCCATATTGTGTATTCACCAAACTAATACATTCCTGGTTATAAGAAAAAATTATAAAATTGCATCTAGTTGTCTTAGTGTTTAAGTGGTGACTTAGTAACTTCATGGTATATCTCAGTCGCTACAGAACAGTGACTACAGAATGGATCAGGATCTTTACTTATCTCTCTTAACACTACCCTTTTCTTCTTTATGTACAGAGATTCCCACCAAGAAGACTCACAGCAAACCACGTAACTCCATTAGTTTGATAGGGCTGCGACCATAAAGAACCACAGTCTTGGGAAACTGAGGTATGACATCTGGGTTGGGACATGGTTGGCTCTTTTTGAAGACAGTGAGGGAAGTGTCTTCCAGATCCATCTCCTTGGATTTGAGGTCACCATGCGACTGTGTTCTCCCTGGTCTCTGTATATTGTTTTCCATGTACCTAACTCCATGCCTGTTGTATAAGGGAGCTAGTCATATTAAATTAGGGCACACGTTAATGATCTTTCTTTAACCCATTTTCCTTGTAAAATGCTGTCCTCCCCATAATGCCACATTCTGAGCTAGCTGGGGCTAGAACGGTGATGTGGAAATTTTTGGCTCTACAATTCAGTCCATAACAAGTCGTTTGTGGGAATCTGCTTTGCTGCAAAGTTTAATGTATGGGTTGAATTAGAATAAAAAAACCCGTAAGTTTCCATTTCTGACCCTAGGATATTTTTTATTGCTTTCACCATCTTACTCTGCCACTGCTCATTCCACCAAAACCAAAAGACAAACCTTAGTTATTTCCTCACGGATCCTTGTTTGACAACCTCCATATCCCTTGCATCTCCTTGGGGAAGGCACATGTCACACTTTCCAGGAGCGTGTTGCTTCTTTACCTGTTGCCACCCTCCCAGAGCGGCTTTTATTTGTGGCAGAATGGCAGATACTCTTCCTTTTTATTTGTTTTTAAATAGTCAGTGACAAGACTTTTCAGCTTTATCACTACTGACATTTTGGGCAATCTAATTCATTGTAGAAAAATGTTCTGTGCCTTGGCGGGTGTTGAGCAGCGTCGCTGACCTCAACACAAATTCTAACATTACTCTACTTGTTGGGACAAAAAGTATTACCAAATATGGATGACTGTCTCTGCAGGTGGATGGAACAATCCCCAGGGTTTGAAAAAGAGCTGAGCAGATACATGGGCATATTATCTGGTCTAGAAAAGCAGCAATGTTAAATGGTAAGTTTCTAGGAGTGCCTGAAATAACATAAAGAAGTAGGGTCCAGTTTCACCTTTTCTAGAAGATGTTGCATCTGCTTGGATTCACTTCAGCTGTCTTGCCACCAAAACTGGTGATAAAGTTATTTCACTAAGGATGACAGTTTTGGAGGAGTGAATATACCCATTCCTGTGATGGCATTGTCCAGCTCCTAAACCACATGTCAACTTGAAACTCACTCTAGGAGAGGGCACTTGCTGTTTTTAAGCCCATCTTAACCTGGTTATTCTATTAACTGTTACTCAGATAGCCCTAAACACACCATATGCAGCCCAATAGGACATTGCAATAACTTTTCTATTCTACTTGTTTTACCTAAGAAACTACAATGGTAGCTATTTAAATACAAAAATTACACTACATAAAATACGAGTTCCCCTTCATGGTCTTGACCTCCTTGCTCATAGACAGTTTGCCTACACTACATAAAATACGAGTTCCCCTTCATGGTCTTGACCTCCTTGCTCATAGACAGTTTGCCTGAGCTAATGGGAGCTCACCAACTCCATCTGGACTGGGAGTGAGTGAGCATGGGATTGAACTAGTCTCTCTGAATGTGGTCGACAGTTGGGGCAGACTGAGGGGCCACTGACAGTGGGATTTGTTTTTACTGCATGTACTGGCTTTTTGGGATCCTATTCTTTTTGGATGTATACCTGTTCAACCTAGATGTAGTAGAGAGGGCCTTGGACTTGCCACAGGGCAGGGTGCCTTGCCCTCTCTTAGGATTGGAAGGGGAGGGGTGGGAGGGAGTGTGGAGGAAGTGGGATGAGGAGAGGGAGTGGGAATTTAGATTGGTATTTTTTAAAGTAATCAAATAATAAAAATAAATAAAAAAGAAAACAACAACAACAACAACAAAAGACAAGTTACACCATTAGTACAGATGTTAATAACTCACTGTAAAGCTTTTGTTTACTTATATGATAGTTTGTCTCTGAGTGAACCAGGTCTTGGTGATGAACCTGTGGAAGTAAAGAGTCTAGTTAGTGAATTCAGTAAGGCCTCTTTGCAATAAATAGAAACGAATCATTGACCTTGTTCTTGTGCGAGTTGTTGATCACGGGAGACAAGTCAAACTTCTGCAACATGACTGCAGCTCATTGTCCTCAGCTTTGTGGCCTTGGTGCCTGTTGGATACTTTTGATCACTTCCTCCCTTAAACCTCTGTTCTCTAAACTTCATGACTCTGCATTTCTTTGGTCGATTTTCTACATTTCTCAGTATTCTTTCTTGCTTCTCTTTTTTCTTCTTTTGAAGAACGGCAACTTAGGAGAAAAATGGTATGTTTTGGTGTCAGCTGAACATTGCATACTATGGCGATATACAGTAATCCTGTATTAGAGTACGCATGTTTGCTCATCCCGTAGAACAGGGATAGTGTTCACCCACTGGGGCTCCTCCAGGAAGGACTGAAGAAACAGACAGCAAACTAGAGGCACAAAAGAAGAATCTCCCTTTTAAACAGTTCCATCACTTTGGATATTTTTCAAACCTCCATTTCCCACCTTCATTTTCAATAAACAGCCAAGTTGAAATTAACACTATCAGTTTAATTCTACAATTTGTCTCATAGAAGTTGTGCTTCTTGGTGTATTCTTATAGGACCTAATGATCACTTTAAAATAAACATTCTTAAATAAGATCAACTGTACTCAGAAACTCTTCATTTCATAATTTCATGACTTGTTTTTATATTTTTTTATTAAAAATTTCTGCCTCCTCCCTGCCTCCCATTTACCCCCTCCCCCCTCCATTCCCCCTCCCTCTCCTGTCCAAAGAGGAGTAAGGGTTCCTTGCCCTGTGGGAAGTCCAAGTTCCTCCCCCCTCCATCCAGGTCCAGGAAGGTGAGCATCCAAACAGGCCAGGCACCCCCCAAAGCCAGTATGCATAGTAGGATCCAAATACAGTGTCATTGTCCTTGGCTTCTCAGCATCCCTCATTGTCTGCCATGTTCAGGGAGTCTGGTTTTATCCCATGCTTTTTCAGTCCCAGTCCAGGTGGGCTTGGTAAGCTCTGAATAGATCAGTCCCACCATCTCAGTGGATGGGGGGACCCCTCACAGTCCAGACTTCCTTGCTCATGTTTTCCCTCCTTCTGCTAAGCTCATATTATAGACATATAAATATGAGAGACATTAATGTATACAGCATCTCAGGCAATGTCACCTGGGATTGACTGAAATCTGCCTTCCACACCTCACCGCACCTCACCACTTTCCTTGAGAAAGCCATATAAGCTCTCTGGGTTGATTCAGATGTCTATACATGTAATTGTGAAACATGTGGGTAGTGTGTATTAAATGACATACTTTAAAAGGCTATAATAAATGCTAGATAGATTTTTTTATCATTTAAACAAAGCAAAATAAAAAATAGGTATTTTTCTGCTCACCATTCATAATCTTATAAATAAGTTACATACAAAAAAAATTCAAAGCAAGGAGAAATAATAAGAAACATTGATATTAAGTATATATGCGGTTACATGCTGGTTACTTATTATGTATCAGGAACAAACTGTCCATTCAAGAATGCTTTAGTGAAACCTGTATGGGGTAAAGAAAACAATACCAAATTAAGAGAGCACACCTAGGCCCACCACTGGCCTTGGACATGTGACTTCATCCTTCTTAATGTTAGTTACCTATAAATATAGGGTATCACATACTTCACTGGATGTAGTCATGATGAAAACACTGGAAGGTAACATTACTTCCTGTAGGGTAACAGAGATTCATCTTCAGCTAAATGACATCCTGTCTGGAAATCAAAGCTCTGCCCCAAAGCACATATGAATGAGGCCCCAAACCCTGGCAATTGAAATGAAATCCTGTTTCATCAGCAATATGCTAATCTGTCCTGTCACTTTTCCTGAGGAGATGTAAGCATATGCCTACTCTCCATTTAGGGCATCAGCAACAGACCAAAGTAATGATTCCATTCAAGTGGAGCTGTGTGAGCCAATAAGTTTACTGGGGTTTCATACAGAAACATGGGTGAAAGATGGCTTACAAGTGCTCGGAAAACTCAAAAACATCTACATCAAAGAAAAACCCTCCCCCCTGTGGGTGATGACTCAAGACAGCTAAATCCTTGGAGCTCTCAGCCCAACATTCAGATAGTCTCTACTGAAGAAAATCTCCCTTTCCAGCAACTGCTTACTGTTTTTATAACTTTGGGGAGGAGCCCTATGAATTTTGTAACTTTCTGAGCTTAAGTTTCATAAATATCCTGAACCTTGTGAGTCACCTTCTTCCTTGCAGGAGTATTTAAACACAGAGGAAGAAACAACAATATCTCAGGGCATCCATATTAGCCCAGTCTGGATAATTTTAAATTATCAGGGGATTGTTAGGAAATATTTGTTGCAGATTGTTTGAAACCACTTACAGAAGTTTAGGGCAAGGAAACATGCATTCAAGAAAGGTACTGTGTTTCCTGGAAAGTTATACCCTTAAAGTGAATACAGCTAACTGACGTCCAGTTTCATGTTCCTCCTCCACTTCCACTATTCCCTGTCATTCCCTGGTGGTAGTGCTGTTTCAGGTGATGGGAAACCTCATAGTTCCCACCAGATCACTTACCATTAATTCTGATATTATTTGATACTTTCTCTATCACAAATTCCATGGAAGTGGTTGAATTATTCTCTGAACTGTACCTAAAATATTCACTATAGGCATAAGGATGTGTTTTTGTCTCAGTTGGTAAAGCAATTTGCCTTGCAAATACAGGACTTGAATTAGATTACCAGTACCATATAAAAACCAGGTGCAGCCGCACACTGGTAAGACAAAGACTGGGGCTCAATGGCCAGCTGGGTCTACTCTAACTGGTAAACTCCAGCAAAATGAGAGACTATGTGTTAAAGGAGGTAGATGGTGTTCTTTAGGGTGATACCTGAAGTGTTCCCTGGGACTCCATACACACTTGAACATGTATGTATACATGTACCTGAATACATGTAAGCACATACACACATACAAAATCTCTGTAAAATTAGAAAAGAAGAATGACTGAGGAACTATTTGTCCATCTGGAAGCTGGGCATTTTTCTAGTAAAGACACTAGAAATTCCCCGCTTAATTATCGACTTTCTGCTCGTAGTGACTACCAACAGTTACAGGACTTCAGGACATTTTGAAAGCCAGAATGCCATGTTGGTTTCCCCCATGCAGTGCTACAAAGACTCTTAGAAGACTACACCAAGCCACAGAATGACATGATGTTATTGTGATGAGCATAGAATGTATTTGGAGTCAATCCCGAGGGGTTTTACTGAAAAGTCAGCTTCATGCCGGGAGTAAAGAGAGTTTCTGTAGAGAAGGAGGTAGATTGGATTCCACATACAGAGTTGTCTCAAGTGGCATTGGGGGAGGGACCAGTGAGTCACAGGGTGCGGGAGGATCAGAAGGTTGCCTTTTGTGTGCACGCTAAAGCCTGTCACATAAGGGCATGCACCTAATTATTTCTCTTTCACGCACGGGTGCCCTGTTTGCTGAAGGTGCTATGAAAAGTTGCCAAGAGATAAATTCAGCTATTTCTGAGACTCTTTCCATGGTTCGGTGTTTGTTTCTCTGGCAGACTCCAAGATTTATCACTTGAGGCTGAACAGCTGTTTGCTTGTGCTTGTAAGTAGAAGTATCCAAATGTGTCCTGCATACACTGTTTAAAGAATTTACCAGACACAGGATGTTTTCCTAGTACTGGGAAAGAAGGAAGGGAAACTTGACCATTTGACAACTACTGACACTTCTTGTGTGGCTAGGATAGTGTCACATCCCTCAGTGCTAGTTATAAAGACTATAATTAACCATGCAGTCTTTGGAGACTCCTACCCAGCTCTGAAGCATTTCTGCTTCTCAGATTTCAGCTACTGCCTTCTCTAAGTGGGAGCTGGACAAGCAGAGCAAGTAGACCTTTGAAGCCGTACAATGTCTGGCCCTTCTCGGCTAATTGTGTTGCAATATAGCTGACATTACAGTAGGTAGCAGGATAATTCATGGCATAAACAATACAATTCAACATTTCATTTTTTATCAAGGAGCAGTGTGTTCTTCCAGCAGTACTTCTGGGCAAATAGTTCCTCACTGAGTTGAGAGAGAGTGATGGCTGAATCTACTGTGATAGCAACATCAAAAAGGTTATTCTGCTATGCCAGTTGATTAAAGTAATCATTAAAAACTTGAGACGTTAATTCAATAGGGTATGATTAGGTATTCCTCTTTTTCTTCACTTAAGGACTCAACAACCTAGCTCACGATTTATGGCAGAAACCCCAACCTGGTTCACTAATGGGTATTTGGATGGAAAGCCAAAACCTGGAGGCTATGGGTGGGGAAAGGAAACTGACTTACTTATTAAGCAGGTGTCTTTGGTTAGAACGGAAGCCAGTGGCTTCCAAATTTTTTAAAAAGAGGAGAATTCCAAGTCTTCTCTGTGAATGGCTGAAAAGGTAAGACAAAGGGAAGTCAAGATTACCATACTTTGCAGTGTGAGGGAGGGAAAAAAGTTAATTTGCCATCCCTTGAGATCACAGTTACCTTCCTAATAAACCTGCTTGAATACCTGGAGGATTTGTCGCAGAGCTCTTACCAGTTTCTGTAAGAGAGTGTTTGTTTTTTAATAATTTAGAAAGGATAGAGCCTACTCTATAGGACTCAGGTCTCGAAGACTGTATGTGTGCTGAGGGCATCAGATGACCTTGTGTTCCGAACTATTTGACAGGCTCTGAGGTAAAAGTTGCCGAATAAAGATAATTACTTTTGATGCCTCACTATCACGACCCATTTCAGACAATTAACTAAGACTGCAAAATGTCAAAGGCCAGGCTGTTGGCATCTTGAGCTAAAACTTTTAGTTCAAGAGGTTGAAAAGAAGGAATGCCAGAGAGACCATCACTTCCTCAAACCTGCTGGAGGGTTAAGAGAGCTCAGGACACCCCAAAAGCAGAGAATTAGGTACTCTGGAAAACAAAGACTGGGGACTGGAAGAAAAGAAAAGCCACCTTGCTGATTAGCTGCCCCTGTGGAGAAAGTCTCCGCCACTTGGCTTCCTTTGATGAGATTATAGACTTTGGAAAATTGTTCCCACCAAGAACATGTCGAAAGAGCATCTTGCAAGCAGGCAGGAAAGACAGTCCTCGTCTTTGGGAAAGTACACTGTGGAATAGCTGGGTCACATTTTCAACCTTGAGCTCAGCTTGCTGTCAGTGGTTCTTCATCACTGTAGTTTAAGATGAAACTTGCATTTAGCTAGGGGAAATGATGCTGATTCTGGATAGGCAAATTCTTTATAACATATAGTACATTCTTATGTAATCCATCAATAGGACAGACTGTAAATATTTATTGCCTTTAAGATTGCCCCAGTTGTATTTCTTTCTGGTTCTTTCTTCTTGTTAGTTGAAAATGTATCTAAGTTAACTTTCTATTGATTTGGGTACCATAGTCTGGTGTTAATTAATTTGCAGCTTTTCTATTCAGGTCTGCTCAGCTCTCTCCTCATACATAAATACCACTTCACATCCTCAGAGCTGAACACATTTAGAGAAGCAGCCCAGTCTCAGGAGAATGTCCCATTCCTCACTTATTCTCAATTAAATACTCCTTAAAATGCTCACAGTTGTGTGTGGGGTGGATTATTGATTGTTCCTAAGTTTCTCAGTACTTCATTTTAACCCATTTTTCTTATGTACCTCTCTTTGTCCTCTCCAAGTTTTCCACTTACTTCAACCTCAAACATTATTCTAGGCCCAGTTTAAATTATATATTTTCTTAAGCCAAAAACATCACAGATGAAAGAGGCTATCCATTTTCCTGAACTGTCAGGTGGGACAAGCACTTGGCCAAAGACACCAAGAAGGAGAATCAGAGAAGTCTTGAGAGGTGGAATTGTATCTTGAAGTTAATCACAAGTGTCTTAGGTATCCAACATGGCCTGAAGGCAAGGTAACACAACAGAAGAGGAGTAGAAGCATTCTTCAGAAAGAGAAATGAGGAGTCACTCCCTGGTGGTAACAATTACTTAGCTTTGTATTTTGCATGTATAAAATGGACACATAACTTATTTCTTGAAGTCAGCAGGCAAATTAAAGGCTCATATTGGTACTAGATCAGCATATTGCCTTTTTTTTGCCCTCTTGATTATGTTTTCAGCTATTCTGAGCAGGAAATTTATTAATTAAGTAGAATTTCTTATCTGTTTCTTCTTGCAGTAAACACTCTCTTATGTGTTAAACACTCATTACATGCGATGCCCTTTTACAACATAAATTGCTACTATACACACACATATGTATCTATGTAAAAAGTTTATGTTGTTTTCCGTGTTCTTATTGCTGATAAATTGAACAGACAGAAGACTCAGAACACACCAACAGAATTATAAAAGACAACAAAATTAGATGTGAAAAAAAAATAACAAAGATTAAATGCCCTGGACTCATAAGAAAAAAGTATGGACTCAGGTCAGGCAAAAACAAGTTTGAATCTGGTTTAGTACCAAGTCTGTATAACTTGGACAAGTCATGGAGACGTAGTTTCTCTACTTGCCAGACTAGGATCAATAACATTCCCCAAGGAGAACCGTTGTGGTGATCAATGAGATAAATTAAAGCATGTAGTACCTTTCTGACATATGAGAAATACATTTCTCTTCTTCTCAGATTTGACAGTGAACCCAATTCATCATAAATCCTCGGGTATTTAGGTATTTAGAAGACTTGGATATTATTTCCTACTTTCCCTACCAACTGATAGTGAGTAACTCAGGCCCATGGAGAGCAGGTTGTACTTTTAAAAATGCATTCAGATTGATCCCCTTTGAAAGGATTTTTGGATCCATACCTGTTTTATGGCACATGGTTCAAACTTCCATGGGTATCCAGTTAATCACCCCTCTTGCTTGTGTAGGCATGCAGCCATCATTTTGCTCTTGTGAAGACTGAGAACATTATGTACCAGTGTCTTTGTTTTAGCTTTAGAGGGTATCATTTGTTATCATTGCCTGCTTTGTTAATTTTGTGAGCTGTAAAATGTAGTACTGTGTATTTTTGGGAACTTTTTTTTTCTACTGAAAGTATTTATGAAATGCCTTTTTAATAGTCTGGGAGGAAAGATGCTGGCAATAAAACAAAGCACGTTAAAATTTAAAAATAAGCAGTATATTTATAGCAATTATATAGGGATGTTATTAGTGATTAAATACAGTATTACAGAATAATGTATCTAAAATGAAAAGATGCTGACTTTTTTAACCAAGCAATTTTTGTAGTTCGTATTGTTTTTCACATAGAATGTTTATGTTTTACGCTGAATGAAGCTATGGCATTCATGTAAATTTATCTAGTGTGGTGCTTACATGGCTGCTTTGTTACTCAAATTGTTAGTTGAGGAAAATGAGCTAAGTCTCCTTTTTATTCTCTTCAAATGTAGATTTTAATAAAATCACGGTATTACCCATATTCTCTGCCGGAGTTCTTTAGTAGTTTGCTTTTCTTCCCAGGCCATGGAGATAGAGCTTGTGTTCCCTTTCCTGTGTATCTTCTCATAACTTTGTCTTTCTGGGAAGAAATTAGAAATTAGCTGATCTTTTTTAAAGGCTAGATCTATTTCTTTTTAGGGAATAATGCAATATTTGTTTTGACTCTACCATGCCCATCCATGTACTTTCTAGAAATTACTTCATTTTATTGACAGAAACTTGAACATCTTCATTCTGAGCTGAAGAAGGAGAGCCCCAGAGTTTTCATAACTTATCCTACATTCTGAACTGATGAGTAAATGAGTTAGAATTACAACCTCGATCTACTTACTGGCTATAATCATAAACTTCCAGTTCAATAGACAACTGAAATTTTTGCTAGAAGTCCTTTAATACAGAGCTGTTACCTAAATAAATGATCGTTTTTATGATTAAAAGATTATGTAAGGGTGTGGACTCATCTTTTTTAAAGCTAACAGAGAGGGCTTTGGAAGAAGGTGATGAGGAATTTCTTTCTTTTTTTTGTTTTTGTTTTTGTTTTTGTTTTTGTTTTTGTTTTTCGAGACAGAGTTTCTCTGTGGCTTTGGAACCTGTCCTGGAACTAGCTCTTGTAGACCAGGCTGGCCTCGAACTCACAGAGATCCGTCTGCCTCTGCCTCCCGAGTGCTGGAATTAAAGGCATGCGCCACCACCGCCCGGCTGAGGAATTTCTTTATAATATAAGAACATCTTTTATTCTTCAGGTATCTGTTAAACATGACATGTCAGGTGAGGGGGAAGAGAGAGGAAAAGCTGGAAAAGGAAGTTTGAGAGAGGTGATGCTGTAACAGACATAAAGTACTTAGCATCCTCTGGGCTCCAATTTGACTTATTGTCTTCATTCTTGGTGCCTGGTTGAACTAAGGGCAATTTGATTAAGTATCTGAGAGTTCTGCCCTTAGCTAAGATGAATAGAACTAGGATGTTTAAGAGCTAAGGCCTCTAGGAGATATGGATAAAAGTCAGCCCAAATTCTTAAAGCTTTTCTAATCAAGATTCTTCTAATCAAATATTCTCAGATTTGGCTATGGATCAGTGTCCTAGGGCAGGAAATAAAGAATAGAGGCCCAGTGGGGTGGGATCCGAGACTTTTTATAACTAAGTTCTGAAGATGTATTTTGACAGACTATAAAGATGAGGAAGACTAGCCTAAAGTGTATATTGAAGTTACTGTCTCATTCTGAAGTTGTGCTAGTAGCTAGTACATGTCCTCTTTTAAATATAAGAACCTGTACTAAACTATTCTTAAATTTTGTTTCACAGTTGTTTGAAGGTGACAAAGAGATCCACATATGGACATCTCCTAAGAGGACTGTGGAGGTGAGGAGGAGTGGATTCAAGATCTCTAAGGTTGCTTTCTCAAACTGGTTTCCCTGTGGAGAGCAAGGTGGCGGAAGGATTTTGAGTCCCCAGCTTTCTTGGGCCATTCTTGTAAATATTATGGAATCTGAAGTGGCAGGTGCCAATTTTATCTGTGGGCAGGAGGTTCACACCCAGCTGCATGGTTTTAAAAAAAAAAAAACTAGTCTGTACTTTGATGGATTACAAGGCATACTTGTTATAGCATCAGGATAGGAAGCTGACTTACATTCAGGTCATCCTTATTGAAGGGAATTTGAGGAAACTGGTCATTTGAGAAGAGCAGGAAACTGTGAAAAGAATATCTCCTGCTTACCTCTGTCACGCCCAGATTGATTTGAAGTTAACAAAGGCAATCAGTTGTAATAGAGTTGATGTCTGGAAAGGAGGGTGCTTGAGTCATTCAGCGACAAGCCTTATTATGGTTGTTTCTCCTTGATCCCCACTCTCTCTCTCTACCCGAGGCCTACCTTCTGACACAGTGGTGAGGCAAGGAAGGAGTGACTTTGGAAGTGCTCCTTCACCAGGCTTTTGTGTTCATTGTGCAAGGCTCACAGCTTTCTCATCAGCAGGCTTTCCCACCTTGTCATTAGGCCTACTGGCAAAAGAGCCCCCATTCTCATGAACTGACCCGTGCTTCCAACAGGTCATCCCAGATGGAGGCTTGCCGCTTTATGTGGAGGCTTCTAGATCCTCAGATGTTTAGGGAAGATGCAAATCTGGAGAAACAATTTCATGGATTCTCTTTCTTGAACACTGGATGAAACTGACGTCTACCCCATGATCAAATGCAGGACTTCATATATGCATGGTAGGTTCTTACCTTTCACATTTACAATTGTGGAAAAAATCTTTTTGCAAGAGCAATAGTCAGTTTGCTCTAAATGTTACTACAGTTCATTTCCCCCTCTCTTTATGTTTCCTCTTCACTTATGCTTAAAAACAGGTAATTGGAGCAGGGCTTCACATGTAAGCTTGCCCAAAGGCTAAGCTTCCGTCTAATGACACACACTTGTTCTTCTTTAGAGAGGCAGTCTTACACTCATTATCTCTAAATTAGTTCCCTTTTCTCCCCGGCTTTAGTATTCATCCAGCTCCTCCTTTTCCTTTCGGGTTTTTCCAAGTGAACCATGACAAAGTGTGTCTTTGTGAGAGCGTGGATCTGCGCAACAGTGCATCTATGTGAGTGCACCCCCCACCTGCACCCCTCGCCTACACTGTGTTTGTTTAAGCCAAAGCAGTGGAAAATTGACCACAATCTTTGGCATTGATTGCCTCGTAACGATCCTACCTCAATCCTGGAAGAAAATGTAGGTGAAAGTGGAGGAAGCTGAAGCACAGTGGCAGGATTTCCCTTGTCAAGGCCAGATGCCGGCAGCCAGACCCAGAGCGAAGAAATAAAGCATGCTTCTGAGTGTGTCAAAGTATAAAAGAAGCTAGCATCCTGCCCTAGCAAAGTTTTATACAGTGTTCATGTAACACTACACCTGTTAAGAGGCATAAAATCAGGCAGTGACAAAGAAAAATACAGAAGTGGCTTTCTTTGTTCAGATTTAAGCTGGGATTTCAGTTTCACTCCCCAACTTAACACCCCTTTGTCTTTTAGTGACCCAGTTTTTTTTTTTTTCATATGAAATAGGGACAATAGTAGTACCTTCACTAGTTTGCACTGGGGATACAAGGAGGTAATATTATAAGTCACTTGTACATATGTGTTACATTATAGACAATACGTTAGGTTAAAATTGGCTATAGTTTCTAATTCTGCTATAATAGTTTGGAAGATCTTGGTTGAATGGTCTGAGAAGATGAGCACAGATTTTTCCCTTTCCCCCAGACTCACCCTCCTTTCCTCAACTTGAAAAAGCCTATCTCGTTTCTGAGGCGGATCAGGCATTTTTACGACGTGCCCGACATTCCAGTTACCCAGCACTTACACAGGGTTGTAAGGCTTATTTTCATTTCCCCTTATAAATGAGAGCCACAGCTTGTTCATCCAACTCCGTTTTTTCTTCAGTTCCCTTAATATTTAAAATGTAGTCATCCCTTCATGCTCCCACCACAATCTAGTTCAAATGTCCGTTCTCCTCATTATCTCCTGACTCTGAGACCCCCAGGATGTGGTGGGCTGTCAGACCGCTTTCCTCCCATGGTGCCCTCTTCCTACCTTTCACAGACACTTTTTCTTCTGCTTTCTTTTCCGATCTTCAGTGAAACCAGAGTTAACTGCCAGAGAGAGCACAGCAAGCATAAGGGGAATTAAGGATTCTAATCCTGGTTGGGAGGTTTTAGTGAGAAATGTGATAGTCTAATGCCTTGGTTCCTTCAACCGTAAAACAGATGGCCCAGTTGTAGATTTTTATGATTGTTCCTTAATTATGGATCAAAAATCTACAGATTTAATTTTTATGCTGTGATCCTCATAAGTTGTTCAGTCTCTCCCACAAGGAGAGAGTTGAGAACAATCATAATATGAGTCTTTTACAAAAGCTGTAGATTTTGCATTGTTGAAATGTATCATTTGATATTAGAAGTTATTCTTCACAAAAATGATTGTGTCATCCAGCATTTTGATGTGAATTTTTTTTGCTTTATTTTTTTGCCAATAACTTTTTACTGGTTATTTATTTTATACTTATACTTTAGGATGATGTTAGACAGAAAGAAAATTTGAGCAAGTTTTCTTTTCTGAGTTCAAAATGGGTCATAAATCAACAAAGACAATTCACAACGTTACCAAGGAATTTGGTCAGGCGCTATGAACAAACATCCCATGCAATGGTGGCTCAAGAAGTTTTGCAGGAGAGACACGTGCCTTGAAGATGAGGAAATGGTGGCTGGTCATTGTAAATTGACAATGACCAACTGAAAATGATCATCATACTGATCTTAGAGCTACATTAAAAGTTGCTTAAGGACTCAGCATGAATTGGTCAACAGTCATCCAGCGTTTGAAACATAATGAGAAGGAGAGAAAGCTTGATAAGTGGGTACCTCATGATCTGAGCACCTCAAGATGCTATTTTGAGTTGCCATCCTTTCTTAATCTACCCAACATGAACTGATCATTTCTAGATTGCATTGTGACATGAGACAAAAAACATTAACTGGCTCAGCGCTTAGACAAAAAGGGGGGGGGCTTTAAGTGAGGATGCCTATGGTGAAAATATGGCATGAATTTTTGAATTTTTCAATAAGAACAAAGGAAGACTGCACAGTCACTTGCTATTTAGGCATCACAGTTTTCCTTGAACATCAGCAGCTTATCCTCAGAGGAAGGGCTAGAATGGTTATGAAACAGGAAACACAGCTTCAGTCTGAAATTCCTAAGGTTTTGAGTTAAAAAACCCAACTCTCAAACATACAGTGCAAGTCACCATATTAGGAGATTTCTTGCTTTCTGAATTGCATTTACCATAACATAGTTTTCCTTTAAAATCAATTCTCTATTCTGTCCAAAGGTCATCTGACAGCTCCTTGATGTTATATCTGGGAACTTGCTACTCTTCTCGATGTCAAATTGAATAACTGATCGCAGGTTGACCCTGTCCTGTCCTTGTGAGATGGATCATTCAGACCCATCTAGTGTATATTCAGTAGCCATTTTTGTCCATAAAAATCATTCTTCACAAAAGGATAGTGAAACAGTCTAGATTCTTTGTGAAAGAAATGAACACATATGTCTTTGTGTGGGAGGCGACTTGCTAGGAGTATGAAAGTGAACAGGGACATTTTGGGTTGTTTTATCACATGCAGCAGAGCTTCAGCGGCCTGCTTTCAGCCTAACCCCTCTCCACTTAGATGTGAACCTGTCTTTACTTTTGGAAGGAAATCCAACCCACATGTATCTACCTCTGATGGCTTGTTGGCTTTTGCTTGTAGGGATCAGGAAGTTACTTTCACTAACATTACAAAAGGCCCAAAGATCAGGGAATTTTAATCTTGGCAGATGGAGCTTCCAATCTGAAAGGTGGAACATAGGCTCTAGGTAACAACAAAGGAAAGATAAACATTGATCTTAAGTGTCTTCCAAGTCGAGAAGGGCAGAAAAGGTGGAGTATGTTCTAAGAATTACTTATTGTTTCATTTTTGTCCCAAAGCCAATGCAATTTGTTCTTGAATGTGGATGTCACATACGTAGACATTGGCACATGTTGTAGACTTTCCAATTATAATGTGAAGCCTTAGTGCGAAAAGAAAACAAAATACTATAATATCACTTTTGATTTTGAGTATTTATATCCTTTAAAATAAAAATTATGAAGATATGCTGTTTTCCCCAAGGAGACTTATTGTGTTGATATACATTTTACATAAAATACAGAGTATTAAAGAAGATATGATTCTGCATCATTTAAAAAATGCCTAATTTGCTTGTATAGACTCATGCAGGTTGATTTATTCAAACAAAGTGTTGCTTAACCAAGTGGTTCTTTTCATTTTCCTTTATCTAATGTAAAACTGGAGGATGCACCAAACTCGTCTGATTGTGTCTTTTTAGATAACTCAGCCCTAAGTTTGTCCATGGGAAAGTGATCTCTTTAGATTGACTGTCCTTGGCCTAAATAACAGCTCACAGGAGTGGCAGGGAATATTGAAAAGCTAATTGTACAGGCCCTGGGACAATGGAAAAACTTGGTATGGGAACACTGTGCCCCGAATTGGTGACTTTTTAAAGGTGGCAAGTGGCACTGAGTAGAAGCAGGACCCCTGGACCATTTGAAGTCAAAAGACAGAGTCGTAGTATCACAACAACTCAAGTATCCAGTAAGTCCTATTTCTAGTTGGATCTTAGCCATGATCTTTCTTCATGGGATCCTGGTATGGTCAGAAGTTCCCAGGACAGTTCCCCCATCCAGGTTGAGTAACAATGTAATAAGACTTGTGTTTAGGCTACAGATAATCCTTAGGCCGGGTTCTCATAGTGTGCTTTCCCACACCAGTATCTCCGCTCTATCAGAAATGTTGCTACAAAAGCAGCTATTGGGCTCATCCAGTATCTGCTCACTCATGGACCCAGGGACTGTGCTCAACAATCCCCGCATTAACAACCACATGGTTCTTATACTTGTGAAAATTGAACAATCCCTGTTTTAATGCAGTTACCACCCCTTGGCCTATGAGATTTCATGTCTATGCCATCTGACCACATTTGGCTGTTCGAAACTACCCACAGTTCTGTGATTCATCCACAACACAGTGTAAATGGGTATATAGATTTTTCCTCCCTGGAAGACTCATCTGATTTCTGGTCAGTTTCTTAAGCTAAGCCTCCCAACAAAGGTCACCTCGGAAGTATAGTCAGGTTGCTTGGACTCTACCTACCCCACTTATTGCTAAACAGAGGCAAACTAGACTTAGGTAACCTATATGAAAAGGATCCTGATGCTCTATTTCTGAAATTTTCAGAAGCCATAGAGCATAGCACTTTCATGATGCTGTATATTCCTGGGCTTACACTGTAAAACCTGACCTTTCTTGGGCAAGATAAGAAAGGACCTAGATTTTCAAAAGGTCAGTATTTGGGGTAGGCCTTCTACTCTAATAACATTTAATAACCAGCCTGGGGAGGATAAAAAACTATTGTTTTAGATTTCTCCTTCAGTGAAATTTCCTGTTCTCTCCTAACCCGAGCAATTGCAATGGCGTCCAGTTATCTGTTATGGTGTATGTTCTGTGAATTTGTGTCTTCATGAAACCCACTCCTAAGGACACAACTGTCCTTGCTCCTGTCTGGGGCTAGAGAATCAGTCCTGATGTTGACCTTGATGGCTATATTTTCTTCAAGGATCGCTTCTTGAATTTTTTAGGACTTTGTCCCCACTCCTATGTGGTCAGGTGGATGTGGGAGCTGGGCCTATGCCACTTGTAAGCCCCCTTTTTCTTCTAGTCTAGCTTTGTATCCAGTTCTCTGACCTCTGCTGTGGCTTTCAGTTTACTCGCAAGAGGAGCATTACCTCCATTCAAAACTTTTATTGAAGCCACAACCACCAAATGATATTGGCATGTTGTAACCATCGGGGTTAGAGAAGTGAAAGCCGTAGACTTCCTGCTGGGAATGGGGCCAACTCCCATCAGTGGGCAGCTCAGGCAGAATCCAGTCAATGCTTAGCTGAAGGAAAAAGGCAGGGCCCAATGTTGTTTGGACACACGACGAGCAATTCTCTACTGTGCTGTATGCTCAAGGAATTGAATGGTGTGTGTGGTTCAGGCTGCAGTAATTTGGATCTCCAGTGTGTTTTTAAGGTCCACATGTTAAAGGTCTTGTCTGGGAGGTGGCAAAACCTTCAGGAGGTGGGGTCTAGTGGATGGTCTTCAGTTTATTTGGAGTATGACTTTGAGGAGGTAGCTTTACTCCACAGTGTGTTCTTTGTGATTGCCATTTGCATCCTTACCAGATGCACAAAAGAATGAGAGCACCTTATCAGGAACTGGAATTTCCTAAAATGGGAGGTAAAATAACCCTTTTTCCTCATAAATTATTTCAAATATTTGCTAAAGTACATGAAACTGACCAATGCAATCTATCCTTCAATTAATGAAGTAGGGAATGTTATGACTCTTAGTTTGCACGACAAGTGAAGCAAGGACTTGCAGGGGACTTGTTATGTAACTCACCATCAAAGAGCAATGCTTTTCAAGCTTGGAGCTTCTGTCTTGTGCTATTAACAACTGCATCCTTAGTCTATCAGGTCCAGAACTCTTAACAAAATTCTGAAAGACATCTTTGCTATTTGTGAATAATGTCACACACGTGACACAAAGCCTTCAAATACAAATAATGAAATAAATATTACTTTGTAGGAAAAAGGAACAAACTATTGATACACAAAGCAAGATGAATGAATATCAGAAACATGATGGTGACTAAATTCACAATAAAAAGTATAAGAGCAGTCGACTTGATCGATTAGATTAAAATTCAGAACACCGGCTGCCTTTGAGGTTAGAGACCAAGAAGAATGGACAATGAAGAGGCATAAAGTTAGCAGACCAAGAGCTTGTTTTATATTTTGATGTGTTTGATGCATGGATGCATGTTTGTCAAAGCTTATTAAAATGTGCATGTAAGAACTTCATGTTACAGTTCATAATTATAACAGCAAAATTGAAGTCTGTATGAAACAGTTACATATAGATGGAATAAAAGGATTTAAGGAATCCACAGCTTTCAGTATATGAACAATTGAACCCAAGCTTACCCGAAGACATAAAGTAGTTGGATTGTAGCATCTGCTCCTAATGAATAAAATTAGATTTTTTAAATTTTAAGTTGCATACTGTCAAAAGAAAATATCACATCCTGAAGAAATTATAAACACATTTTTACACCTAGAGACTCAATTAGAATGGGGCAGCTGTAAATGAACATGAACAGGGATGCTGAGGGTTCGTCAATATTGTGAATAGTATGGTTGTTGATAAAATGACGGGAAAGTTAAAAAATTTACCTTTCTTAATTTGCATAGCCATTTTAATTCTGGAAAATGTAACGAATAAGCTCTGCATAAGGCATTTTGTCGTTACATATAAAAGAGTTGAATTTATATCACTAGACTTGCAAAAAACTTCACTTTGGAGAATGTTATCATGTTGTAGTCTTCTCAGGTTGGGACATTTTACACACCAAGTTCTCACCCATCCAATGTCCCCAGTACTTTGTTAGATCTTTGTGGCCACTCTCTGTAGCATGATCAATAAAAATCCAAAAACAGATTGGGGTTTAACCTGAAGGTCAGAAAAACAAAGCAGTCAGCCACCGGCTCTTACCTCTACCTCAGTCCTAAATGGTGATTCTGCCTCCAGGAATCCAAAGAATGAGGCTGACTCTGAGAGCCCTGATCCTCTCTAGGGCTGGGATTAAAGGGGTGCACCAATATCACCCAGTTTCTATGGCAAACTAGTGTGGCTACTGGGATTAACAGTGTGTGTCACCACTGCCTGGTTTGTAAGGCTGACCCGTGAGGCTGTTCTACTCTCTGATCATCAGGCAAGCTTTTTTATTAAAATACAAATGAAATATCATTACAGCTCTCAGTTGCACATATACCTCAGACTCCTCAAGGGTTCACTCACTGCCTCTAAGATAGAAGGAGCCTGACCGCAGGCACTTCCTCCTGTAGAGAGATCACCATGTTGTCATCCGTCTTCCTAGAATTCCTGGGGTATTTCTATCTCAGAGCTTATCATTAAAATTTTGATTTTGGTAATGGTTACTTTCTATTTTTCAGAACTCTTAAGTCCATTGCCATAGGAGATGTCTTCATCGTGAGCGTGCGGCACAGTACAGGTACACGTTTGTGAAAATGCACACAAAGAAGATGACAAAATTATGAGCGCAAACACCAGATTTACTGGGTCCACATGATACAGAAGATGGGATTTGTTTACACTTTCTTGTTCAACACACACAATTCTATTTTGCAACAGGGTTTATTTGATTAGATGAGAAATACAGAGTTAGAAGTAAATAATTGTTCAATTGGGTCTTTTAAAACTTGCTATTGACATTAAGCGGGTAGTAAGTAGATCTATTTTGCCTGAAGAATTTCTCATTGTGTTTCATTGACAATTAAAATATATAATAAGTACTCTATTCACTTTTAAATCTAAATCATTTCATTATTGTGCAACAGAACAAATAAAAATAGAAAAGGGAAAAATTGCTCAATAAAACCCACTTTAGTTTGTGAAGACAAAACTTGCTCTCAGTCGTGGGGAGTCACGCACAGTTTGTTATGCTCAGAAAGGCAGCTCTGCCTCCACCTCCTCCACACCTGTGCTCTTCCCTGAACAATATTGGAACTAGTAGTGGCAAGGGCATGAGACCTTCCAGTCATGGAGGGGGCTCTAATGTTACAACAGCTTTGCTCTGTTCCCCAAATCCCTCCCACCTACTAAAAAGACTGCACAACCTTTTCAACTTCGATCCGCAGAAACAAAGTACAGTGAAAAATACCCACGGCATCTCAGGGAGGGGTGGGGTTGGGTGGAGGTGGATGTCTTTACTCTGCATATCTTCTCATAATAAGGCCAATAGAATTAAGAAACCTAGAACAACAGCAGGCTCTGACATATGTGTCAGTGTAAACATAAGCAAAAATAAAACTCTCGATAAAAGTTACAGTTACTGACCACAATTTCCAAATTTAAAAAAAAAGCTGTAGCTACGTTTACTCTCTGGACAGCTTCATTTTGTGTGTTCCCACTTTATGTACAAGAGCATAGAATTCTGATCTACTTTTGAAAGCAAGATATAAAGTTAAGATCATATGCACACACAAACACACAAGTTTTTAAATAGAACTGCCTAGATGAAACTTATATTTAAAAACACTGTCAAACTTGGCTGGGTTGAGGTGGTGCACACCTTTTACTCCAGCACTTGAGAGGCAAAGGCAGGCAGATCTCTGTGAGTTATAGGCCAGTGTGCTTTACAAAGTGAGTTTCAGCGTGGCCAGAGGCACACAGAAAAACTGTATGAAAAACAAAACAAAAAAATAAACAAACAAACAAGAATCAGCATCAAATCAATTATATAATCTCTCATACAAAACTGGGAAAGAGCTAAGAGAACTGAATGGTTGTAGAACACCAAAATGTACAGAAAGGCTGGATTGATAAGACTTTATGGCAAAAATTGCATACAAGTAACATCATATGGACTTAAGCTGTTATATTTAGTAACATACATACGTAAATGCACATATACACTCAATAACAATTAGTGAGAAAATGGGCCATCAATTTGAATGGGTGTGAGGAGGTGTACATGCAAGTACTTGAAGGGAGAAAAAGGAAGGGGGAAATGTTTTAATTAAATGAGAGAAGCCGTGTGAGGAAGCTTTCCATCACGGAAACAAATGATTGAGATCATACGGTAAAGCAAATAGTGTTTATCTAAGATCATGTCTTCTAATGTTCGAGCCCTGTAGCTTTGGACGTGAGGTGTGGGTGCCTCTGTCCCACATAACAGCGTGCTTTGGGGGAACAAATCTGCTCAGAGCAGGGTGGAGCAGAAGAGAAGAGGGAAGGCAAACCCACTGTCCTTTTCAACGGCCTCTCAGAGTTCCTGTCACATACAGGATACTGAACCTTTAACACATGGCCCTTTGGAGGAGGGCAGAGACAATGCTTACACTGAAGGCTTGTTGGATAACATACTTAGTGTATTTAAACATTGTAAGGTAATATTAAATGCACATGTTTTAAAAAATTTTCTAATTGTAGAAAATGCAGGTTTCCATGCCATGATTTGGGGGGATGGCAGTCCAAGGAAGCCTGCTAGACAGTGGAAACATCGGGCGCTCTCATTCTGTGGAGTGAGGTCCAGGACTGAATAAAAAGGAGAAATTTATGCATGAGAACTCACTGCTCTCTGCTTCCTAAATGTGGATGCAATGTCGCTTTAACCTCTTCCTGACAGGACTTCCTCAGTCATCATGGACTGTATGTAGCTAGAGTCCAAATAGCTCCGTTGGGGATCCCCTCTCTGGTCCCATTCCTCCCATTCCAGACCCCATTCCCCAGAAAGTCCACCAAGGGTCAGTTCCTCCCCTCGAACTGCTCAATACCACTCCTACAGGATGTTTAAGACCTGGTCACCAGACCTGCCTGCCACGTTCTCTCCCGCCTTCCCGAGAGTCACCTGAGTGCTCAATACCACTCCTACGGGATGTTTAAGACCTGGTCACCAGACCTGCCTGCCACGTTCTCTCCCGCCTTCCCGAGAGTCACCTGGGAGCTGCTTCCCATGTTTTGCTTTGCTTTGTTTATTAAAACCTGGTTTTATTGATTCAGCAGGATTTGGTTGATTGATTACAGCAGGGGAGGGAACCACTACCAGAAATTTTTATTTTTATCAAGCCCTTCCTCTTTATATTTGTTCTGTCAGGTACTTTATCATAGAAATAAGAAAAGTAACTTGAATAACTACTACTACTATTTTGTTTTTTTGAGACAGGGTTTGGATCCTGTCTTGTAACTAACTAGCTCTTGTAGACCAGGCTGGCCTCTGCCCCCTGAGTACTGGAATTAAAGGCATGTGCCACCATCGTCCAATTTATAACTACTATTATTATATACAGTGTGTGGTTTATTTAAGTGTAATAATCTGGCTGTGAGTTCTAAGTCTAATTCTACAGAGACAAAGACAAGTGTTCATAGAAACTTTGCAGATAATAGTTATAGTAGTGATAGTCTGAATTGTTCCAAAGTGGAAACTGGAAATAAACAAGAAATTCCTTAAATATTAATTAACTGACAACTAGAAAAACAAACTGGTATCTCCGGGGAATAGAATATTACCTAGTAATGAAAAAAAAATAAGCTATAAGTGTTATGGTTTGGATAGGAGATGTTCCTCCAAAGGTTAATGTGTTGGACGCTTGGTTCTAAAAATAGTAGTGTTCAGAGGTGAAGATTTGGGGAAGCATTTATATCATGGAGGCTCTGTCTTTGTCAGTGGATGAACCTGCTGATAGGTTCTTAGTTTGGTGGCATTGTTTTGAGGTGTTGGAAATTAGGCAGTGTGGTATCCTTGGAGAGCTCATGCTTCTGGGTGTGCCCAGGAAGGTTATATCTTATCTCTGTCTCTTGTCTCTTCTGAGCCTTCCAGCTGTGCAACTTCACACTTCCTCCTCTACAATACTTTGCCTAACCCTGGGTCCAATGCAACACAAACAGCCAACCACGGATGGGCACTCCTTAAACTGGAAGACACGGTAAATGCTCCCTCCATTGAATGGATTCACTCAGATATTTGTCTTAGTGGCAGAAAGCCTGGCTAACATAACTGCTGTGGGCACAAGATGAGTTCAACTTAAAAGTATTGTTAGGTATAAATAATAACCAAAGAAGAGAGAGAGGTGGGGATATGGGAGAAGTGGGAAGAAGAAAAGGGAAAGGCTGAAGTTATGCAATTAGATTTTAATTAAAATAGACATTTGAAAGTATTGTCGGTAACAGGAAGCAGCCACAAAATTTATGTGTCCCCTTAAGTGAGACTTGGAAAAAGCTAAGACCATCAGGATCTTGATCAATCTATGGATGGGACTGTGGGACTGATTGGAAGGAGGCCATAATGGAAGTTGTTGAGGTGACGAAAATGTTCTGTCTGAATTCTGATGGTGCTTATGTGACTATATATGCCGACCCAAACGTATTGAACTGTGCACTACTCAAGTGTACATTTTACCCCATCTTTGGCTTTTTATTTATGAAATAAAATTGTCAGATACTGTGACATGTTTTTGAAAGTGAATACATCACCTTCCTTTCTCCTTTTCTTCCTTCCAACAAATCCCAGGTATCCTCCTTCTACCCTCTTCCATACCCCCATATCAAGTTGATGTACTCTTTTAAATTGTTATTGTTACATATATTATATATTTGTATACATGTGCTTGTACATATATGTAAGCACAAATAAATAAACCCAACATGATGACTCATTTTTTGTTGTTTGTGTGTATATGATTTCAGGGCTGATGACTCTGCATTGGAAAACCAGTGAGGGATCTTATCCCTGGGAGAACTAATTCTCCAAGTAGTTATTAGTTGCCTAAATTTCCTTGTCTAGTAGTGGGACCCCATGAAATTGTCTCTATTCTGTATGTCCTTTAATTGTGCCATTGTTCTGGCTTTTTTTTTCATGTGGTCATTCATCTGTTTCACAGCAGATTTCTGGCTCTCACAATCTTTCGGCATCCTCTTCTATAACATTTCTGGGGCTAGAGGTGCAGCATCTGCAATGTAGGTGGATTGGTTGAGGCTGGGATCCCCGTGATCTATTGATCTCCACCTGTGTCCATTTGTAGTTTTCTGTGATGGTCTCCACCCGCTCTAAAGAGAGGTTTCTTTGACAAGGGGTGGTAGCTTTGTTAGTCCTGGAAAGTGTCTCTTGAGCAAAGAGGGTTTACTGGCTTGGGACATATTTTTAATAGCTCAGTGAACCTGAGAAACAAGTAAATGTCACAAAATGCAACGTTTCTACTATAATCACAAATGCATACTTCAGTTTCGTGAACACCTCATCTCCTGGTGAGCAGTTAGGGGCTGCTTGTTCAACACTGTCATGAATTCTCAGAGTCAGATTTTAGATTTTGTGATTTTCAGCAGAAGGTGGCCTAGATAGACGATCTCGAGGAGGTAACAGAATAAACCATAGCTCAGGTACAGTCACAGCGAATACCATACCTCAAAGATCTACCACCAAAGCCCCACTCAGGGTCACGCTACCACAGAGACTCACGGTACCTATTGGACCTGAGAGAACACTGACTAGCTCCAGGTGTCTCGGCTCTTTCTCCAACACTGGCTTACTCTGGGGGAAGGGAGGCATGAAGCTCTGAGGGATTTAAGGAAATATTTTGCAGTCTCTTTCCAAGGCATGCCATGGAGGAAGCCAACTCTGACCTTACACATACCGACTTGTACTCATGTTTGTAACTTAATACCTCGGAGAAGCAGTAGACAAGTTTGTCATTAGCAGAAGCTAGAGATGGACTCTGAGACAGACTCCAGGTTCTGCGATGGATTCTCAACTTTGTACGTGTCCCACAAAGGGTGTAAAACTCTTCCCATCTGTTACCTAACTCCTCGAAGAGGCTAAATGGATCCCCAGTAAGTCTTGATTACCTCACTCAAGTATAATTAGCTCGATTTGCAGTTGCTTATTGAACCTCTCTGATGGACAATGGGAATCAAAGAGACGAGGTTCAAACATCTCTCAGCTATAAATCTGCTTGAAAAGAAGTTGTCAGTCATGTATGTATTTTGTGTGGATGTGATTTCTGTGTGAGAATTTCTCATCCGTTCACTTGTTTTCTCCTGTTTATAACGATGCACTTTATTCTCCATCTTCTTTCTCCTTCTTTAACTCTCTATGTTATGATAAAATATTTATTATCAGTGTATGTCAGTATTTATTAGAGGACATCCTAATTCCATGTCCTCTTCTGTCCATTGGGTGAACACCGTTTCTTTAAAAAGTACTCATTTGTTGTATATTTTGATCTGTATTTGTGTGGTTGTAGTGTGTGCACATATATGAGGGTATGTGCACCTCTGCACCAATGTACAGAGGCCAGAGGAGAACAAGGGCATCCTACTCTGTCGTTCCTCACCTTTCTTCTTTGACAGAGTCCTTCACTGAACCTGGAACTATCTAGACCTGTTGTGTTGACAGTCAGAGCCATCACCCTCTTTGTGCTCCCAGCAGTGCTGGGGTTATTATAGGCGAGCCCATGAACTCCATGAAACAGAGTGGCTAGCTGTGAGAGAATGGGAGGTTCCTTAAAAAACCTGTAATGCCCTCTCAACATATTTCTCTCTTCTCAACTCCAATTTCTTCACACAATACCAAAAAATTATCTAATGTAATTGGTTTTTATAGACTATGAACCTACTGGGAAATTGAGTGGTTCACTTTTTTTTTTCTGAAAGACTTTAAGGGGTGTGTGTGTGTGTGTGTATCTTGGAATGCAATATTATGATTATTTTTATTTGTATTATGAAATAAAATTACCGCCCCAATACATGAACCCCCAAATACCCTTTGTTTTAAGTTACTTGCACAAAAAACTTTTAAGCAAGTATTTACTATGAAGAAGTCTGGATGATTTCATGAAGCCCATGCTCTCTCTACTTCCGTGTGACATTTATAACTTTCTCCCTTCCTGACTTTCTCTCTTGAAACTTTCCCAGGCTGTGGTTCAGTTCTGCCAATATCTAGTCTCAGCAGCCACTACATCCTACAATTGCAGCAACTGACCCATAACACACTCACATCATTGGCAAGGCAAACTACTCCCCATCTAATTGTTTTCCAGAAGAACAGCATTGTTGGGTGTGGATGTGGGATTCCTCAGCTGAATGCACAGTGGACATGCTCATGTCCCTAAGCAGATGGTTGTTTTGCCAGTGACAAGCATCTGTGTGGAATGCCTGTGCTCTCATGGTGGTCCTGGGAAGAAGGCAGGAGGCATCTGTCAGTATGCTCCAAGCAGTTCAGTTTTCTGATCAAACCATTTGAATTCTTAGGTGAAAGAGAAGGAAAAAAAACACGCTTTGTGTATGGCAGTCACTCATCAGCAAGAATGCAGATGTTTAACAAGGATGGCTTAGCTGTGTCTGTCAGTCTGTCATTTAGTGAAGAAATAGAGATGTGAGGTAGGGGGCAGATGAGGGGCATGAAACAAAGAGTTCTGCTCGACCCAAGTGCACAATTGGTGAGTGAATAGAAATAGAGGCAGTGGCGTGGCTTCTCACGTCCTTGTGCCATTCTGAAACTAAAGCGACAGCCCTGATCTTGAAAGATGGTTAGAGAAAAGGACTGAGTCAAGACTAGTTAATCATGATGGAAGAATGCGGTTTATACCTACATTTTTTCTTTTGTTTCTGAGATTCCAATTACATTATTTCCCCCTTTCCCTTTCTTCCCTTCAAACCCTCCCATGTATTCCCTCCTTGTTCTCTTTCAAATTCATGGCCTCTTTGCTGCCCACTAACAGTTGTGACATGAAAGTATGTATATGCTTAAATTATATATTCCTACATATAACCTGCCTGCTCAGATTGTATACTGTTACTTGCACGTATGTTTTTACGGCTGACATGTATTGCTTTGCTAGTTGCTGTGTTCTTCCCTGATGAAGACCATTTTTTCAGTTCTAGGCATTTTTTAATTCCCGGTAGTTTTAGTGTAGGGCTGAGACTTCGTGTACTCGTTCCCGTGCACTTTGGCATGTCTATGGGTGTTGTCATTGTTCAGCTCTTTCAATTACTTATTTTCATTAATCTGTGGACACTAAGGACATTTGGAGTGGTTATGTGAATTTTTAAAAATATGGATAATAGTTTTCCAAATAAGGTATTTTTGCTTGCTTTTCGAGAATAGTATCATGGATATTATTTGGTGCTGGAAAAATTACTCACTCTATCTGAAGTCTGATTTTTCTCATTGTAAATGACGACAGCGTCACACATGTTGAAGAGCTATGAGCTAAAAGTTAGGTATTCAAAATTCATGACAAATACAGCCATTGTTAATTTTGCTAGTGTGTCCAGTTGGTGGTTGAGATTGGTACTGATCATTGTTTTGAGGACTAGTGTGGGAGTTCAGGACTCCAAACAGAAAAGATGTAGGAAATTTAATAGGGCTCTCTTGAATCCTGAGGATGTACTCAACCAAGCATTTGGAGAAACTTTGGAGTGAGAGGCTTCATCCTGAGGCACTATAACATCTCCTAAATGGTATTTATATTCAAGGAAATCAATATGGTGGCTACATCTCGGTCCATTTTCTCAGGAGGCTGCTTGGGGAGGAAAGCTGTTGCATGGACTCTGTGTGTACACATGCAAACTCTTCATAATTTGATGAATGCACACATGAAAGGGAACAGTTGATATTCCATGCTAGCTACATGCTTGCTCATAGGAATTTGCCAATCTGCAGCAGAGCAATAGGATGATGTCATGGCATATTGTCATATTCAGAGTTCGAAGTTTAAAATCTGGAACTGGATGGAGGGGGGAGGACCTTGCACTTCCCTCAGGGCAGAGAACCCTGACTGCTCCTTGGACTGGAGAGGGAGGGAAAAGGGAGTGGAGGGAGGGAGAGGGAAATGGGAGGTTGGGAGGAGGCAGAAATTTTTAATAATAATAAAAAGTAAATAAATAATGAAAAAAATCAAAATTTAACATGGTGTGCATTTAAAAGTATCAATTTGCATGTATTAAATGTATTATTATTAAAGTTTAATTAAAGCACATTAAGAAAATAATCAAAGCTTGTTGCAAGAAAATGATATTTTTTCCAGTAATTGAAAACAATAAACTTAATAAGTATAAACATAAAAAAATAAAATCTGCTGTGAGTGGGAAGCCAATGGGTTTGGAAATTCCTTGAAATCCATTGAAATTGAATGCAAAATTTTATATGTGTCTGCTTCTGAGGCAAATTTCCATAGTTTCTGTTTTCAAAAAAAATTTTACAGCAGTAGAATTTAACAGCTAAGTTTTATGTTATAAAATCGAATAAGATAATAAACACAACTTATGAGAATGACTTGTGGGTCCACTGGGTGTTCTCCTTCAACTGGACTGATTTCTAAAGATCTGAACTACCATCAATGGCAGTACAGCAACAAATTGTAAAATACCAGCCTAAAATAGTCTGTGCAGTTTCCATTCGCGCTTTAATTATTTTGGAGTTCTTTTCTTACTTTTCTGATTTTCAAGTTTTAAAAATTGAATTATGATCAGTTTTTAGATAGCAGACAAAACTGATTAGATAGATATGAATCACCCAAGAGGAAAAAGATTGAAAAGAGATGTGTATGGCTGAAAAGGGCTCTGGAGAGATTTCTGGGAATTTATGAAAACTGCCACATTTGGCTTAAAAATGGTTTGAGAGCAGATGAGATAAAAGCTGACTCATACAAAGTCCTACAAGGCAAATCGTGTGCCTGTTAAAGAAACATAAATAGTAATTCTTCCCTATGATTTTGAAGGGAATATGTCTTTTAGGAATTTGCTACCAGCTTGGCATGATGGTATATGCGTGCCTGTTTTCCAAGCACTGTGGAGGTGGAAGAAGGAAATTCAAGGCTCAAGACTATTCTGAGACACAGAGTAAGCATGAAGTCAGTTTAAGCTACATGAGATCCTGTGTCAAAACAAAGAGGACATGGTGGGTAGCAAGATGACTCAGAGGGTAAAAGTCCTTGGTGCTAAACCTGATGAGCTGAAAAGATCCCTCCATCCTACATGATGGAAAGAGAGAACCCACTACTGAAAGCTGTCCTCTGACGTCCACACATGCTCTGTCGCTACCACTCACCCCATATACTCTAAAAATAAATGATGAACATAAAAAAGAAATCAGTTAAAAAGGTAGCATTGTTACAGTAATTTTTTAAGGGACAGTGATAAAAAATTAGATTTAAGATATTTAAATACATTTTCCTTTTTAGCTAAAAAGATGATTTTTATATACGTATGAAGAAAATGCCAGTTCATCTCTAGAGTTGAACAAATTGCCATTTAGGTTTCTTGACAGTGGTCACCTCAACAGTGGTGGAACAAAAACCTGATCGCAGTTGGTTTGCTCCACACTGACAAAGACGAGACAAGGACATTTAAGCTGTGTCAATAGCAAAGGAACACAATGTAGCTGACTTGATGATGGCTTTGAATAATGCCGTTACTGGATATCACTAAGCGTGGTGGTTGCATAATGATAATAAGACTCTCAAATGTTCTAGAGTGAAACAGTCAGGGCAGTGGTTCATGCCTGGGCTTTGGGCCTCTGCTGACAGCTGCTCTCACCCTCACCTTCCTCAGCAAGTATTATTTTATTTTGATTTTCTTTTGTGAGTTTCAATGTAGCATTGTTTAGTTTTAAGTCACTCTCATGTTTGGCTGTGGAACATTTTAGTGATTGTACGTATAGCTGTAATAAATTTGGCAGGTTGGTCTAACCTTTCATTTCTGTCTGGGAGACATGTCTTCTGAAGACCAAGACTGCAACTGGCATCACAAGACAAGAGTCATACCTGCATAATAAGATTCAAAAGTAATGAGGTGTCATATTGTTTCATCAGCAAAGAGAAGCAACTATATTTTTTTGTAACTGGTACAATATAAAAGAAAGAAGCATTTTTCAAAAGCATATGATATTATGTTTTTAATGGATTAAAACTGCTGATTCAAAAGAATGTTTCAGAGTATTATTAAATTGAGGAGAGTAATATTTTGTAGATGCTATGGAATAATGAAACATAAAGAGATAGTGAATATTTTTAACATCAATGAAATGTATTTAATTTATTCTCTCATTTACATATTCATTTATTCAACAATCTTTCAATAGGCTCATAGTATATATTCAGTATTCTGTGTTCAGTATTGCAAAGAATTTAAAAATCAAGCAAAGGAGGTCCTTGAAAAGAGCTAATAATTTCCTGCTGTCAAAGGCAAATAGCTCAAAAATAACAACTTATGCGATATGGCGGGGAAAGCAGGAAAAACAGGGGGCGTTCTCTAACTGTGGAATGCACAGGGAGGTCAATAGAGAATGAGGAATGAGGCAGGGAGAGGAGGGACAAATAAGACCAAGGATGCTTGATAAAGCTTCAAGGGATCTTGTTTACATACACGCACGCACGCATGCACGCATGCACGCACGCACACACACACACACACACACACACTGTTATATACATACATACATGTGTGTCTGTATATCTTAAATGACGCTATGCTACTTGGGCTCGCCATAAGAGCCACAGACTCTCTAACAAAATTTCCAGTATTGGTGTGAGAAAGCTTCATTTAAGTTGTTGGTCAGAGTTGTCCAAGTGAATCCTAAGACAATAGAAACCCTGCTACCACCTTTGGGTGCCTCTCAAGCTTTAAAGTTCAGACTCTATTGCTGGTTCTCATCTTTAGAGAAAGAACTACAGGCAATCAATCACTCCTGAAGGAAGGAAAATTAACCTCACCTGGGGATGAGCCCCCCTAACTGATTATTCAATACAATGTACTCACCCTGAAATCATGTATACCCAAGCCACGCAAAAGGAAGTTACCAGGTTGTATTTATATACTTTTACATGTATTTTATATGTAACAGTACTAATCAATTGGTGATCATTGACTTGAGAGGGAGTGTGGGATGTGAAAGGGGGTAGCGGAAGGGGTCATGGGAAGAATTGGCGGAAAGAGAGAAATGATGCAATTATATTGTATTTAAATGTTTTTAGTAAAAAGGGCACATTTTGCTACATTTAATTATAAAATAATCAGACAATTTTTTTTTTTGCTCCGCTTGTGAGCTGCTAATACACTGGATGTGTTAACGGTGTGATGTTGCCCATTGCTGAATTCTGATCTACCTACATCTCACAAGATGCATCAGCAAAACTTCAGGAAAGGACTGCTCTCTCCTTTTCCTTTTCCTCTCCTTAAACCTCATAATACTGTGGCATTTCCAGCAAGCTTCAGTCTACAAATATTGGTGCATTTAATCCAGAACATTCCGGCCTTCACAATTTGTCAAGAATGCCTCTTTGTAACTTTTGAGAAACTAAAATTAATAATCTTGACTTTTGAGTCTCGACACTGTTAACTGTGTCCTTGGCTTTAAGAAATCCTTTCTGGCTACTTTCCCCATTGTACAGCCTCTGAAGACCATTGGTTTGTCTGCCTTTTAAATTATGTCAGGAAGGAGCATTCGCCTAGTTCCTGTCACTCCATAAAGGTGGAAAGTGGAATTCTGTGTAATGTTTCAAAACAGTGAAAGGATTTTCCTAGCACTGGAGGAGTGTTCAGCTTGAACCTATGTACACTTTTACGTATTTCCATTTTTTAAAAACGTATTTATTCTTTTAGGTCTTTTGATATCCTTTTAATATTGAGATATGCCTTTAAATTGGTTCCTTATAGACAATGTGCTTGGTCTTGATTCTTGTGCATGGTGACAACCTCTGTCTGTAATGGTGTAGCTACAGTCACATCTTTAACATTTCATAGTCATTGAGAGGATGGGATTAATATATAATTATTAATAACATTTGCTATAATTTTCTGTTTATTACACTGATCCTTGCTTCCTTTTCTTCGTTTTCTAGGATTTTTATGTCTTTTGTGCTTTATTTTGAACACTCCCAATGCTTTCTCCTCAGTATATTAATTTCACATTTTCTACTTGCTTTGTGGTTGTCCAACAGTCTATACTACACATTTACAATGAATCTGTGTCCACTTATGGGTACTCTTTATTATTTCATGACTAGTGCATGAATCTTATGATACAACTGTCCCCATATTTTTCACTTCTCATACATTTAAATATTCTAGTCTCTTCCTTTGCCCGTTGTTTCTGAAAAGTAGGCTTTAATTATTTTAATAGTATATCTTTTATTTATTTTTGACAATTTAATAATGTAAACAATGTATGTAGATTACAAGCACCCCAAACTTCCAACTTTCTCTCCACTCAGGCACCCTCAACATGTGTTTCTTTCACCTCTCATGCCTCTCTGTGTTTTTTTCTTTAACTCCCTGAGTTCTGATAGTGCTGCCTATTGGAATGGTGACTGATCTTGTTGGCTTGCTTTTGTGCAGGGGATCATAAGGCAGAGAACATATATGCGATTTCCAGAAGGTAGCTTTGCTCACTACTCCTCTCCATCCTCCTTTATATTTCTTCTACTCCATCTTTCACAACGCTTTCTGAAACTTAGGGTTAAATGGGAGGTAGATACAGATGCTCTATCTAGGGCTGATCTCTCAATACTCACTTCTTCTCGGCATTAACTGTTGAACACTTCAAAGAGAAGCTCCACTGACCAGGACTGAGGGTAGCACTAATGTATATGTATAAACATTAATATTTAGAAGGCTTGACAACATACCCCTTTAATAAGAAAATAGCAGGTGTTTCATTCTTGTGGCCAATGACCTTCCTAGCCATGGGCTTTACAGAATTAGTGACAAGGTTTATAGTATTAGGGGCACAAATTCTCTCCTGTGAGGCAGGCCTCAAATATAAGCCAAAGGCAGTTGATTACCCCTATAACGTTCATGCCAATACTGCTGCAATGGGCATACCTCGGCTTCCAGATCACTACTGTGGCATGCGGTGTTTAGTACTGGGTAATAGCATTCATGCTTTTCGCTCCTTCAGTGGCCTGCGTAGCACCTTCGGGCACCATGAAAGAAACAGGCTGTTAGTTTGATCTTTTGCTTCAGTGGTCTTCTTTTTTACCCATGTCTTCTTTCGGATTTTAGTGTGCTTTCTGCATTTTTAGCATGCCATCCCTAGGTATAGGGCTATGTTTTGTTTAGTGTTCTGAATTTATCCTGTTTGGTGTTTTCTGAGCTTCCTAGGCACAAGGTTTGATGTTAGCATTCATCTGAAGAAATCCTCAGTCATTATTGTTTTAAATATTTCTTCTGTGCTTTCCTTCCCTCTCTCCCTCCTTCCCCTCTTCGCCCCTTTACTCTCTCTCACTTTCTTTCAGCCTCCTTTCTTCTCCTCCCTCCTGGTAATATCATTTCTTGTGGTTGTACCTTTTGAAATTTTCCCATCACACTGAGATGTCCAGGGATTTTCTTTTCTTTTTTTTGTTTTTCTTTGTTCTTGTCTCTGATTTTTAGTTTTCGAAGTTTTTGTTGATGAACTATAAAGTTCAGAGTGTCATAGTGTTGGGCAGTAGAATAATAGATCTGTCAAAGCATTGGTCTGGTTCTGTTCAATATTTCTGATCTCTTGTACTTTTATTTCCTTGAAAATTCCACCTTTTATTTACATGATACATTTGTTCTTATGATGTCTATTTTTCCACTAGAGCCCTTTGCATATTAAGTAGAATTTGTTTTAAATTTCTACTCTTCAGATTGAGATATTGCTCAGTATTGAGAGTTTTCACACAGCACACAAAAGGTCCTTCCTGGGTCAGTTCTCAACACTACAAAGATATAAACAAATAAAGTGGAGAGATTGTAAGAGCCAGGAGAACAAAGAGCTTGCTCTGTGTCAGGATATCTGAAGCTATACTCTTAAAATCTGAACAAGGACAGCAACAATAGACATGCTAAAGTAGACTGGGGATAAAGAACCACAGGCAACTAAGAAATATTGAGAGCGGGAGAAGTAGTCTTCCCCAGAAAAGAGCACCAATTGGTTTTCCAATATCAAACAGTTAACTCTGAAAATATACACACTAATAGCATTATATTTACAATTATTACCATATATGTAATTTCATATACATATAGATAGCTAACAAAAATTAATGAGAAAGGAGGCAATGAATTTGAAGAACAAGAAGAGCTATATGCGAGGACTTGAAGGAAGTAAAGAGAAGGGGGAAAGAATAATGATGCAACTATATAAATAAAAGAAAAGAAAAGAAAAGAAAAGAAATAATAAAAAAAATTCACTCTCCTGTTTCTAACATCCTTCTGAATTTACATCTGACTTTGGTATTCCATCTCTTCAAACTGACTTCTACTTTAAATATGTCATCTTTCATTGAAAGTCAGTTCATGATTCTACTGGTCAGGGTTCTTTAGAGGAACAGAACTAATGTGTGTGTGTGTGTGTGTGTGTGTGTGTGTGTGTGTGTGTGTGTGTGTGTATACATTATATATACAACATATATGATGGCTATATATACACAAACACATATTCATTAAGTCAGCTTTAAAATAGAACAGTAGAATCACACCTGAGAAATGGAGAACCTATTAGTTACTTGGTCTTTGAGAGTAATGCTTCAATAATCAGAGTAGTCCCACAATAGCTTTCTCTCACTGTAGGGGACATTCAGTCCAAAATGGTGGGCTGCTTCGGTAGTTCCAAACTGGCACTGGATACCAAGAAGGATTCTTGAAAGCAGCTGGTTCCTAGTCCATGTTGATAGCTTGGAGACACTTGGAGACACTTGTTCTGACATCAGCAATGGAATCAGCATTGGACAAAATCAACTCAGTGACAAGAGAGGAGGCAAAACAGGCAAAAGACGAGATATTCATTTTGAAAACCATTTTCATCTGGGCTGCTGTCAGATGGTGCTGCCCACAGGATCTTTCCACACCTGTCAAGACATCATGACAGTCTTTCAAGTGTGGCTTCCTACTCAGGTGGTTCTAATTTGTGGCAAGTTGATAATAAAACCAACCATAGTAGGATGTTCTGGGTCAAAGAAGTTTTACTATTGGGCCTTCATTAATGTGAAGTAGGAAGCAGTGAAATGGGCAGTATTCTAGTCCTGTGAGTGGTCCAGACCCATGTGAGAGTCTGAGTGTGTGGTCTGTGACTCTCATCCGTGTTTCAGAAGTCCTCTTCTACAAGATGCAGGATAAGATGGTCAAATGAATCTAGAACTATGTATTTATCTTTCTTTATCTTGTCTAGGAATCATTAAAGCTCTGGTTAGCCTCAGACAAAATGGCTTGTCTGAAGTAACCATAAGAACAAAATGTTCTGTTGAATTTTAGAGCAGTTACATTCCCTTACCTTTTTCTGTATTAATAGCATGAGCGCACTGAGAGACAAGTAAAATTATTACTCTTCTCTTACTGATACCAACTGTTTGTTGAAATTAACCACTGACAGACAAATGGTTGTTTTGTGTTTAATTGGTACTGATCTACCTTGTCAACATACTGTGGACTCTTAGAGATTTGTGAACTGTGATAGTCTACTCTGAGGAGATTAAGAAGAACTCAGACAAACAAAGTCATCCAGATGATGTGATCTTTAGTTTTTAAAATGATCAATTAGCTTTTGTTTAAAATAAAGTAATAAAACATGTTAACTCATATAGAAACACTTTGCTGGTCCTATCTGATACTTTGAAACACATGCATAAATGTGGGTTGATATTTTGGCAGCCAAATCTCACTTGAATTTGTTAAAAATATAAGTAATTTTGAAACTAATGGAGTATAAAATTAGAGCTTAAAATGCAACCACTTGAGATCTACAAAACGGTAACAGTTAATGAGATTGCTACTATTAGTTTTATTTTTGTGCTTAAAATATTGCTGCTCTAGAATTTTATAAGGGCTGATCTTATTTTTTCCAAAGCAAAAGATTCAGGTAAAAATCATTATTTTGCTTTCAAAGCACAACAACTTGTTGGCTTTTCCTTGAGCTCTGAAAGACCTTGTTTAGGAAATTTGCTTGAGCAACATTCTTTTGACACTTGGGGTCTTATGGTCAAGAGCAAGAGATGTCAAGTAGGGTTGCCTTCTCATTTCTAGGATATTTTCTAGGCACTGAAATAGAAACAAACCTTTCCAGCATTTTTGATTTGTACTTGCTGATATTTGGTCATGTTAAGCTTTTCTACTCCCATAAAAATCTTGAATATTTGGGGGCTGTAGAAATAATATGGATTTTTAAGCAAAACAAATGTGGATTTACACATCAATATTATGCATCTTTTTAATGTAAATGGCTATGTGGTAACTATTTCATAGAAATGAGTTGGGGATTCGATGAGGTGCCTTCACTGTCACCTACAATGGGTTTTGATACATAATGAATACTTAATAAATATATCTTAATTAAACAAATATCTGAGAAGTTTGAATACAAGTTAAGAAAAATTTTTCCAGTTTTAAAGTATCTGAAACATTTATTGACAATGTCATTGAATAATCAGCTTATTATTTTAGTTTAGAGTTTTAGAGAATTTCTGGTTGTTGTCGATTTAAAAGTTTTGTTTTTAAAATACATTTATTTTTATTTTATATTGTAGATATTTTGCCTGCATGTATGTCTGTACCTCACATGCATGGAGTGCTCCTGAAGGTCAGAGGAGGGTATTAAATCTCCTGGAACTAGATTTGTAAACAGACATTAACTGCCATGTGGGTGCTGGGAACAAAACTGGAGTCCTCTTGAAGAGTAACCAGTGTTCTTAACTGCTGAGTTATCTCTCTAGCCACATGTAAGCTGTTTTAAGAAAGAACTAGTCAGAAGCCAGGAAAGGAAAAATGCTCTCTTTGTGGGGAGGAGAGGAGCAAAGTGAGGGGAAAAGCAGGATACAGGGATATTAAGGGGAGATGTGAAAAACAGAAGAGGAGGCTCTAGGTGAGGAGTTAAGGGGGATCAAGCAGAAGGACAGGGATGGAGGAGGGAAAAATAACACTGAGGATGTTTGGGAAAAGCCATAAAATTTGTATTGTTTCTCATGTATTCAAAATTATATAAATACATACAAGCATACACACACACACACACACACACACACACACACACACATATATATATATATATATATATATGCACATATACACATATAGTCTTAATGAAGTTAAGACACTGGGCTCACAATGCTACTCTCTAAAGCATATATTATCTAATAAAACAAAACAACCACTACCTGTAGGTGAACATTAATATAGCAATCCACACTAGTTTAGAACTGAGTATAAAAAACGGTTCTTTATTTAGGGGGACAGACTCACAGATCACAGTCCTCTGCACGAGTGGGGAACAGGAGCTGAAACCAGTGGCCAAGAGAGGGTGGACTCACAGGTGTGTACCTTTTTGGTACCCAAGGCCACCCTCAACCTGGTCCAGCATCTCAAAGGCCATTGCCTGAAGAAGGTTCTCCAGCACTTTCCCCTTTTGTCGAAAACCCAATAAAAACTGTACACAATAAGAACAGATATCAAGTATAAAAATTAGAATTACAACCAGCATAAACAATATTAAACAAGAGACATAATAGGTAGATTAGTGGAAGCTTACATCCACCCCCATTACCAGGTTCAAGAAACTGTCAGTTTATTTGTTGGTCCAGTTAGTCCAAGAAACTCCCAAAATAATATAGGAGATTGACATTCCCATTGCTTGCCTCCCAGAGACTGAAATATATCTCTATTACTGAAGACACCGTGTACTTAGGACATAGGACAACGAGGTTCAGAGCTAGATCTGACCAGAAAGCCTTCACCCTTTAATTTAGCTTTCACAGTACCAGAAATTACTATGAAATCTTCCAGAAGGAAAACAAGCTATAATCCTATCCAGCTATGAAGCCTATGAACTATTGTGATGACCAACATAGTAAGATATCCTTAAAGGTGCAATAGTGGCATTCATGTATTGGCACTAACCAACATCTGTGTAGTTGGGACGTAAGGCCTGTGAAATAGGTGAGAAACAACACCTGGCACTGGAAACTGAACTAACTACCTGAGGCTAGTGAGGTCATGAATCTTAGTGGAGAACATACTGTAGGCAAAAGGCCGCTCATTTGTTCCCTGCCACTAAGACCAGAAACTATATTATTTGCAATACTGTTTGGCCAATAGCTCTAATGTATTTCTGGATAACTCATATCTTAACCCTTTTCTATTAATTTGTATATCGCCATTTGGCTGTTCCCGTGGGATTCAGTGGAGGTGTCCATCTCCTGCAGGCAGCTACATGGCTTCTCTCTGACTCTGCCTTCTTTCTCCCAACATTTGGTTTAGTTATTCTAGCCTAGCTCCACTCTGCCTTATCACAGGCCAAAGCAGCTTCTTTATTCATTAACCAATAAAAGCAACACATATACAGAAAGACTTCCCACATCAACATAGTACTGTCACATTGCTAAACCAGCATAATTTCTAACTGCAATATGAGTATGTACTCTTATACTCACTGATAAATGAGGTTCCTAAGTCTCACCAAAGCAGCTCCTTTTGGCAGCAGAGATCCTTACAGAAAACCACACTGGTAAAAATACAAAAACTATTTGTAGATTGCCCATCCCCAGTGGATGCATCTATAACATCTATAACTCCTGCTTCTAGGGCTCAGGAAACATGGAGAAAGAGTGGGCAAAAATGTAAGAGCCAGAGAACTATGAAATCCGCTGTGAGGTTTTTTTCTTCCAGCATTGAAAGGGAAGCTTCACCTAAAATACATCAACAATAAGACTACCAAAACAAGACCTGAATAAGGACATCAATAGGCATGATAGTGTGAACAGGGGAAATCTCATAGAGCACCAAACGTAGCCAAAAAATTACAGTAAACTAAAGGGTACCAAATAGTATCCCATTGTGTATGTGAACCACATTTCCTGCATCTACTCATCACTTTTAGGACATTTAGGTTGTTTCCATTTCCTAGCTACTGTGAATAAAATGGCTATGAACGTGGTTGAGCAAATATATCTAGAGTAGAATCCTTTAGGTGTGTGCCAAGAATGGTATAGCTGGCCCATAAAGCAGATCTATTTTTAGCTGTTGGAGAATTCTCTACACTTATTTCCTTAGGGGCTGTACCACTTTACAATCCTAACAGCAGTGAAAAAGGGTTTTCCCTTTCTTCACATCCTCTCCAGCCTTTGTTGTCAGTTGTTTTCTTGATCTTTGTCTTTCTGACTCAGTATTTTATAAAGAAAAGAGGTTTATTTAAATCACGGATCCAAAGGCAGAAAATCCAAGAGCAGGTAGTCCAATGGGCTTGAGTTTCAGCACAGACAGCACATGTATTAAGAGAACATGTTCCCATCATGGCAGCAAGACAATGATTCACAGGCAGATGTGTGCTCTTCAGAAAGCCACTATCATGAGAACTAACCAACAACCCATCAGAACTAAGTTAATTCCTTACAAGGTTGGTGTCCAAAGTAACTGGGCTCCGTACATGAAAGAAGGGTTCGCCATCTCATAACAGTACCATACTGGTGAGCAAGTTTATAGCATATAAACTGTTAAAATTCATATTTTAACAATTTAAAGCTAAACCTCAGTATGGTTTTAGTTATCACAGATAAAAATGTGGATTTCATTTTCAGAACCAAAACTCTGTGGCTTTGGAATTAATTACCTGAAATCTGAGGTATTCACAAGGAATTTAATATTGACAGTATACTATTGGTGGCCCATTTGTTGGTGGAGTCTGCTCATTCATTACCCAGCTGCCCAGACTCCAAAAATAATTATGCAGAAACTATATTATTTGCAATATTGTTTGGCCAATTGCTTAAGTGTATTGCTAGCTAGCTCTTATATCCTAAACTAACCCATTTCTATTAATGTGTGTATCTTCACATGACTGTGATTTCCCAGGTAAAGTTCCATCAGGTATCTGTCTCTGGAGGGGCTACTTGGCTTCTCCCTGATTCTGCCTACTCTCTCTCTATAGCTTTCTAGCCTGGCTGTATTCTGTTAAACCATTGGCCGAAAGTAGCTTCTTTATTTGTTAACCAACAAAAGCAACACATACAGAAGGACTTCCCACACCATTTCCCTTTTCTGTTTAAATAAAAGAAAGGTTTTAACATAGTAAAATTACATATAAAGAAGGTATCAAACAAGAATTACAGTTACAATATTTACATCTACTTTATCTTTAATCACACATAAGGAAAACTATAACTCTATTCTTCAACTCCATCAAAGACTGCACTATCTGTACTACGCCTCTTTGTTTTATTTTTTATAACCATTTATTTCCTTTTATAATTGTCTATATTCTTTTTATTCTCTCTCCCAAATGTACACATATTTATCTAACACTGTGATCCATTTAGAGATCTTTTCTATCTTGATTTGTCTTTATTGCATGTGTAGCTGTAATTATTTTCTGACCAGGAGAGCTTAATTTTTAATGTGGCTAGGACCAACTCTGCTGTCCTACCTGCTTACTCTGACCAGTCCAACATGGCAGAGGCACGTTCACTGCCTCTGAGAGCCATTCTCTCTGCCCCAAATCCAGGGTCTCAGTGGGTCTGTGTCACCATTAATCAATTTGTAACACATTGCTCACAGACCCCATTTAAATGCTCCATATCCAGACCTCCTCAAAGAGTCAGAGACATTTGTGCTGGTGAACTATAAAGTCACCATTTTTAAAGAAGTCATATAGTTTTTACTGTTAAAGGTGATCGTCAGGAATCCTCTTAAAGGAGCCATGTCTCTGCTTTCTGCCAGTAAACAGAGCAAGAAGCTGTGTTAAACTCTGTTCTATTTTTTTTTGTGTGTGTAGAATTCCTTTTCAAGATTTCTCAGGTTTTTAAGTGGATTTAGTTGACCACGTTGGCGCCACTTTGTTGGCAGAGGCTGCTAGTTGGTTTCCCAACTGCCCTGAGTCAAAATAATCACAAAGAAATGATATTATTTAAAACACTGCTTGGCCTATACTTTAAGTGTGTTTCTGGCTAGCTCTTATATCTTGAATTAACCCATTTCTATTAATCTGTGTATCGCCAACTGGCTGTGGCTTACTGGCAAGGTTCTGGCTCATCTATCTCTGGTGGCTACATGGCTTCTCACTGACTCTGCTTACTCTCTCTCTCTCTCTCATATATATATATACGTATAATATATATACGTATAATATATATACGTATATATATTATACATATACACATACACATACACACATACATACATACATACATACATACATACATACATACATATATATATATATATATATATATATATATATATATATATCTTCCAGCCTGGCTATGTTCTGTTAAGCCATTGGCTGAAAGCAGCTTCTTTATTCATTAACCAATGTGTTGACTACCAGCTAAGGAAAATGCATTTACTTTCCCCCCGTTTCCTAGCTATTTCTCAGATGAATGAGAATGTTGAAGCTGTGTAGCTTTTGAGAAGGATGACGGTTCGTGGACTCGGATGGCAGGTGTATATATTTCTAAGGCTTATTTTAATTCTGTTTGTGCCACTGTTTTTATTTAAAAATGAATACAGATATTGAATTAATTGTAATCTATCAACCAAACTACTAATTCCTCAGTGTGCCTCGTACTTCTAAACGGCAAGGTGCTACACTGTCTCTCTCCTGTAGACTTCAGAAACCGCCTCAGTCTGACATCGGTGCTTCATGAGCTAGGGGGTCTTTTAGTGATGTTGAAAATGAATCATAGCAGTTTAAATCAGGAAGGGAGTTTAGACATCTTTTATTCCATGGCTCTCAATTTCAAAATGGGCTTGAAATGCTACATAAAATTCTCTTTATATGTAGACTTGCTCTGGATCTCAGCAAATTCACTAGATTCTTGATGTGACTGACATAAATGGAGCATCTGAAGCTGACTCTTCCAGATGAGAATGCTGCTGCTTTGGGAACCAAGGCCTTTCTCCAAACCCTGCAACACTGCATGAGGAATGATGGATATTATTAGGACATTCATTTTACTCTAATGTCCATAAAGTAAAAACAGACACAAGAAGCTTCCTTACTGCCCACATAATTTATTAAGCTGTTTGCTATGTGGCCAAACCAGATGAGTTAGCTATTTTGGGAAGGTCTTAATTTTTTTCAAGATAAAAATTCAAAATAGGAACATAAGACATCTTTGCCTTTATTGAAAAGCATTAACATGTATTAATTAAAATCCCATTTATCAAGTTAGGTGCTGCAAAAGAAGATAGGCTTGCATCTTTCATTGCACTGACCCTGCGCTGTGGCAATCAGTGCAAACTTAGGAAGAATGAGGACATACTCACTTTCTCTCTTTCACAAGTCAAGTGAATAGATATCTTGACAGAGCCCAGCTGCTGCTTCCATGGACTTAATGAGGTTCTTAAGGCACCCCACTGTGTCTCAATATTAGAGAAGCATATGGCACAGTTAATGTTTAAGTGTGGATTTATTTGACTTTTTATCATGTATTTTACACCTGTGATTTCATTTTATTTAAAAAGTCCTCTGTGTTTGTATACATATCTCTATGGCTGGGTCTGTATGTGTGAGCATGACAATTTTGCCATTTTCATAAATGTATATATATTTCATATTTAAATGAAATGCATCTTTATTTTTAGTTGCTATCAATAACTTCTTGGAGAAAAAAATTGAAATAAACATAAATACATTCTAACTTTAAAGCAATTTAAAGTATTTTTGACCCTTTTGAAAAGTAATAAGGATATAGAAAATAAAGCAAAATAACATGAAAAGGCCTAAAGGGCAGTATCTGTCAACCTGGATATTATAAAACAGCAACATAAGAGCCTAGAAACCAAGATAAGCATTCTTATAGAAATATGAGCCTATAAGAGATGCCATAAGTGTAATAGGGTAATCAGACACAGAAGAAACAAAAGCAAGACATAATAAGGAAATTTTCCCATTCTCGGTCCGGCGATTATTATCCAGAATCACATTTGATAATGAATCTCAAGCTATGTGTCTTCTTGTGCCTCTCCGCACCCCATTGTATGTGACTAATCACAGTGAAGTCACACATGAGAATTAAGCCAATCCCTGGGGCCACCTGAAAGAGTCCCACGTTAGTTGCATTATGGCTCTGGGTTTTGATGTGCAGCTATTAGTTTCCAAGCTTTGATTTTGAAGACACTGATCAAAACCCACCACCTTCTATCCAGCACAATAACCCTGTCAGGCCTGAAGACGCCTCGTCACCACCACCTGATGCTTACAAAGAAGTGGATTTCAACACCAGGAGGCTCAAATGGCAAGGAGCCAAGATGATTTACCAAATTTCCTTGTTTAGGCTCCTTGTGCTGAATAGAAGCCGCTTCTCTTGCATGGCTTTTTAATTGGGACACCTCTACTAGAGGCCCCACAGACTGGCAGGGCAGAAGACGGAAGACAGAAAGCACCAGTGAAAACCTTTCAGAGCTAGTGTTATCATGTTTTATCACAAACATGAGCAAAAGGTTTTCTGGTTCTACTTCCTCTTGAAGTGTAAACAGGTATTTGGTTATAGTCAACGGTTTGATTTACATACTTTCTTTGCATCCAGTCAGTAGAATATATTAAGAATAAACACTAACATGTATCCTGTTTTAAAGTAATCACTTTGGTTCTCAAAACTGGCAGATAGGAACAGTCCCTAGGAAAGCTTTTAGCTGTTTCTCCAAGGCCAACTGGCAAGGCTTCACAAGGGTGCCATTGAGAGAGAAAGATTGCCTTTGAAATCAGCTTGACAGGAATAAAACATATCTAATTTGGCTTCCCTTATTCTGCAGAGTAAAAGGAAAAGATGTTTCAAATTTCTAGTTGGGCAAGTACCAGAAAAACATCTCGCTTTGACTTCTGACTTACTGCTGTTTACATGGTGGGGTGTGGGGAAGGAAAACAAAAAACAGAGGACAGGAGAACTTCACTGAAGTTTACTAGGAGGAGACTTGGAAATTAAAGACTTCAGTCCTTCTACGTTTAATTTAATCTGTAAAGGTTTTACCTTCCTTTTTAAAATAAAAACACAGAAGTTTATTTTATTTTTAATTGTGTGTGTGTGTGTGTGTGTGTGTGTGTGTATGTAAGTGTGAGTATGGTGCCCACAGAGGCTAGAAAATGGTATAGGATCCCTTGAGTTGGAATTACAGGCATTTGTGACCTGCCTGAAATGGATGATGGGCTCTGAACTCTGGTGTTTTGCAAGAACAGTATGGGCTCTTCACCATGGAGACATTTTTCCAGCTCCATACTTTGCTTTTTAAGTGGTTCTGCTGTTAAGTGGGGATATTTAATTCTAATGAGTAAGCCATCAAGTGCCACTTCTGAGTCACCATGTCACAGGCAGGGCCACCAACAGGTACTACAGTGGGCACCAGGCTGATTTGTGGAAAGAAGCTTGAACATAGTAAGGAGCCTTACTACTATGTGATATTGAGGACCGGTTCTCTCAGAAAGTGCGTTTTCTTTCTGTAAAAAGATAATATAAGTAGCCTCAATAAGGAGCCTTGAGCATAGTGTACGATACACAATGAAAAACCCTTAAAATTAGCTATGGAGCCCAGAGCAGTGCTATGCCCCATTGCTCCTAGGTACTTGAAAGCTGAGGTGAGAAGATAGCTTGAGCTCGAAAATTTAAGGCTTTTGGGTTCTCCTCCAGGACCCATGACTGAAAAAACCCTGGGTAGTTGGCTAGGTTTCCAGGAGACATGGCTACCTCTTGTTGATCAGGTTTTATTCCAAATAGAGAGTCGCTGGTTGATGCCAAGTTATTCGTACTATTACTACAGCCTTAGGATTTTTGTGCCATGGTGGTCATTATTGTGGCTCATGGGCACTGGATAGGACTATTGGTTGCCCCCTCTTTTTTTATAAGCTTGCATAGAGTCTTCTGGTACCAAATTACATTACAGCCATTTGTCCTTATACCCTCACCCCTCATCAAGGAAACTTCTCTTTCAACAGATGGAGACCATCACAACTGATCAAAATGCAGAATTATGGAGCCCAGTCCCAAAGAATACATCTACAACACACAGTATCTGTGCCTAAGGCTTGGGGAATTATTCCAGAAGAGGAGTAGAGAGATTGTAAGAGGCAGAGGAGCAGAGAGTTTGCTGTGTGATTTTGTCTCCTGGAAATGTCAGAAGCTACAACCCATGAAGTCTCACCAGCACAACTGTCTAAACATGAGCTGACCAAGTACATTAATAGACACGTTCAAGTGGATGGGGCAAAAGCCCACAGAGCCTCAATCTTATACAAGGAGTAGCAGGCAACTAATAAATGGTGTGTGTGTGTGGGGGGGGGGAGGCAGAAATATCCAATACCAAATGACAAGCCATGAAAACATACACAGAAGTCTCATTATATAGGCTGACCTGGTTTTATTTAGGAAAGAAACCCCAAATGTGTGTGTATACATTTATATACAACAATTAATAAAAAAAGAGGCCACAAATATGAAAGAAAGCAAGGAGGTATGTGGGAGAGTTTGGAGGGAGGGAAAATGATGCGATTATATTACAATCTCAAGAAATAGAAGAAATAATTAACAAAGAAAGTGCCCTGAGTTATGTACACTATTCTCACAGTAGACTTAGATTTGTCAGAGTTAAAAAAAAATTTAAAGATGATAGTGTTTAAATATGTGTGTTCACAAGTAAGTACAATGGCACGTAGTTTGTTGATAGTGTGAAAGCCAATAGATTCTTCAGTAGAACATTGGTTAGTTCAGCAGTTCTGTACCAGTCTGTGTAGCTTTCTCACAGAACGACCAGGGCATGTCATAATGATTGGGGATTTTGCTACAGTTTGCTTTAATTACTCCAATCCCAGTCCAGCAGAGATCTGAAAATCCATCACTTTTTATGAAGTAAACTTTTGTAGAATTATCTTTCTCGTGGAATTTCAGGTTTATTACTCTTAGTTCAGGAGAGTGAAGCATCAACTTCTTAGCCAGAATACACATATGGGGTGCTGAGCAAATGAACCACATGTTAGAAGTCAAATTCATGGACATTTTAGGAAAGGACGTTTGTGACACAAGCCAACAGTTTAAAAAAGTATTTGCAATTTTTATGTTAGTACTTAGACCTAGGAAGATGTTAGTACTTAGACCTAGGAAGATGTTTTCTAAAGGAATAATTTGGTGCATAAATACATATTAATCTCTCTTAAACCAGGGAGAAATGAGACAATATCAACACTGCAAAGTAGAATAATTAAGTATGGTAAGATTAAACATAAACTATCAGGTTGGCATTTATGCCACCCTGCATGATGTAGCCTCATAATAATAATAATAATAATAATAATAATAATAATAATAAAATAGATGTTCACTAATGCCTCGGACGAACCAAAGAAAAGACAAACTCTCTTCAAAATCTGCCTGTGGTCATCTGACAAGCCATGGCATGGCCACAGATATCCAGACCTGGAAAGTATTGGACAAAGTGGACCATGTAAGGTGTCCTCTCATGTATTCCAAAGCAAAGGAGTACATTGTACATCTTAAAGCATGTAAAACTAGGCCATGAAGGACTTTCCCACTCACATGCTCAGTCCTCTTACATAACTGTCCTTCAGTCTAGAACAGTTCATTTGTCCTTTATCAGAAGTTTATCTGAGAACACGGCATGCTCTTTTTTTCTCTCCTGGACTTCTATCAATGGTAGTCTGTGCTCATTTTCTGTGGATTTCTACTTTGTACTTTCAATTCTATATCACGAGGAGACTCTCTGTAAGGCCCATTTTCTCCTTTTTAAGATTATCTATATTTCCCATAAAATGTTCACAAAGCACTATTTGGAAAAATGTCTGGGAGTGCAACAATAATCAATAAAGAAAATAAAAGGCTATTTGGAAATTTGAGTTGTAGATTATAGAAACAGATCTATTTTAGAAGCACCAGAAGAATTAGCATGAAAACCCCAAGAAAAATCTGAAGGCTGAAAGAGAAATTGAGATTTGGGATGTTTGGCTTTGTTCTGGACTCTCATCTAAGAAGGAGAGAACCCATGGAAGAGAAAAAACATGGTTGAGGACATTCCGCTGGGAGATCTGGGATACTACTCATTGAATTCAGTAGCTGTAACGAGAGACATTATGAAAGGGCTACAGACAGGTAGTTATGGGACTCTTTATAGGTCAAGGATGGTAATGGAAAATAAACACAGGCTAAAGAGACAAATGACATGAACCAGAGTTTTGAAAGCATCCTTGGAACTGACTTGAATTCATCTGTCAATGAGAGGGAGAACAAAGCTGAATGGATACATGGCTGCACCCCGGACTTCTTGTTAGTATCAGACAGACCTATCAGCCAGGTCTGTGGTCAGCATAGCACAACAACAACAAGATATCAGTTGACTTCTGGGGTCCAAGGTGGCTAGGGAATTAGAATTGCAACAGAAAAAAAAAAGAACAAAAGAAAAGAACAAAAGAAAAAAAAAGAACAAACGGGAAACGTATTTATTAGCAGCCTTTCCTTGCTTCTGATGCAGCCCACCGGTTTTCACTCATCAGATCATTATTTAGATCACATTTGAGAATGACATAGTTGTCTTACACATCGTTTAATTAAAAACATCACCTTCTCACTAGATGAAAACAATGCCGCTGTTAATTGTCGCTGTTAACATCTTCTTAGTGAGACTTATGATAAAATGGATAGTATTCAATTGCTGTCTGCTGAACCAAAAAGGAAAAAAGATGTAATTCGAGGGAATGAGGGAACACACAGTATTATTGTAAGATGAGAAATGAGGCGAGGTGGGGGGTCCTGGAAAAGGAAAGGCAAGGGAAGGAGGGGAAAAGAATTGGGCTTTCCAGTATACTTGAGTACTCTATGGGAATCCTTCCTTGCTCCAGCTTTGGGTCTGAAGTTGGGCTACTTTTGCTCACTTTGCCCTCGTTAGTCTATGCTTTCTGCTTAGAGCAGCAGCTTTCACTGAGCAAAGCTGATGTATAATGAACTTTCGATATTTAATGTATATATATATATATATATATATATATATATATATATATATAATTAGATGAATTTAGACATATGTATGTACAAGGTAAAAAAAAAAAACCATTGCGACAATTAAAGTGATACCACATTGATTATTTCCCCTTTTCTTCCTGATCTTTTGTAATCTCTTCTCTCCATTTTCCTGTGCTTTTGCTTATCTTAGGGAACACGTGTTGGTCCATTTTCACACTGATTTCTAGAATTTTGAATAAGTCAAACTGTACCAAGTATCATCCTTTTTGCCTTCTTTCCCACATAATAATTATTTTTAGGACCATTATGCCACAGAATGCGCTCTCAGGTCCTTTTATCTGTGATACAAGATGTAAGACAGAGGTAATGCCTTTTATACAGATGTCCAATTGTTCTGGTAAAGGCTGTTGGGAGAGCAGTCCTTTACAACTGAGGTATCTCAGCATGTTTGTCTTTCCCAGAGATACCATGGGCTCTAATAAAGTTTTTCCTCTGCACTTTCACATGAGTTTAAGAAAGGGTCTGACAGTTTCTATGAAAAAAAAATCAGCTGGAATTTTATCTTGAAGACCGAATAATTTACAGATTTATTTAGAAAAACTTACTATCTTAACTATTTTCTTATCCATGAACACAGTAAGTATCTTTAGTTTATGTTAGGAAAGCTTTATTAGTTTTATTTTTTCATAAATTTCATTATAAATAGCTCAAATGTAATTTGAATGTTACTATGAATAGGTTTATTTCCTCCATGAACTTAGTGGTTATCTAACTTTATTTTAATCTATAGAAGTGCAATGATTTCGAGTATTCACCTTATATTTGACAAACTTTTAAAAGCCACTTCTTATTTTTAGGATTTTTTTTCCAAAAAAGTTTTGTGCATATATATAAAATACACACACACACACACACACACACAGTGAATTTTATGATGTTCATCCTGATCTGAATGACTTCAGAATGACTTTTCTTGCCTGATTTTATTGGCCGTCATTTCCAGTAGAATTGAACCTAGGTGCCGAGAGTGGGCTTCCTTGTCTGGTTCTGCACCTGCTCTTAGGGAGAAGGCTTATATTCACTCAGAGTTAGCCTTGCTGTTCTCTTCAGGCCAACAGTGTCTGCTGGCTACTTTAAAATCAGAAATGGAAGCATATGTGTCTTCTATAGCGTGTGTGTTTATCTCCATCACTTCACTTCTTCTTTCAAGTTGCACACATTTAATTCCAATACACTTACTTAAAAACTAATTTTATTTTCTTGAAAGGAAACTATTATCACTTGCTACAATTATAAGGCAGCTTTAGGATCTAATACAAAGAGAAAAAATATTACTAAATTTTAGTGGCTACTTTAAATGTGGAGGCTTCTTGCAGGCACCTTATGAAGCATACTAAACAAGAAAACACAATGACACTTTTGCCAATCTAAACATTTTTCTTTATGTAACCAAGTCTTCAAATGAATAGAAAAGGGGATGTCCTGTTATTATTCATATTATTATGTTACAAGTAACATTAAAAACCCATCTTTCATATGTTCATTATTAGTTCCACAACTGAGAATCACTAGATCTTCTGTGGATTTGAAAATATCTGGTTATCACACATCTCAGAGGACTTAGATAGTTCTAGGCATTGATGGTAGGTCCCCATCACTAAGATTCACTACAAAAGAACCAGAATACTTGGGTTGGGATAACCATATGTTTTTAAGTTGCCAAGGTCTTTCTGATGCTTAGGAAGGATACTATGTTTCTGAGAGAGGATGTTTGTATGGAAGGAGGTGATGGTGATGATGGTGAAGATTTGGGGTGGGCAGGCAGGCATCATCCAGATTGTCCAACCTGAAAGTATCATGGACTAATTAAAATATCAGGACTCTTTGCCGTTTTTAGGGCTAGAGTGTGCAGTTGGATGTTTTCACGAGGAACTGACAAAGTGCGATGCCTCCTCTCAGTTACTGCACTCATGAATTTTTTCACTTCAAACATGCCTTTGGTTTAGAAGCAATATGCTCTCTTCTTAACAATTAAAGCCTTTAGATGTATGGTTCAAGAATGCATTTTGACAGCATAAAGATTCATCTTCGTGGCCTTCCCCAGTATTTCACAAGAGAAATATGAAGTATTTGTTGAGGGAGCTTTAACATAATTGCTACCCATAAATAGTTCCAGAGAAGAGACTCACAGCGACCTTGACGGCAAGTATTTCAAGCACATTCCCGTCTATGATCCACATGTGCACATGTAAATAAACAGGAGGCATGTGAATCAGTGGACCTGGGATTGGTTCTCCTATTTATACACTCTTTGTAAGCCGTCTCAGGAGCTGTTTAAATAACTTTCCTATGAGCAGCGGCCACAGTCTTCCAAGCTGTGTTATGTCTGTTACCCTTGTCTCTTTGCCACACTGGTCTCTTGACTTCATCTAGAAAAGAGAAAGAAGGATGAGAAGTAAAAAAAAAAAAAAAAAAAAAAAAAAAAAAAAAAAAAAAAAAAAAAAAAAAAAAAAAAAAAAAAATACAGATCTTCCAACTCACTTTGTGGAAACTCGGAGCTTGGGAAAGAACGTCAAATCTTGTTTAAATTAGGGCAGTAAAGGGAAGATAGTGGGGGAGATTACGTTATAATCCACTCCTTGAGGAATTGATGGGGTTAGGCCTTGCTGGTGAGAGGTTTCTTTTTACATAATGGTCCCTTCAGCCCTACAGGGACAGAGTTTCTAATCTCTCCCATAGGCCACCTCCCAGAAAGTCTCAACTCTCCGCCCCAGGCCCTCCCCCGGCCTTCTCCCTTGGCCAGCCAACAGGGTGGGCGGGGTGGCCTCTCCAGCCTGGCCTTCCTGGGCTCCGGAGACTGGCAGAGCTCGGGACAACTACCCCAGCGGCTGGACTCCAAGGCTCACTGGCTGCCGGCGTTGTCAGGTTTTGGAGCTCCTGAACGCAGCGGTTTCCTGCTCTGGGCCAGGAGAGTAAACTCGTCGGTGTGCGGAGCTGGACAGCGGGACCTAGAGTTCGCAGTCTGCAGTCCCACGGGTAGCTCTGGACAGCGCCCTTGTCGTCTCAGAATGGAGCAGTTTCCTTCAGGCCGTAGGGACCGCAGCGGCGGCTGCAGACCCCACCTGGCCCCGGGACTGCGGGCCGCTCCACCCGCATCGCCCGCGCGGCCGGGGCCGTCGGGGATCCCGGTGTCCGCGGCTTTTCTGCGGCCACCTGGCCTGTTCCTGCGATCGGCCGCCAGCGCGGGTCGCGGAGGATGCGCTCCCGGCCCGGGGCTGGATAGGGCGCTGGGGGCGGTGGGCTGCGGCTACCCGCGGACCCCCAAGTGCGCCCGCTGTCGCAATCACGGCGTGGTGTCGGCGCTGAAGGGCCACAAGCGCTTCTGCCGCTGGCGGGACTGCGCGTGTGCCAAGTGCACTTTGATCGCAGAGCGCCAGCGCGTCATGGCCGCGCAGGTGGCGCTTCGCAGGCAGCAGGCGCAGGAGGAGAGCGAGGCTCGTGGTCTGCACCGGTTCCTGTACCCGGGGCCGTCGGGGACCGGGGCTCTGGCGTCGGGGAGCAGCGGCAGGAACGAGAGTCCCCAGGCCGTGCGCAGGCCTGAGGCTACGGCTGTGTTGGGAGCGGGTACTTCAAGGCATCCCGGGAGCCGGGCGGTCCCCGCTTTCGAGGTTTTCCAGCAAGATTATACCGAGGGAAAGCAGGGTGAGTCGTTTGGTTTGCTTTTCCTGCGAGAAAATGACGGTTCTGGAAGGATGCTTTGAAATGAGCAGCAGTTCCCTAAAGGTGGACAGAAAGTTGTTTAAAAGAAGCGATGAAGTTCAGGGATGTAGATCTACAATGTGGGCAGCTAGGAGGGGCATAGGGACCAAGCTTTCACAAAACCAAAGAGCTGTTTGTCCCCCGTTGATAGAAAGAGAATGAAAAAGTGAAATGTGGGCGCAGTCTGCCTCAACTTTGTGTTGGCAGAACTTAAGCGGGTGTTGAGAGAGATCTTTAGCGAGTGTGCTCGCACTCTTTCCAGTGGTAGAAACCACTGTGAATCTTCTGTTCTTGCATGGAAAACCGTTGACTGTGGTTGTTGTGAATGTCTTCGCTTTTGGGACAAAGTTTTGCCACCAGCTGAATTTAGAAAGAAACTGAAATTGCTAACCCTCACTTTAATTCTTTAAGTACAATTCCCCAAGCAGTGGAAAGTTTCAGGGACTGCGGTTTAGTTTCCATTGGAAATAAGTTTAAGCCTTCCAGATAGCAAAACCATTGGCAGGAATGTCAATTTACAGCCGGGGAGATCTCCGTAGTTGTAGTTCTGACAGCGAAGTTAAAGTCTGGATCTGTGCATAAAAGCACCCCGAGTTAACTTTTCTTGTAATGTTAATGTCATTATGTTTCCATGAATTTCACAACCCCCTACAAGGCCGATGAGCAGGGAAAATTTCGCTTTAATCTTTAATCATTTTGTTAAAGTTCCAAACAGGTTGTATCACATGAAGTTACGAGATAACTTGGTGGTAAGTTATAAATTAGAAAGTTTCCTTGGTTGTGAAAATTGCAGATCTCAGCAAAACAGGGTGTACTTTCGAAAGAAGATCATCTCTGCGTCGAAACTTAGTGTTCACTTATGTCAGCTTTGGACACATGCGGTGTTTTATTTCAGTAGACCAATAGACTTTAAGTGTTTCTCATGGACAGTTGAGGGAGACGGAGGAGAAACACTAAGAGAAGCAAACGCTGGCATTCCTTCAGCTAGGCTGGTAATGAGATTTGCCTGGCAATATGGAATTATGTAAATCCTTGGTACTAAAGAGTTCATCTTACAGGCCTAATGATTTTATTAGATTATTCTGCCACGAATGACTCACCTAAAAAAAAAAAATCTGTATTTCAAAGGCTTCTTCATTGGCTTTCTAAATGGAGTACCCCCTCTTACACAACATGCACAAACTATAGTAAGACATTGTATTGAACGTATTCATTCACAAAACAAAGACCTACAGTGATTCAGAGGTGAATAGCCTTTCCTCATGTAAGAGAACCTTATGTTCAAAAGAAGGAAGGCTGTCGGTATCTACAACTTCAACAATACATAAACTAAATCTCCATGAGTTCAGAGGACAGAGATGAAGGGCGTGATGCCAACCATTTAAAAGAAATCTTATTTTCTGAATAGTCACATACAGTCAGTACTTCTTGCTTTTCCCCCTTTGTGTCTGTTCTGAGGCAGGTGTTTCACATTATATCCCAGGATGGTTTGGAACTAAGTAGCCCAGGCTGTCCTCAAGTTCTTGGCCATCTTCTTGCCTCAGACTCCTGAGTACTGGGGTCACAGATGGGAGCCCTCATGCACAGCTTGCAGCCAGTATTTCTTTACAGGTATTTGTCCCGAAGTTGAACCTAAAAGGAAAAAAAAATTTTTAGATAACATGGCAGAAATGTAATTTTGATATTTCATGTGTTTCAGGGTCAATACTCAATGAATCACATTTATAGCAAGTGGATAAGAGAACAATGGGAATTTATTTCCATGTGACAAATGCCATTCAACAAGTTTTTTTTTATTATTATTTAAAGTTGAAAATATCAGTGTACAAGCTCACAAAAGTCACAACTTTTCTTTCATCTAAGATTTGGAGTACTGCCAGTGTAGTGACACTTATGGTGCTGAACTGGACGTGATTTACATTTTAAATGGACAATAGAATTTATGGACAGTGTTTAGGACTTTATTCAAGATGCAGGGAAACATCAAAAATATTACAGATTGCTGTTTCTTATGCTATCATTAAAAATGTTGTAGAGATGGAGAGTTGGGGAAAAGTCCTCCTGAAAGTCTTGGACAGTTTTACTTTTCTAGAGTTAAAGTGTGTAAATGACAAGAGGAGAGGAAAAGGCAGATAGCATTATTTTGGATATATATATGTGTGTGTACATTGTTATTACTTTCCGGGTATTAGCTTGCCAGTATAGAACTGTATATTCTTGTTTTATTGTCATGCTCAAAATGTTGAGATTGAAAATCAGAGTTTTTAATGTTTTTTAATTACTCTTAATAATGCAATGGGGGTTGTAATAAGTACTATATGTCTAATACATTGTTTCTACAAGGTCCATGCAGATTGAGGCCATGAAGTTTGTAGTTTTCTATTAGGAGCAATTGGTTTAAAAATCTGTTCTTAACAGTTTGTGTAGACTGAAATAGGAAATGTATCTTTTACCAAGAGTTATGAAAACACCATGTTTTATTATTATTATCTCTCCCATAAAATGAAGTACTTACGTCTCATGCAATTTGAGATGATGCCCCAGGCACATCACTGCTTTAGTTTGAAATGGTTTACAGTCATTTCACCCTGAAGGCACCTGGTCTTGTCTGAACTGATGCCAACAGTTTAGTTCCCCACATTACTGAGGCTACTTAATTAGAATTTGAATTGTCAGTGTTAAAATCATTTATTGAAATTTAGCATTAGGACTTATCCAGAGCTACCTGTTTAACTATATATATATATATATATATATATATATATATATACACACACACACATATATATATACACACATATACATACATACATACATACATACATACATACATACATAGTCTTTGTGGGGAAAGGGGGAAAGTAAGAGCATCACTTAGGCAAAAGTAAAACTTGGACATTTTGGGAAACTTCTAATTCCAATATGGGGTCACACTGACACATTTGGGTAACAACATACTCTCCTCTTTTGATCCTTAAATGTTAAGGGATTGTACTTATTGAATAACCTTGAATAATCTTGAAATGCATGAGAAGCAGCTTTCTCTCCTGTTCCAGCTATCTTTATAATGTGGCTTTCATGAAAATGTGGGTGAGTAAAGTTGCTATATATATATATACATATATATATACTATATATATATATATATATATATACATATATGTATATATATATAGTGAGTGAATTATTTCATCCTTCATTGTCTTTGAGCAGCAAATTTTCATCTGTCTCATTATTTTTGTGTTTTTTCTTCTTCTTCTGCAGAACCAAAAGAGAAGAACTGCGAGTCATGCCAGAGTAGACATGAAGAACTGGTCTCCCACACCCATCACCGTACTCTGGGATCTTCTCCTAAGGGTAAGAATACCACGCAGAAAAGGGGCTTCCTGTCGTCTATTTCAGAACACCCAGACAAACCCAATATAATCCTGTCTCCTTGCCCCACGGAGCAATCAGGAGGAGAAGACAGTCCCAGGTCCTTCTCTTCCTCTGACCTGGAATCAGGGAACGAAAGCGAATGGGCCAGAGATCTCATTGCTACCAGAGCCAGCCTTTCCAAGGTGACCTCAAGACCACGTGATCCTCTCGGAATTCTTACCAGGATTTTTCCAGGTTACAGGCGTAGCCGCCTAGAAGCCATCCTACAGTTCTGCAAGGGAGATGTTGTCCAAGCTATCGAACAGATCTTAAATGGGAAAGAACATAAGCCAGACTGCAGGGACCCAGCACACGCAGACTTGGATGACACAGCCTTCCAGAGAGCTTCAGATTTTACTCTTGCTAGCATTGACTTTGGGACTCTAAGTAATAAATCAGCTCTGTCTCCTCTTGAAGCCGCATCTGCTGCTTATGGAGGAGATTCAAGTCTCTACAGTTTCAACCCCAGGCTAGCTTTCAGCCCACTGCGCCTGGCATATTCTCCAGGAAGAGCGCTGTCTGGTTTGGTGTCGCCGTACCTAACGCCTGGACTGGTTCCAGCGCTGCCTTTTCGGCCAGCTTTGGATTATGCCTTTCCAGGGATGATTAGGGAGCCTTCCCACCTTCAAGGCAAGCACTTAGTAACTGGTGGTAGACTTTATTTCAGGCCCAATCAGGAACATCTGTAACATATCAACCCTACCATTCGGTGGTGTTTCTGGAACAGTAACACTGTAACACGCCCCCCCCCCCCCAATTATTAATGTTCTTCAATGAGTATATGAGTGACTTACCAGCCTTAAACGCTGTTTTTAAGCAATCTGTAGACTTTAGACTTGAAGACTTCTTTAGCATTTATTACATCAAAGAATCATTTGAACATTATATGTGCCTTGAATAAACATATTTCAGGAAATAATTTTATTTTAAACTAATGAATTTTCTTCATAAATTATCATTCCTATTATAAAGCCATACCTGCTTTTATTTTATTTAGGGTTGGACTTATAGTTGCAAAGATTTGTAACAAGCAATTCATATGGCAGAAAATCAACCAAGAGGGGTCATTAAAAACTGAGTTTAGTTCTAACTATGTGGTTATTATTCTAAAACAACCCTCTTTCCCTCTCCATGTTTTCCGCCTCTTCCCCATCCCACCACAGGTGAACTGAAATTATTCGAAGTATTTAAAACTATTTTATTTGCATAGAAATCATCAGGAGTAAGGAAACCCAATAAATTTGAATATATTATTTTTGGAATGTCTGACTTTCCACTCTCTAGCTACTGTTTGTAAAAAGGAAAATGTTTTCAAACAATTCTCTTTAAAATTAACCTTGTAAATACACAAAGTACTATCGGGTTATAAGAAACAAGAGCCTGCCCTCTTCTGGCCACTATCACGAATGGCAACTCAGTTCTGAGGAAATTGGAAACACCTGGTTTTCTGTTATAGGCTAACAAGATAACGAAATAACTATTTTGGATCATTTTGCACTCAATTTTCATGGCGTGAAATAGATTTCTATTGAAGATACTTTTAATTTTTGAGTAGCTTATGTTTTTATCTTGGGAAAATAGTCCTTTTGATTTGTTTGAGATAATAGCATGTTACCCATTCTCAAGGGTAAAGGTAATTTTATTTACTGTTTTTAATAAGAAAATTAAAATATCTGCTCAGACAAATATCTACTGATTTTGTATAAAGTATATTTAATGCACTGAGGAGAGACAAAATTTCCCAAGGGCAGTAACTGCCTTTAACATTTGGAGGTCTTGTGGAGTCTTTAGACATACATCCCTGTCTCCGCCTAGAGCTTTGGAAAGCCAGCCAACAAGCTGCTCATTCCAGCCTCAGGGAAGCCCCAGAAAAACTGCTCACAAAACCTCTGTACAAAGTTTCCCTCCTGTGCCATTGTTTTTTTTTTTTTTTTTTTTTTTTTTTTTTTTTTTTTTTTTTTTTTTTTTGAAAATGGCTGCATTGTTATTGTGAGGAGAAGTGAAAACTCAGATGTGGTGGGAATTAGAGACATCTCAATCTGAGCGGCACAGATCACTAGAAATGTCCTTACTTATATTTATGTTTCAGTGTCTTTCCCATGGAGCTGATAAGTTTTCAGAGTATATTTTACCTACAGATATCATAACGCACTACTGGAGAGTCTTTGGTGCTGATTGAGAATGCAAATTTGTCTAATGATTTGCATTAGTTTTAATGGTACAGGGTGTGAGCAAAAGTCCTGTAAAATTTAGAGGAATGCAACCTCATTTTTGTTTTGGATACAAAACAAAATCAAGAAACCTTTCAGACTCAGAGCCTAAATCACTCAATTCTTGGTAACCAATTGCTATGCTGTCAGCACACATTGAAGGAAGAATGATTTTGCATGGTGGATCTTTCAACCAAATAATTCTACAAAGTGGCCTATTGACTGACATACAATTTTGAGTAGAGTTTCCTGAGTGGTTCTGTGTCTCCTAAATATTATTCTGATCAGGATTCTTGGTGACACTTGAGGTGTTTTTATTCATGAATCTATGTACTGCGTTCTATATTTGAGATATACTAGATCCTATAGATTAATTAAAGAGCATGATATAAAGAGAGTTACAGTGAATGGCAAAGAGCTGGATTCTTCATAAAGTTAACATATTAATGTGTACATACCAATTTAAGAATATAAACATGAAGTTAATTTCCATGATGCTTCATATAGTCTATACCCTTAAAAAGACTCATAAGAGCTAAATAACTTTATAAAACATGCAGTTCTTCCAATTTCTAGCTAGACAGTGAGGAAACTGAAGCTCAACTTTGGTACTTCCAATAGCAAGGGCAATAGTATGAGCCACTAGGAGGGTTTTTTTTTTTTTCTTCAGAATGTAGAGTGTGAGGAAGGAGTCAAATCTGCTTTGTTCCTTCACAGCTTCATGTGGTGTCTGAAACAAAATAGTACTTTTTCATTTACTTAATTAAATAAAAGTATAAGATTAGGAATTGAGTCATTTCATTTATTAAGCAAGTACTTTGTGTCATGCACTGAGCTAGGTGTGAGGGAGATATATGATTAAGAGATTAGAGACAGCCTCAAGTTTCTCATAGTCTGTTTTCCCACATGTACTAAGAACAGTCAGTCAATCAGCTAAGGTTGGCACCATTTAGCAATGTTGGTATGTCAATGAGTTCTTTATAATCATGACATTTATGCCTATAAGCTACCTTGGCACCTAGCCAACTAGTCAGAAGTTAGGGAAATGATGGTTGAACACTGTAGCTCCAAAATGAACTGTCTCTACTCCATGTGTTGAAGAAGACAGAGGTGTTGACGATTCTGTGGAAAGAATTCAGAAGAACAAAAGGAGGGGCTTTTTTTTCACAGTTAGTGATCACCTAATGTGACATATTGTTTCCATTGAGATTACTGCAAAGAAAACACCAGAGGCCTAGTTGATGGGATTTTTCATTGTTGCCTCAGTATTGGGATGGGATCATTTGCCAACTATTCAGAAACATGAGAACAATTTGTTTAAAACATGGATGAACAAGTTCCAATTCCAAGACAACAATAATGAAAATGGGCGGACATTATTTGTCAATAAAATAAAACACTGTTCTTGACAAATATTTCTGTGTGAAAATCTCACAGAATGTGAAAAAGTAGAAGGCAGGATACGTGTGGTTAACAAAGAATTCAGTGTGGAGTTAATGTGAGACACACATGGTCCAGAAATAAGAGGACTCAGATAGGTCATAGGAGAGCACTGGAGATGGATTGTTTATGACATATGCAGCCATATGTCTTCCTAAAAGGACTGTTTCCTTTACTGTTGAGATGGGTATTGGGATGGGCAAGTTACTTAGATTCTGGACACCTGCTTCTTCTCAGTAAAACAAGCATAATAATATCTAACCTGTGCGATTCATAGAGATGAGAAGGAGCTTGAATAGACTGCAGAGTACAGTGATGCTTATATCCTGGTATTAAGCAAACAACTCTCACTGTTACTGCATTGTATTAAGATATTATCTTTGCCCCCTGGTGGCAGTCGCTCAACGCAGAGCACTGTAATTGCGTTTAATCCACTTAGTGGCTGTAGAACCAAAGAGCGCTTATTACCAATGAATATCCAGGCTCAGTTCCAGGCTTCCTGTTTGGTTTGCATGCCATGGTGAGCCATACTTTCATAGCATGCAATTGTGTGTGTGCTCAGGAATCTTTTAAGGGCTTAAGGAAGTGACCAACACAACCACAGCTCTGTGTTCATGTTAGCTTTTATTGATCAAGATTTGGTTAGGAAGACAGAGCCCATGCAGAAATAAGGAGTTACAGAACGTTCTCCCAGCACAAAGGAGAATCTTGGAAATAAACTGGCAAATCTGAGAATGACTCACTGGTCTGGCTAGAGCACGGTGTGGATGGACAAGTGGGAGCTTTCAGAAAATTTAGGAAGTCTAGCATGTCTCCCCTTGACAGGGCTTTCAGGTGGGTGTGGTAGAAAAGGCTGTGTGGAGCCAGAGACTGAACAATTGTGAGCTCTCTGGGTCTCACGTGGGCAACAGACGGAGGGTCAGTGAAGTCAGCAAAAGTAAAGCAACGTGGAGTCAGGGAAAATGAAGGCAATCTAGGAACACATGTGGGCACCCAAACTTGATGTCTCTTGTTTTTCCCATTCCTGACAAACCTTACCCATAATTCTATAGATGGTTGGGTCAGTTTTCACTCTGAATGAAATGGAAAAGGGGATTCTGGGAAATGTAGTTCCTCGTTTAACTGAACTTAGCACTGCCCAGTCTAGTGTAGTCCTAGCCAACACAGTTTTCATAATTAATCATATCTGCCATCCTTCCTTCCAATTAATAGCTACAAACAAAACATCTTCCACAAGCTGAGGTAACTACACTCTTAATAACAGAATATCCTGTTGGAGGAAACTGGCAAATCTGAGAATTCTCTTCTCTTCCAAAGAAGATACACCCTATCCACCTTTGTGAGGTGCTCATTTCCCTTTCATTGATCCAAATCTGCATTTAAACATCTTATACAATGAATCTGGAGATACAGTTAGCCAATATTATTACTTTTTTTGTTAGAGTAGGTACTGTAGAAGAGGAAATTGCTATATAAGGATGATTCCTGATTAAAATGGTTCTTATGCTGTTCCAGCTTCATGACTGGGCCAACATAGGAGGCATCCGGTGGCAGATGTGGAGTTTTGAATTTTAATCTTTTACCCAGGCTAATGATATGCTAATTTCTCGAGATACTTGGTGATGACAGCTAGGTGTGGCTCCCAAGTCTGCCTCAAATCCTCTATGCCAAGCAACCAGTACTCTACAGTGCACGTGGATTTGCACCTACACACACACACACACACACACACACACACACACACACACACACAGTTCTTTGAAGTAAGAAAGTAATAAGCACTGCTGTCTGCTATAAACTGAACTAAAACTGCTCATGGGGTAATAGATTACACCTATAACTTCTTTCATTTCTTTCTTTGTTTCCTGCTGGTGCCATAATAGTGGTTGCTTTCTATAGCAAGTGACCCAAATTCTCATTTCTGAAGAGTCTGTATCACTGCCAGGTTTCACTTACATAAGATTTTTGCAACTCTCCACCAACTTATATAACAAAACATTGGAAGAGTGAGTAACTCTCTTGAGGACCTTGTTCCTGTGGTTTCACTGTTGTTTGAAATGGTCTATGGTAGCCTCTAGTTCCATGAAAAAAATGTATTTTCTTATGGCACAATTTCTCTTTTAGGAAGTAATACCTTAAAAACCAACAGAAGCCGAAAGTTGCAAAGAAAAGAAAAGTCATTGGGAGCAATTTGAAAACCATCATTCCCAAGGTTCTCAGATTCATGGATCTTGAGTTGAGGAAAACCATATCTGTGTATTTACATGGATTTAGAGCCTATCGTACACATAGAAAGCTATTATTCCAGCCCTAAAGATGCTCTCACCAGCTGGAACCATTATAGAGCTTTCCAAAGGCCATTTCACAATTTTACTAGGCCAGCTGTTTCTGCATGAGGGGAACAGGATGGTTCAGTGAGATCCATGGGCACAAACCCAATATTTAATGTAATATGAGTTTCTTTGTCACATGTGATGTTGTATACAATAGTGTGATGGAGGTTTTTGTCAGAAATATCAAAGGAAGGAAATGTAAAAGGTAAAACCTTACAAGCAAGAGTCCCCCCCCCCCGACCCCCCAGTGAGAACAAAGTGCTGTTTCCTCAGTGATGAAAATGGTCCAATGCAATCAACCTGCCACCAGGTGGCTGGCTGGTTTCCTTGGGAAATGATGCCATGTCTGGAGTTTAGTGTTGATGTCTGCTCTTAGCCAAATTGGCCTTGGTGAATGGAAGTTCATGTCACTTATATAGCAGTAGCTCCATATCTGCTTCCATGAACTTTTTCTTGACACAAATAATAGGTCATGTTGTACATGGTTATTAAAATGGTACTTTTCAGAGGTTGCTCTTTGCTGAAGCTTTATGCGGGATGGTACACCAATATATCTGTGCTTATTTGGAGAAGTCTTTCCACAAATCTTTTTTTTTCTAGATCTAATCTCATTCTTGTCCAAGGTCTTTATTAGCCAACAACACTGTTATCCATTGTTTATGACTCATTCCAGATATATGTCACTATCAATCTCTCCTTCAGGATTACCACTGGAGAGATGAATCTTAGAGCAACGCTTCAAGGCCACTGAAAGTACAGTCAAAAGCTCCAGACTGCCACCTTCTTAGAATGAAGATCAAACAGTCTTTCTTTATTCTGCTGTCATTCGCTGCTCCACACAAAAGAGAGGGCACAATGGATAGGCATAGGGACCATGGGGATTTGATCAACTGTTTTTGCAACTTAACTTATGCACAGCACTAAGAATTAAGATGATAATATGAGATAAGCATCTTTCTCAGAGGGAGCAGTAGGAGCAAGTGATGATTAACAGCTGGTATATAGGAAGCTTAACAAAGAAATAGGAATGAATTATGCATCGTATATATCTAAGCCCTTGTTCCCTACAACCAGGGGAGATGTTAGTCAATGCAGATCAAAATTAATGTCAATTTTGTATCTAAAAGCAATAGTACAGTCCAGGGATAAATAGGTACCATGCCACTAAATTTGCTGGTATAATGACTCACCTTAAGGAACTGTTATCTGGGAAGCCTCACCCTCTCTGAGGAGTAGATAGGGGGTGGAGTAGGAGGAAAGTGGGAAGAGTGGGAGGAGTGGAGGGAGAGAGAACTGAGATTGGAATGTGTAATAAAAAAGATTTTTTTAAAGTAAGAAAATGTTATCTATAGGTGTAAGAATGTTTGATAAATTTCAATGGTGAATTAAAATAAACCTTTTATAGAACCAGGGATAGTAATTATGAATAAGTTCAGCTATAAGGGGCAGAAGTTTAAATTCATTTTTACTAGATTTCAAAATTTATAATTATTGAATAGTTACCATGTACCTCTCTTTGTTTTGCAAACATATGAATATACAAAGCATTGTCCCGTTTTAAAGGGGAGACATTGAGGTACAGAGGGAGTAAAGAACCTGCTATTGATGCAGAGTATCTGGGAACTAAACTTGAGACCTGAGCTGTGTCTGTTTCAAGCGTACGCTCCTGCTCACTCTGCCTCTTGTTAGAGAAGACTATTAGGACATCATTGTCAGGTTTGAGTGTCAATCATGGTTTCAGCCATCACATCTATGTTCTTGGTAGTAAGAAAGAGGAAACGTTGAGTAGAAAGCTGTGGTGTTTTTCTTTGGGTTCACCTCCTTATTTAGCTTCTCTGGGATCATGAATTATAGGCTCATTGTCCTTTGTTTATGGCTAGAATCCACTTATGAGTGAGTGCATACCATATTCCTCTTTATGGGTCTGGGTTATCTCACTCAGGATGGTGTTTTCTATATCCATTCATTTGCATGAAAAATTCAAGATGTCACTGTTTTTTACCGCTGAGTAGAACTCTAAAGTCTATATGTACCATACCTTCCTATCCATTCTTCTAGTGAGGGGCACCTACGTTGTTTCCAGGTTCTGGCTATTACAAATAGTGCTGCTGAACATAGTTGAACAAATGCTTTTGTAGTATGATTGGGCATCTCTTGGGTATATTCCTAAGAGTGGAATTGCTGGGTCCTGAGGTAGGTTTACTCCCAGTTTCCTGAGAAACCGCCACACTGATTTCCAAAGTGGTTGCACAAGTTTGCATTCCCACCAACAATGGATGAGTGTTCCCCTTACTCAACATCCTCTCCAGCATAGGCTATCATTGGTGTTTTTGATTTTAACCTTTCTGACAGGCGTAAGATGGTATCTCAAAGTTGTTTTGATTTGCATTTCCCTGATCGCTAAGGTGAACCCAAAGAAAAACATATATTTGTCCTCCTGGATATTGAAAGTAGACAAGATCTCCGAGCAAAAGTTGAGAGCATAGGGGTAGGGGTAGGGTGGGGAGAAGGGGAGATGGGGAAGGAGAAGGGAGAAGTGAGAAGGGGAGGATTGGGGAGAGCTTTGGGGAATGGGATGGTTGAGATGGAGGAAGGGTGGATATGGGAGCAGGAAAGAAGATATCTTAATTAAGGGAGCCATTTTAGGGTTGGCAAGAGACTTGGCTTTAGAGGGGTTCCCAGGTGTTCAAGGAAATGTCCCCAGCTAGGTCCTTGGGCAGCAGAGGAGAGGGTGCCTGAACTGGCCTTATCCTATAGCCACACTGATAAATATCTTGCATATCATCATAGAATCTTCATCTGGCGATGGATGGGGATAGAGACAGAGACCCACATTGGAGCACTGGACTGAGCTCCCAAAGTCCAGATGAAGAGCAGAAGGAGGGAGAACATGATCAAGGAAGTCAGGACTGTGAGGGGTGCGTCCACCCAGAGAGACAGTGGGTCTGATCTAATGGGAGCTCACCAAGGCCAGCTGGACTGGGACTGAACGAGCATGTGATCAAACCGGATTCTCTGAATGTGGCCGACTATGTGGGCTGACTGAGAAGCCAATGATAGTGGCATTGGGTTTTGATCCTACTGCATGTACTGGCTTTTTGAGAGCCTAGTCTGTTTGGATGCACAACTTCTTAGACCTGGATGGAGGGAGGAGGACCTTGGACTTCCCACAGGGCAGGGCACCCTGGCTTCTCTTAGGACTGGAAAGGGAGTGGGAGGGGGAGGGGGGAGTGGGAGAGAAATGGGAGAAGGGGAGGAGGTGGAAATTTTTAATAAATAAATAAATTTTTAAAAAGCTGTGGTGCTAATCATGCACACATCTCCAAGGGAGAAATAGCTCTTAGGTGGCATGTGCTCATTTCCATGGTTCAAATTATTGAACCATCATGGAGTTCAAATTGCCAAACTGATGCCACAAAATGGGTTTGGACAGAATGGACACTGAATTCTCTCATAACAAGAAAGATCTGGCATTGGAATTTACCTGGAAGCTATCAATATCAGGAAAAGCAAACTATTTCAAAAAATATGCTGCAGAAATTTGTTCATATTCTAGTGGCCAAGGCACTATCACATGACTTAGTATAGTTGTAGGTCAGCTATATGCTTTCATTGAATGGTTATACACCTTAGTTAATATTACAAAGAAATGTCTGTAGATTAGATAAAACATTGCTTCTAGCATAAATAAAAACTCTCTTATGTGATACAACAAATATCCTTCTGGATGCTATCTCTAAATAGAAATGGTGATGACGCAAGAAACAAGAAGAGAATGGGTACTTGCTGTTTCAACTGAAAAGTATACTAGAGTGCTAGCCGGTGTAGTACAGCATAAATCGATGAAAGACAGCAATACTTGTTGAAAAATGTTAAACAGATTAAGGTCTGCACATATTAAGGTTTAAAAAAAATTGAGAAAAGGTGATGAAAGTGTTATAATTAATGAAGAAAATTAAAATTAAAATTAAAAAATAGTTAAAAACCACACCTATTCCCTCCCACACACAGTAGAATTCCTTCATATGAACAATAGATAATTTTAAAAACATAATTATTGGAAGATCATATTCCGTTCACAGATACTGTAAGATGCTTAGGATAAGTTGCTTCTTCCCTTCACCATCCTTACCCCACCTTCCATCATCCACATCCTCACAAAGTTAGCTCCTAATGCTTGGGCCTCTGTACCATCATTTTTCATGAGGCACCCTTACTGGCTAAGTTGCTCCTCTCTCTTTGCCATCCCTCCTTTCCCAGAGTCCTCATCCAAAATCATCTGTACACCCACGGGCCTAGCTTCATACCCCAGTTCAAGAACAAGGTTTGCTGGGTCAGTCGCTTCTTCCCTTTCCCACCCTTCACCCAACCGTTGCCATCTCGGCACCAAAGGCCTAGTTTCTGATTCATGGCTTCATCTTTGACTAGTAGGACACTCATTTTTCTCTCTCATCTTTTAATTTGCCTGCTGCCACCTCTACATCCACAGGCCTAAGTCCCAACCCATAGTTTCAGAGTCATCAACTTTTTCTGGTCTAATTCTGGTCACACAACTCCTATGTTCATTTAACAGGTAGGAAAGATCCTCACACCAGACACATAAACAAAAGAAAGAAGTTCACATGCCCATATAACATCACAAAAACTAAAACGACATAAATCACCAAGACAGTCTGTCTACCCTCAAACTTAGGGTCTTCTCGCTGTCTTCTCTAATGTGAACTACTTTGAAGAACCCAAGACAGAATTTAAAAGAGGAACCATAAATTGTATCAATTCAAGGAATTTAAAGAAGACACTATCACCTCATTGAATGCCAAGAGAATAAAAATAAACACAATTATTTAGGATTTAAAAACAAAATTCAATAAAGAGGTAGAAACATTGAGGAGAACACTAGCTAAAATGAGGAGGGAATTGAAAAACTCAATATCCCAATTAGAAAACTCAGGGAAAAGCCTTACAAGTAGAATGAGTCAACCAGGTAATAGAATACCAGGACTCAAAGACAGAGTAGAAGGTCTAGACATAACATGCAAAGAGTATGGAAAAATTCAAAGCACAGGAAAGGAAAATGTAAGAAATATAAGATGCCTATGAAATATAGACACAGATGAGGGAAAGATTCCAGGTCTATGACAAAACAAGATAACTGAAAAGACAATAGAATAAAGCTTCCCTAAACTAACAAGTGACATACCCATGTAGAATCAAGAAGCACACAGAGCACCAATTAGACAAGACCAGTAAAAAAATTCCCTATGGCATATCATAGTTAAAATAATAAATATACAGAACACAGATAGTGTATTGAAATCTACAAGAGAAAAATACAAGCCACACATAAAGAAGCCCCATCAGGATAACAGCTGGTTTCTCAATGGAAACTCTGAAATCCAGAACTTGGAGGAATACACTCCACATTCTAAGAGACAGTGATTGCCAACCTACAGTGCTTTATCCAGCAAAACTATCTGCCATAGTTGAGAAAGAAAACCTTTCCTTAATAGAAACAGCCTAAAATATTCATATCCAACAACAATAAAGAAAAACTTAAACAGAATACTAGAAGCAATACTTGGAAGTAAAGAGAAATAAGTACAGCCAAGAGACCCCAGAAAGAAAGCAAAGCTATAGTTATGAAATACAAAGCATAAATAAGAGGATAAAGAACACAAAATTACAACAAAAAGACCACCATCTATATACAATAATTTTAAATATTAAGCGCCTCAGTTCTCCAAAAAGAAAGATATAGGTTAGCTGAACAGATGAAGAAACAAAATCCATGAGGAAACAAAGATGGTGGCGGTTGCCAGGCACCAGTTGCAGAGCTCTGAGGAGTCTGAGAGACTCGTGGAGGCTCAGAGGTCTGACACTGTAGCAGATAAGGAGTCTGCAGGGCCCACAATAACTCCAGAACAAATAAAAATAAAAAGGCAAGTCTTATGGGAAGATGCTTTTAACATGCTGACTCACGAAATTCGAAGGAGACATGAACAGAGCCATGCATAGAGAAGGATTAATCTATATCCTTCGCTGCCTTGTCTCCGCCCATGGACTGCAAACACAAAAGTCATTCCTGATGAGCCTTGGAGTTTCTGGCACCGACCACAGAGAAATGTGCAGCTCTCCAGAGCTTCTGCAGAAACAGGTCATTCCTTTTGATTTTCAAAGAGACTGAACATTTGAAAGAGACAGGATTCTTAAGTGTTTGAATTTTCAGACTGTGGGAATTTAGAATTTGGAATATTTACCCTGCAAGGCTGAAATTCCTGTATGATCTTGGGGGAAAGAAAGCAAAAATTATGGCTTAATGGAGGAAAAAATTCAAAGAAATGAAACCCATATTCTGTTGTTTATAAGTAACCCATCTTAGTTTAAAGATAAGCACCATTGTACAGTGAAAGGTTGGAAAAAGTATTCCAAGTGGGATCAAGAGGCAAGTGGGCACTGCCAAAATAATACCTGAGAAAATAGGCATCAACTAAAACTAATCAGAAGAGACAAGAAGGGCATTTCATTTGAAACAAGGGATCAATTAAACAAGAAAATATTATAATATTAGGCAATACTAACTCTGGCTCTCCCCATTTCATAAAAAGCATAATAATGGAAAGAAAGACACAGTTTATCACAAACAGGAATAATAGCTTATAAACCACTCAACGCTCCTTAATAGATAGGTTACCTGAACATAAAATTAACAGATAAACTTTAAAATCAATGACAGCAAGCACCAAATGGACCTAGTAGATATCAACAGAATATTCTACATAGGCACCAAAGCAGTTACATTTTACACAGCACCATATACAAGCTTTTCTTTAAAAGGCCACATGATAGGACACAGAACAAATCTTAAAAAATACAGAAATTAAAAATAATTCCACATATCTTATCCAAACATTATGAAATAAAACTTAAAACAACAGCAAGCAAACTCATAAGTATACACATTCAAGGAGATTAAAAAACTCTCTATAGAATGAGGACTGAGTCAAAGAAGCAATTAAACAATATATTCTTAAAACTCAATAAAAATGGAAATACAGTGCAACAAAACCTTTGAGACATGCTAAAAGGAGTCCTAAGAGGCGCGTTTACAGCCCTAAGTAACTACATTAAAAAAAAAAAAACAAAAAGAGCACAAATAAACAACTTAAGGATGCAACTCAAGAATTTCCTGAAACAAGAAGAAACTGAATCCAAACCCAGCAGACAGCAATAAATAATAAAAGTAAAAGCATTAATGACTGAAATAGGAACAAATAAAACAACACAAAGAGAAAATAAATCCATGAGAAGATTCTTTGGGAAGGTGGAGATGCTGGCAACAGAGAAGACCAAACAGGCTTATTAGACAGATGAACTAAGGTGTTGCCCATGGTATTTTTGTAATCTGGTCAGTTAATAAACAGTCACAGCTTGGCAAACTGAAAAAAGAAAGAAAGAAAGAAAGAAAGAAAGAAAGAAAGAAAGAAAGAAAGAAAGAAAGAAAGAAGGAAAGAAAGAAAATGAACACAGTAGAGGCTCTGGTGCCAGCACAGGGGTTCGAGAGCATACTCAGGCAGTGACATGCAGTCCTTCAAATCTTAAGTCTTAAAAACTGGAGGTTAATTATTACTCAGTTTTCTAATTGGAAATGTGTTAAGTTAACAAAACCAGATTTTTTTGTGTGTTTCAAAATGGTATTTATTTTTTGAATTGCCACAACACTGAGCACGCCTGTGATCGTCTCTGTAGTGCTGATTGTGTCACTCAACCCAAGGAAAGAAACAACCCCCATGGCAGGCTTACGGAAACTTCCAGATATTTTTATGTTATCGTTTTATTTTTTTGTCTGTTACTTTTCTGTTCAGAAAAATAAGTCTATTTCTTGGGTCTTTATTCTTTTTCAAGTTCTGTGATATTTTTGATTGTAAAATATGTAGAATGACAGAAATTTGAAATAAAATCAAGGTCTGAGGCCAACCTTTTGATATCTTGATATGCTTTCAGTTTGATCTTTGGAGATATAACTGATTGTTTAATGACTGTCTCTTTACCTGAAAATAATGACCTGATAATGACATTGAGCTTAGGGACTGGTGGGTTGAGGGGAAAATAGATTAAATAATCATTAATATCAAATATACCTCAGTTATTTCGATGAAGAACAACCTTCAGGCTCTGCAAATAAAATTTATATATTTTTTTATTTAGAAGATACAATGATTTTCTTCTGGTTCTACAGCACAGTTATAAGTGGAAGCTGCCACAGGCCTCAGGCAGCATTAGGCTGCTTCCCCATCAGGTTTAGCTTCTTTTACTGGTTGGCATATTTTGTTTCCATCTCGCTCAGAAAGGGCCAAATTTAGAGAGTGATTCCTTAAAATTTCCACTTGAGGGTGCTGTCTACTTCTGTGGGAACTGTGATCCCAAAAGCAACCAACTTTATAAGGAACCCTTAGAACTGTGGCTAAACTTGTGCCAATATCCAGTTTATTCCAGAGAGGTGTCAGCTTTTCCTTTTCTCATTACATGGTGTTCCAGCAGATGCCACCCTGACCAGCACCAACCAGTATATACTGGAGATTTTTATCAATCTTTTTAAATAACTTGAGGAAATATTTTACCAGATTTTATTCTATTTATTTTTATAATTAAATTTATTTTCAAGATATGTGACTAACATAGTATTTGAATGAATATGACTGAGTAACTCAGATGGAATTCTTTCTTGTCCTTTCTGTGAATAATTAGGCAACCTTCCCTAATATTCTTTTGCCCACAGCACTGTGGAAAATCAACAGTTAATTGGTTACATTCATTTTTGCGTATCTACCCGTGTTGCCCTGTTCAGTTTGTGTTAGGCAGTCATGTTGGTATAGTATAGGATGTTATAATCAATACCTAGGAATAAGTTAGTTTGCCACCATTTCACTAACCTTTTGACCTGGGATTAGAAGTTCTCATTCCTGTCCAGGTGTGGTGTCTAACAACTGCATTCCTAGCACTTGAGAGGCTGAGGCAGGAGGCTATCTTAAAGTTTGAGGCTAGCTTGGACTGCATGCTATGTTCCCAGTAAGCCTGCCCTGCATACTGAGACCTTGTCTCAAACTCCAAAACAAAACAAAACAAAACCAAACAAAAAACAACCAAATAAATTTCTTCCAAAATGTTGGACCTGCCACAGAGTGTGGTCTACCTACCAGGCATCACATGACTACGGAAAACTTACTCTCCATCTCCCAGAAGCTATCAAACCCCAAGAGCTCCTGAGCTGATGGTGGGATTTATTAGCTTCCCCATGGTGTAATGTTATCTGGCTTGAGCTTTCACAGGTATTGTGCATGGTGCCACAGTAGCTGTGAGTTCGCTTGTGCAATTATTGCTGTGCCCAGAGAACGCGATTTCCTGAAGTTATCTACTACCTATGGCTTTCCCAATTTTTCTGCCCCATCTTTCACTAAGATAGGACAGAAACCAAATGATCATCTCATTAGATATGGAAAAGATAATTGACAAAATTCAGCATCTTTTAATGATAAAGGTCCTGGAACAAATAGGGATAAGAGGATACACTTCAAGACGATAAGGACAATATGCATGTGCCCACAGACAGCATCATGCTAATGTGAGAAAAACTGAAAGCATTTACACTAAAATCAGAAACAAGTCAAAGATTTCCACTCTCATCCTTACTATTCAGTATGGTGCTCGAAGTCTTAGTTAGACAAGTGAAACAGACAAAGAGGATACAAATAGGAAAGGAAGACACCAAAGCATGCTTATTTGCAGATGGTATGACTCTACACATAAAAGACCATAACACTCCACCAAAACATTCTACAACTGATAAATACATCCAGCAAAGTATACAGATGCAAAATTGATTCCCTTTTTGTAAGCAAATGAACAGTCTAAGGAAGAATGAGTAACTAAACTAGTTGCAATAAGTATATGATATCAAACTTATAGCCTGGTTCACATCACTCTAACTCTGAAGCTTGTTTACATTGTTATGTCATCTTCCCTTATATGTACATGGGACATATGTGCATAGATGTATGTATGTGTGCACACATGAGTATATCTGTGTATATAACATATAAGTGTGCTATTAAGCAACTCCATGTAAGATATAAGTAGAGACTTTATTTGGGAAACCCGGGTGTTGCTGTGTATCCATAAATATAGATGCTTATATATATGTATATATAAAATATGGATTATATTAAATGTACTGTATATGAGAAATAATGCTTGCCCACTACACTGCAAAATTGCATTCCAACTATATTTTCAAATAGGTACAAATTAAATATCATGGTGAAGAAAACACAGATAAAACTGTTTGCCTGCGGAGGAAATTTTGTTTTCTTGCCATGGAATACAATGAATGTGCTAGAGCTCAGCCAGCACACCTGACTGCTCTCCCGCCTTGGCAAGCTGTGAGAAGGCACCGAGGCACTGTTAGAAACAAAACAGGTTTTCCTTATCAAGGAATTGCTTTAGCAAGAAAGAACCACAGCTCATTAAAGCAGGCGGGGCTTTGTCCTATTTCTCATAAAAAATGATGAAGTAAAGACTGCAGTCTTATTTTATTTTGGAGGATCAATTTCCTGAGCAAACTAAGCCACCGATTTGCATAAATTACTCTTTCCCAATGTAAGTAACAGCAAAGGGATGATCCATCTTTATGTGAATGTAAATATCCTCCCAAATAATTCAGTGGGTGGATTATTCTCTGACAATTTTAGTTGTATCTGAGTTAGATGCTCTGACTTTTTATTGTTGTTCAAATCATTTTCTAAATTTTTTAAAAAAAGAAAGTGAATTATCTTTTTTATTTTACATACCAATGCCAGTTACCACTCTCTCCCCTCCTCCCATTTCTTTCTTCTTTCCCCCACCCCACCCTCTATCCACTCCTCAGTGAGAGTAAGACACTTTGCTTTGGGGAAGGTCCAAGGCCCTCCCTACTATATCTAGGTTGAGCAAGGTATCCATCCAGAGAATGGGCTCCCAAAAAGCCAGTAAAAGCTGATGTGGGAGGGTCTTCTGTTTGAGTTGATTTCATTGGTTAATAAAGAAACTGCCTGGCTCATTTGATTAGCCAGCCCTTAGGTGGGCGGAGTAGACAGAACAGAATGCTGGGAAGGGAAGTTAATAAATCGCCATGCCTTTGCTCTCTGAGTCAGATGCGATGAAGCTACGGCCCAAGATGGACGTACACTAGAATCTTCCCGGTAAGACACCACTTCGTGGTGCTACACAGATTATTAGATATGGGTTAATCAAGATGTGAGTAAGAGGCTGAAACTAATGGGCAAGGCAGTGTTTAAATGAATACAGTTTGTGTGTTGTTATTTCGGGGCATAAGCTAGCAGGCAGCCGAGATCCGGGCGGCAGGAAGCAGCCCGCAGCTCATCACTACAAAAAACAGTAGAGATAAATCCTGGTGCCACTGCCAGTGGCCCGCTAGCCATACAACTGTCACCCACATTCAGAGGGTCTAGTTTGCTCCTATACTGGTTCCTTCCCTGTCCAGCTGGGGTTGGTGAACTCCTATTAGCTCAGGTAAACTGTTTTAGTGGGTGTCCCCATCATGGTCTTGATCTCTTTGTGCATATTCTTATTCCTCCCACTCTTCAATCCAGTGCTCCTCTGCAGGTCTCTGCCCCTGTCCCCATAAATTGCTGGATTAAGGTTCTATGGTGACATTTAAGACAGTCATCAATCTGACTACAGGGCAGGGCCAATTCAGGCACCCTCTCCTTTATGGCTTAGGGTCATCCTTGTAGATTCCTGAGAATTTCTCTAGTGTCAGGTTTCTTCCTAGCCCTATAATGGCTCCCTCAGTCAAAAGATCCCTTTTCTTGCTCTCCATTTCGGCCCTTCCTCCATCTTGACTATCCCATTTCCTCAAGTTCTTCTCTGCCCTTCTCCCCTCATTTTCTCCTTCCACCAACCCCCATGTTCCCAATTTTGTCAAGTTATCTTGTCTATTTCCCATTTCCAGGCTTTATGTTGGTATTAGGGTTCAATTTGTTACTTAGCTGTTCTAGGGTCATGGACTAAAGGCTTGTTATCCTTAGCTTTACAGCTAGTATCCACTTATGAGTGAGTACATACCATGTTCATCTTTCTGGGTCTGGGTTACCTCACTCAGGATGGGTTTTTTTCTAGTTCCATCCATTTGCATGGAAATTTCAAGATGTCATTGTTTCTTTATCACTGAGTAATTCTCCATTGTGTAAATGCACCATATTTTCTTTATCCAATCTTTGCTTGAGGGGCATCTAGTTTGTTTCCAGGTTCTGGCTATTACAAATAATGCTGCTATGAACATAGTTGAACAAATGTCCTTATAGTATTATTGAGCATCCTTTGTTTATATTGCCAAGAGTGGTATTGCAGTGTCTGGAGGTAGGTTGATTTCTAATTTTCTGAGAAATCACCATACTGATTTCCAGAGTGGTTGTACAAGTTTGCATTCCCACCAGCAATGGTAGAGTGTTCTCTTTACTCCTCATCCTTTCCAGCATAAATTGTCATTGGTGTTTTTGCTCTTAGTCATTCTGAATGGTGTAAAATGGTATCTCAGAGTCATTTTGATTTGCATTTCCCTGATGGCTAAGGCTGTTGAACATTTCCTTAAGTGTCTTTTGGCCATTTGAAATTATTCTGTTGAGAATTCTTTGCTTAATTCTGTACCCCATTTTAATTGGATTATTTGGAATTTTGATGTCTAATTTTTTGAGTTCTTTATATATTTTGGAGATCAGTCCTCTGTCTGATGTGGGGTTGATGAAGATCTTTTCCCATTTAGTAGTTTGCTTTTTGGTCTTATTGACTGTGTCCTTTGTTTTATAGAAATTTCTCAGTTTCAAGAGATCCCATTTATTTATTGTTGATCTCAGTGTCTGTGCTATTGGTGTTATATTTAGGAAGTGGTCTCCTGTGCCCATGAATTAAAAGTTACTTTCCTCATTTTCTTCTATCAGGTTCAGTGTGGTCAGATTTATATTGAGGTCTTTAATCCATTTGGACTTGAGTTTTGTGCATGGGGATAGATATGGATCTATTTTCATTCTTCTACATGTTGACATCCAGTTATACCAGCACCATTTGTTAAAGACGCGTTCTTTCTTCCATTGTATGACTTTAGCTTCTTTGTCAAAAATTGGGTAGGTGTTCATAGGTGTGTGGATTAATATCTAGGTCTTTGATTTGATTCCATTGGTCAACCTGTCTGTTTTTATGCCAATACCAAGTTGTTTTCATTATTGTAGCTCTGCAGGAGAGCTTGATGTCAGGGATAGTGATGCCTCCATAAGTTACTTTATCATACAGTACTGTTTTGGTTATCCTGTTTTTTTTCCACATGAAACTGAGTATTTTTATTTTGAGGTCTGGGAATAATTGTGTTATAATTTAGATGTGGCTTGCATTGAATCTATAGATTGCATTTGGTAGGATTGCCGTTTTTACTATGTTGATCCTTCCTATCCAAGAGCATGGGAGATCTTTCCATTTTCTGGTATCTTCTTCAATTTCTTTCTGCAAAGACCTAAAGTTTTTGTCCAACAGGTCTTTCACTTCTTTGGTTAGTGTTACCCCAAGATAGTTTATGTTATTTGTGGGTATTGTGAAGGGTGGTGTTTCTCTGATTTATTTCTCAGCTTTATTATTATTTGTAATTGGGAGGGCAACCGATTTTTTTTAGTTGATCTTGTATCCTGTCAGATTACTGAAGGTATTTATCAGCTGTAGGAATTCCCTGGTAGAGGGTTTTTTGGTGTTTTTTTTTGGGGGGGGGTTATCATCTGGAAATAACAAAAGTTTGACTTCATCCTTTCCATTTTTAATCTCCTTGATGTTCTTTTGTTGTCTTATTGCTATAGCCAGAACTTTAAGAACTATGTTGAATATTTACGAAGAAAGTGGGAAGCCTTTTTTTCCTCTGATTTTAGTGGAATCAGTTTGAGTGCCTCTCAATTTAATTTGATGCTGGCTGTTGGCTTGCTCCATATTGCTTTTATTATGTCTAGATTTGTGCCTTGTATCTCTGATCTCTCCAAGACCTTCATCATAAAAGGGTGTTGAATTTTTTATTGTTCTTTTCTTTTTATTAAAAATTTCTGCCTACTCCCCGCCTCCCATTTACCTCTCCCTCCCCCTCCACTCCCCCTCCCTCTCCTGTCCTAAGAGCCATAAGGGTTCCTTGCCCTGTGGGAAGTCCAAGGTCCCCCCCCTCCATCCAGGTCTAGGAAGGTGAGCATCCAAACAGGCTAGCCCCCCCCCCCAAGCCAGTATATGTAGTAGGATCAAAATCCAGTGCCATTGTCCTTGGCTTCTCAGTCGCCCTCATTGTCCGCCATGTTCAGGGAGTCCAGTTTTATCCCGTGCTTTTTCGGTCCCAGTCCAGCTGGCCTTGGTAAGCTCCGATTAGATCAGCCCCACCATCTCCGTGGGTGGGTGCATCTGTAGTGGTCCTGACTTCCTTGCTCATCATCTCCCACCTTTTGCTCCTCATTTGGACCTTGGGAGCTCAGTCCAGTGCTCCAATGTGGGGCTCTGTCTCTATCTCCATCCATCGCCAGATGAGGGTTCTATGGTGATATGCAAGATATTCATCAGTATGGCTATAGGATCTGGCCATTTCTGGCTCCCTCTCCTCAGCTGCCCAAGGAACTAGCTGGGGTCATGTCCCTGGACACCTGGGAACCCCTCTAGAGTGAAGGCTCTTACCAACCCTAAAATGGCTCCCTTAATTAAGATATATACTTCCCTGCTCCCACATCCACCCTTCCCATATCCCAACCATCCCATTCCCCCAAGCTCTCCCCATCCTCCCCTTCATAGTTTTCTCTCCCCAACTCCCCTTACCCCCATCCCACCCCACCCCCAAGTTCCCAATTTTTGTCCGGCAATCTTGTCTACTTCCAATATCCAGGAGGATAACTATCTGTTTTGCCTTGGGTTCACCTTCTTATTTAGCTTCTCTAGGATCACATATTATAGGCTCAATGTTCTTTATTTATGGCTAGAAACCAATTATGAGTGAGTACATCCCATGTTCATCTTTTTGGGCCTGGGTTACCTCACTCAGAATGGGGTTTTCTATTTCTATCCATTTGCATGCAAAATTCAAGATGTCATTGTTTTTTACCGCTGAGTAGTACTCTAATATGTATATATTACACAGTTTCTTCATCCATTCTTCCACTGAAGGGCATCTAGGTTGTTTCTAGGTTCTGGCTATTACAAATAATGCTGTTATGAACATAGTTGAACAAATGCTTTTGTAGTATGATAGGGCATCTCTTGGGTATATCCCCAAGAGTGGAATTGCTGGGTCCTGGGGTAGGTTGATCCCAAATTTCCTGAGAAACCGCCACACTGCTTTCCAAAGTTTTTTCAGCATCTAATGAGATGATCATATGGTTTTTTCTTTTAATTTATTCATATGATGGATTACATTGATATATTTTCATATATTGAACTATCCCTGCATCTCTGGGATGAAGCCAACTTGATCATGGTGGATGATTTTTTGATGTGTTCTTAAATTTGTTTTGCCAATATTTTATTTAGTATTTTTGCATCTATGTTCATGAGTGAGAATTGTCTGTAATTCTCCTTCTTTGGTGAGTCTTTGTGTAGTTTCAGTATCAGTGTAACTGTAGCCTCATAAAAAGAGTTTGACCATGTTCCTTCTGTTTCTATTATGTGGAGCACTTTGAGGAGTATAGGTATTAGCTCTTCTTTGATGTTCTAGCAGAATTCTGCACTGAAACTATCCGGCCTTGGGCTTTTTCTGGTTAAGAGGCTTTTGATGCCTGATTCTATTTCTTTGCAGTTTATATGTTTATTTAAATTATTCACCTAGTCTTGATTTAATTTTCTTATGTGGTAGCTATCCAGAAAACTGTCCACTTCTGTTACATTTTCCAGTTTTGTGGAGTGCAGGTTTTTGCAGTATGACCTAATGATTCTCTGAATTTCCTCAGTGTCTGTTGCTATGTCCCCCTTTTCATTTCTGATTTTGTTAATTTGGATGTTCTCTCTCTGCCTTTTCATTAGTTTGGATAATGGTTTGTCCATCTTGTTAATTTTCTAAAAGAAACAGCTCTTTGTTTCATTAATTCTTTGTATTGTTTTCTTTGTTTCTATTTTATCAATTTTAGCCCTCAATTTGATTACTTCTTGTCATCTACTCCTAGGTGAGTCTTGTTGTTCAAATCTTTAATCTTAGTGATTGTATTATCAGACAAGTGACTAAGAAGAACACTGACATCACTTTCCTTTTCATCTTGTTCAAGTAAGAACTTTCTCATTGTGATCTTTAGGAAACATTTTCTGACCTTTTGAAGTGTCTGAGAACAAGAATAAATCATATTTCTTCCATTTTTGAAAATAGGACTTTATGGGTGGGAGTAACAGAAGGTATTCTGATGGAATGAGGGATTCAGGCAGCCAGAGGAGTCCAACCTTATACTTCTCACAAACACTGTTCAGGTAATGCAGCTACTATTCTTTAGACCTTCTGAGAGTAGAAAATAGCTCTGTGTGGCCATGTTTATGAAGCTTACTAAAAATGATTTCAGAAAGTCTGAATCAATGTAAGGAGCCTCTCTCATACCCGATCAGTTGTGCAGAGGCAGTTCCTCACTTGGAGGCTCTCTTGGGCTTAGCAGCCTCATCCATCCTTCAGCATTGCTTCGCCTTTGATCTTTCCCTCTGGAGTTGGAGGTGGTTTTCTTCCCTGGAGCTTTTTATAAAGTCTACAGTGTAGGCACAGCCAGCATAGGCAGTTACCTCTGTGAAACAGAAGGTTCTACTTCTTTGTTTTTAATTAAAAGGAACATTTATAATTTATTATTAATGACGCATGTGATTGTATCCCCTTTATAAGTTCATGTATTCATAAAATGCATGCCTGTGAAATTGAATGCATTAAGATAGTTTTCTTTATCTATACTAAAAAGTATCCAATGGTCTACTTCATTCAATGAGGACTCATTTATTCTTGAAGTTTCCACCAACTGCCGAGAACACCATCAGCTAGGTATGGAGTTTGAAACATGCATTTCAGGTGGCATTCATTATTTGAACCATAATATAAGCCAAAGATGATGAGAAAAAACAAATCACATAAAATTAGAATCAGAGTAAATTCTTTATTTGAATTTTAGCATGTTATTAGAGCTGAGAACCAAAACCAAATTCACAACCTGTGTACGTGTCCATATAAATATTCCATAAGAATGACTCTGTCCATACTTATTATGAAGGACACATTTAATATCCAAGATAGTGAAATAAAATTTGATTCAGCTACATCAAAATGAACAGTTTGAGAATGTTTCAATGGAAGTTATATGTTATAAATTTTAACACTAACCTTTAACAATCCAAGAGAAAGGATTGCCTGAGGCTTGCTACTGTCATGGCCTCAAGTTTTAATTGATAAAGATTTAATTTGACCTTTTAGGGGCATTAGTGATAAAAGTCCTTTGAAAAATGTCAGAACTGGATAAAACATTTTCATATACATTACACATGATAGACAAACTGGGGGGTTGATGTAAAAGCTTAAATTTATATTGTGGATTAACAGCAGAATTCTAACAGAAGTTCAAAGAAGATCTAGAGCCAATCCTTCTTAATATAGTAAAAAGATAGAAACAGAAGGAGCACACCATAATTATGTCTGTGAGGGCAGTATCACTCTATATTGAAACCATGTAAAGGCACATCAAAAAGAATACTACAGGCCAGCGTCCCTGATAAATATAGACTGAAAATGCTCATTAAATACTTTAAAAAAGAATGCAGACATACATTAAAAAGATTATACACCATGACCAAGTTGGTTTTAGTTCTGAAATGCAAGGATAGCTTAAGATACACAATTCAAAAAACATAGTAAACCACATAAATGGACTTAAAGACAGTAATACCATCTCAATAGATACAAACAAAACCTTTGGTCAAACCCAACATGTGTGGAGGAAATGGGAGGAGAGGAGGGAGTGGGAACTTGGATTGGTATGTACAATGATAAAAGATAGTTTGTTTTCTTTCTTTTTTTAAAAAAAGATAATTAAAAAGAGCTTAACAAAGAAAAAAATGACTTAGAGAATTTATAACCTGAGGAAAAATACCTCAATATAATGAAAGCTGTATATTAGAAACCTACAGTCAGTATCATCTGAAAAAGAGAAAATCTTGAAGCTTATAAGAATTGTCATGATCATAGTGTCTCTTCACATCAATAAAAAACACTAAGATAGGAAGTTAAGGACTTCTATAGTGAAAACTTTAAAACTCTGAAGAAAGAGATAAAGACAATAAAAAATGCAAAAGCATCTTATGCTTTTGGATTGGGAGAATCAATTAAAAATGGGTCAGGGACTTTAACAGAGAATCCCCCATTCATTTAGAAAAATGAAAAAAAATGGTTAATAAATATATAAAAACATATTCTTGTCTCCAGCAACTAGGAAACTATTGTGAAAATGAACATTTAACAAAATAACTATGTATAAATTTGATAAAATCTCAATCCTTATCATAGTCTTTACAGAATGCATGAATCTATACTAAAATTTACAAGGAACAAAAAAAGACCTCAGATAGAAAAATATCTCTAACACAAAGAATAATGCTAGAGGAATTACCATTCCAGATCTTAAGATATATTACAGAGTTATAGTAATTAAAACAATGTGGTACTGGAACAAAAGCAGAAATGTGGTCTAATAAAACAAAGTTGAAGACCCAAACATGAGAACACGCAACTTTAGCCATTTAATACTTGACAAAGAGCCAAAGAAGCTGGAGAAAAGAAGAAAGGTTTTTTTTTTTTTTGTGATTTCTTTTTTTTTTATTTTTTTTATATTTAAAAATTTCCATCTCCTTCCCTCCTCCTCCCCCCTCCCTCCCCTCCTTCTCCCCCTTCTCTCCCCTCCTTCTCCCCCTTCCCTCCCCTCCCCTCCACCCATACCTCCCCTCCCTCCCTCTCAAGGCCAAGGAGCCATCAGGGTTCCCCACTCTATGCTAAGACCAAGGTCCTCCCAGCTCCCCCCAGGTCCAGGAAGGTGATCGACCAAGCTGAGAAGGCTCCCACAGAGCCTGTCCATGAAGAACAATCAGAGCCCAGAGCCATTGTCCTTTGCTTCTCAGTCAGCCCCCGCTGTTGGCCACACTCAGAGAGACGGGTTTGGTCGCATGATCCATCAGTCCCATTCCAACTGGAGTTGGTGATCTCCCATTAGTTCTGTCCCACCGTTTCCATGAGTGAACGCACCCCTCTCGTTCCTGACTTTCTCCCTCATGTTCTCGCTCTTTCTGCTCCTCATCGGGACCTTGGGAGCTCAGTCCAGTGCTCCAATGTGGGGCTCAGTCATCTTCCCCATCTGTCGCCAGCTGGAGGTTCCCTCACGGTCCTGACTTTCTTTCTCATGTTCTCTCTCCTTCTGCTCCTCATCAGGACCTTGGGAGCTCAGTCCGGTGCTCCAAGGTGGGGCTCTGTCATTTTCTTCATCTATCGTCAGGTGGAGATTCTATGGTGATATGCAAGAAATTCATCAGTATGGCTATAGGAACTGGCCTTTTCAGGCTCCCTCTCCTCAGCTGCCCAAGGAACTAACTGGGGGCGTCTCCCTGGAAACCTGGGAACCCCTCTAGGGTCAAGTCTCTTGACAACCCTCAGGTAGCTCCTTAAATTAAGATATGTGCTTCCCTGCTCTCATATCCACCCTTCCTATATCCCAAGCACCCCATTCCTCCGAGCTCCCCCCGCTCTCCCCTTCACACTTTTCTCTCCCCATCTTCCCTTGGCCCAGTCTTGCCCAACCCTCAAGTTCCCAATTTTGCCTGGCGATCGTGTCTACTTCCAATATCCAGGAGGATTACTATATCTTTTTTGGGAGTTCACCTTCTTATTATCTTCTCAAGGATCCCAAACTTATAGGCTCGATGTCCTTTAATCATGGCTAGAAACCGAATATGAGTGAGTACATCCCATGTTCATCTTTATGGGTCTGGGTTACCTCACTCAGAATAGTGTTTTCTATTTCCATCCATTTGCCTGCAAAATTCAAGATGTCATTGTTTTTTACCGCTGAGTAGTATTCTAGCATGTATATATTCCACAGTTTCTTCATCCATTCTTCCACTGAAGGGCATCTAGGCTGTCTCCAGGATCTGGCTATTACAAATAATGCTGCTATGAACATAGATGAGCATATGCTTTTGTTGTATGATTGGGCATCTCTTGGGTAGATTCCCAATAGTGGAATTGCTGGGTCCTGGGGTAGGTTGATCCCGAATTTCCTGAGAAACCGCCACACTGCTTTCCAAAGTGGTTGCACAAGTTTGCATTCCCACCAGCAATGGATGAGTGTGCCCCTTACCCCACAACCTCTCCAGCAAAGGTTATTATTGGTGTTTTGGATTTTAGCCAATCTGACAGGTGTAAGATGATATCTCAAAGTTGTTTTGATTTGCATTTCCCTGATAGCTAGGGAGGTTGAGCATGACCTTAAGTGTCTTTTGGCCATTCGAACTTCTTCTGTTGAGAATTCTCTGTTCAGTTCAGCGCCCCATTTTTTAATTGGGTTAATTGGCATTTTACCGTCTAGTCTCTTGAGTTCCTTATATATTTTAGAGATCAGACCTTTGTCAGTTGCAGGGTTGGTGAAGATCTTTTCCCAGTCAGTAGGCTGCCTTTGTGTCTTAGTGACAATGTCCTTTGCTTTACAGAAGCTGCTCAAATTCAGGAGGTCCCATTTATTCAATGTTGCCCTTAAAGTCTGTGCAGCTGGGGTTATGCATAGGAAACGGTTCCCTGTGCCCATTTGTTGTAGAGTACTTCCCACTTTCTCCTCTATCAAGCTCAATGTGTTCAAATTGATATTGAGGTCTTTAATCCATTTGGACTTGAGTTTTGTGCATGGTGATAGATATGGATCTACTTTCATTCTTCTACAGGTTGACATCCAGTTATGCCAGCACCATTTGTTGAAGATGCCCTCTTTCTTCCATTGTGTACTTTTGGCTCCTTTATCAAAAATCAGGTGTTCATAGGTTTGTGGTTTAAGATCCGGGTCTTCTATACAATTCCATTGGTCAACTTCTCTGTTATTATGCCAATACCAAGCCGTTTTCAATACTGTAGCTTTGTAATAGAGTTTGAAGTCAGGGATGGTAATGCCTCCAGAAGTACCTTTATTGTATAAGATTTTTTTGGCTATCCTGGGTTTCTTGTTTTTCCATATGAAGTTGATTATTGTCCTCTCAATCTCTGTGAAGAATTTTAATGGGACCTTGATTGGGATTGCATTGAATCTATAGATTGCTTTTGGTAGAATTGCCATTTTTACTATGTTGATCCTCCCAATCCACGAGCAGGGGAGATCCTTCCATTTTCTGGTATCCTCTTCAATTTCTTTCTTCAAAGACTTAAAGTTCTTGTCAAATAAATCCTTCACTTCCTTGGTTAGCGATACTCCCAGATATCTTATGCTATTTGTGGCTATTGTGAAAGGTGATACTTCTCTGATTTCCCTCTCTGCTTCCTTATCCTTTGTGTATAGGAGGGCGACTGATTTTTTGGAGTTGATCTTGTATCCTGCCACGTTACTGAAGGAGTTTATCAGCTGTAGGAGTTCTTTGGTGGAGTTTTTGGGGTCGCTTATGTATACTATCATATCATCTGCAAATAATGAAAGTTTAACTTCTTCCTTTCCAAATTGAATCCCCTTGATTCCCTTATGTTGTCTTATTGCTATTGCTAGAACTTCAAGTACTATATTGAAGAGATAAGGAGAGAGTGGACAGCCTTGTCGTGTTCCTGAATTTAGTGGGATAGCCTTGAGTTTCTCTCCGTTTAATTTGATGTTAGCTGTCAGCTTGCTGTAAATAGCTTTTATTATATTTAGGAATGACCCTTGTATCCCTAATCTCTCCAAGACCTTTATCATAAAAGGGTGCTGAATTTTGTCAAATGCTTTTTCAGCATCTAATGAGATGACCATATGGTTTTTTTTCCTTCAGTTTGTTTATATGATGGATTACATTAATAGATTTTCGTATGTTGAACCAGCCCTGCATCTCTGGGATGAAGCCTACTTGATCGTAATGGATAATTTTTCTAATGTGTTCTTGGATTCGGTTTGCCAGTATTTTATTGAGAATTTTTGCGTCAATGTTCATGAGTGAGATTGGCCTGTAATTCTCTTTCTTGGTTGAGTCTTTGTGTGGTTTAGGTATCAGGGTAACTGTAGCTTCATAGAAGGAATTTGGCAGTGACTCTTGTGTTTCTATATTATGAAATACCTTAAGGAGTATAGGTATTAGGTCTTCTTGGAAGTTCTGGTAGAATTCCGCATTGAAACCATCTGGTCCTGGGCTCTTTTTGGTAGGGAGGTTTCTGATAACAGTTTCTCATTCTTCGCGACTAACAGGACGATTTAGAGCATTTACCTGGTCCTGGTTTAACTTTGGTATATGGTATTTATCTAAAAAACTGTCCATGTCTTTTACATTTTCCAATTTTGTAGCATACAGGCTTTTGTAGTAAGATCTAATGATTTTCTGAATTTCCTCTGTGTCTGTGGTTATGTCCCCCTTTTCATTTCTGATCTTGTTAATTTGCGTGTTCTCCCTCTGCCGTTTGATTAGTTTGGCTAAGGGTTTGTCAATCTTGTTGATTTTCTCCAAGAACCAGCTTCTTGTTTCATTGATTCTTTGGATTGTTTTCTGTGTTTCTATTTTGTTGATTTCTGCCCTCAGTTTGATTATTTCCAGTCTTCTACTTCTCCTAGGTGAGTCTGCTTCTTTTTTTTCCAGAGCTTTCAGGTGTGCTGTTAAGTCACCAATGAGTGCTTTCTCCGTTTTCTTTAAGTGGGCACTTAGTGCTATGAACTTTCCTCTTAGCACTGCTTTCATTGTGTCCCATAGGTTTGAGTATGTTGTGTCTTTGTTTTCATTAAATTCAAGAAAGACTTTAATTTCTTTCTTTATTTCTTCCTTGACCCAGGTGTGGGTCAGTAGTTGACTGTTCAGTTTCCATGAGTTTGTGGGCCTTCTGGGGGTAGCATTGTTGTTGAATTCTAATTTTAATCCATGGTGATCCGATAAGACACAGGTGGTTACTAATATTTTTTTGTAACTGTGGAAGTTTGCTTTGTTACCAAGTATATGGTCAATTTTCGAAAAGGTTCCATGAGCCGCAGAGAAGAAGGTATATTCTTTCCTATTTGGGTGGAATGTTCTATAGATGTCTGTTAAGTCCATTTGGTTCATTACCTCCATTAAGTCTTTCAATTCTCTGTTAGGTTTCTGTCTGATTGACCTGTCCATTGGTGAGAGAGGAGTGTTGAAGTCTCCAACTATTAGTGTGTGTGGTTTGATGGCTGCCTTGAGTTCTAGAAGTGTTTCTTTTACATAAGTGGGAGCTTTTATATTAGGGGCATAGATATTCAGGATTGAGACTTCATTCTGAAGGATTTTTCCTGTTATGAGTATAAAGTGTCCCTTTCCATCTCTTCTGATTGATTTTAGTTTGAAGTCAACTTTGTTGGAAATTAGTATGGCCACACCCGCTTGTTTCTTAGGGCCATTTGCTTGATAAACCTTTTCCCAGCCCTTTACTCTGAGTGGGTGCCTGTCTTTGTGGTTGAGGTGTGTTTCTTGTAAACAGCAAAATGTTGGAATCTGTTTTCGTATCCAGTCTCTTAGCCTGTGCCTTTTTATAGGTGAATTGAGTCCATTGATATTAAGTGATATTAATGACCAGTGGTTGTTAACTTCAGTCATTTTTAGTAGTAGAGTTTGTGTGTTTCCCTTCTTCTAGTTGTGCTGGTGAAGGGTCGCTAGATGCCTGAGTTATTGTGGGCGGTGTTGGACTCCTTGGTTTGTGATTTTCCTTCTATTACTTTCTGCAAGGCTGGATTTGTGGCTGCGTATTGTTTAAATCTGTTTTTGTCCTGGAATATCTTGTTTTCTCCATCAGTGGTGAATGCAAGCTTTGCTGGGTATAATAGTCTAGGCTTGCATCCATGTTCCCTAAGTGTCTGTAGCACATCTATCCAAGCTCTTCTGGCTTTCATGGTTTCCATTGAGAAATCAGGTGTAATTCTGATAGGTTTCCCTTTATATGTTACTTGACCTTTTTCCTTTGCAGCTCTTAATATCTGTTCTTTATTCTGTATGTTTTGTGTTTTGATTATTATATGGCGTGGGGATGCTTTCTTTTGATCCAGTCTATTTGGTGTTCTGTAGGCTTCTTGTACCTTCATAGGAACATCCTTCTTTAGGTTGGGGAAGTTTTCTTCTATAATTTTGTTGAATATGTTTTCTGGGCCTTTGAGTTGTAATTCTTCTCCTTCTTCTACCCCAATTATTCTTAGGTTTGGTCTTTTCATGGTGTCCCAGAGTTCCTGAATGTTTTGTGTTAAGAATTTGTTAGATTTGTTTAGTTCTTTAATCTGTGAGTTTATTTCCTCTATAGTATCTTCAGAGTCCGAGATTCTTTCTTCCATCTCTTGTATTCGGTTGGAAATACTTGTCTCTGAAGTTTCTGTTCGTTTACTCAGAGTTTCCATTTCCAGTCGTCCCTCAGATTGTGTTTTCTTCAGTACCTCCATTTCATTTATCAGGTCTTGTACTGTTTCCCTTACCTGTTTGATTGCTTTTTCTTGTTTTTCTTGTTTTTCTTGGGTATCTTTGAGAGATTTATTTATTTCGTCTACCTTTTTGTTTGTCATCTCCATTTCTTTATGGCAGTTTTTTACCTCCTGTTTAAGGTCCTCTATTATTTTCATAAAGTACTGTTTAATGTCGGTTTCTTCTATATCTTCTGGGGTAGGGTGTTCAATTCTTGTTGTTTCGGGATGTCTGGCTTGTGGTGATGTCATGTTGCCTTTCATGTTGTTGGAGGAGCTCCTGCATTGGCGCCTGCCCATCTCTTCCCCAAAGAACGATGGATCCTCCTGCAGACTGTCAGGTCCCCTTGCAGGCCAAGCAGCTCTCAGACAAAGGCCTACCTTGCTCCGGGCAGTCGAATGAAGGAAGGGACCTCCCACCGGCCTGGGTGCACTCAATTCCAGGTCCCCAGAGCCCAAACAGGCTGAGCTGTGGGATTTTGTGGCCCCAAAGACGGGAGGATGAGGCAGGGGGAGGGGGGGAGGATTCTGGGTGCAAGCTGGGAAGGGACAGGGAGAGAGAGGCGGTATCTGGGGAGAATAACCCCTGCAGGAAGAGCAGGAAGTGTGCTGGTGGCAGGGGGAGTTGTGGAGAGTCGGTGGTCCCTCTCCTGGCAGCTGCCGCGGTTCGGGCACTCACTCCTCACTCACCCCAGAGAACGATGGATCCTCCCGCAGACTGTCAGGTCCCCTTGCAGGCCAAGCAGCTCTCAGACAAAGGCCTACCTTGCTCCGGGCAGTCAAATCAAGGAGGGGACCTCCCACCGGCCTGGGTGCACTCAATTCCAGGTCCCCAGAGCCCAAACAGGCTGAGCTGTGGGATTTTGTGGCCCCAAAGACGGGAGGATGAGGCAGGGGGAGGGGGGGAGGATTCTGGGTGCAAGCTGGGAAGGGACAGGGAGAGAGAGGCGGTATCCGGGGAGAATAACCCCTGCAGGAAGAGCAGGAAGTGTGCTGGTGGCAGGGGGAGTTGTGGAGAGTCGGTGGTCCCTCTCCTGGCAGCTGCCGCGGTTCGGGCACTCACTCCTCACTCACCCCAGAGAACGATGGATCCTCCTGCAGACTGTCAGGTCCCCTTGCCGGCCAAGCAGCTCTCAGACAAAGGCCTACCTTGCTCCGGGCAGTCGAATGAAGGAAGGGACCTCCCACCGGCCTGGGTGCACTCAATTCCAGGTCCCCAGAGCCCAAACAGGCTGAGCTGTGGGATTTTGTGGCCCCAAAGACGGGAGGATGAGGCAGGGGGAGGGGGGGAGGATTCTGGGTGCAAGCTGGGAAGGGACAGGGAGAGAGAGGCGGTATCTGGGGAAAATAATCCCTGCAGGAAGAGCAGGAAGTGTGCTGGTGGCAGGGGGAGTTGTGGAGAGTCGGTGGTCCCTCTCCTGGCAGCTGCCGCGGTTCGGGCACTCACTCCTCACTCACCCCAGAGAACGATGGATCCTCCCGCAGACTGTCAGGTCCCCTTGCAGGCCAAGCAGCTCTCAGACAAAGGCCTACCTTGCTCCGGGCAGTCAAATCAAGGAGGGGACCTCCCACCGGCCTGGGTGCACTCAATTCCAGGTCCCCAGAGCCCAAACAGGCTGAGCTGGGGGATTTTGTGGCCCCAAAGACGGGAGGATGAGGCAGGGGGAGGGGGGGAGGATTCTGGGTGCAAGCTGGGAAGGGACAGGGAGAGAGAGGCGGTATCCGGGGAGAATAACCCCTGCAGGAAGAGCAGGAAGTGTGCTGGTGGCAGGGGGAGTTGTGGAGAGTCGGTGGTCCCTCTCCTGGCAGCTGCCGCGGTTCGGGCACTCACTCCTCACTCACCCCAGAGAACGATGGATCCTCCTGCAGACTGTCAGGTCCCCTTGCAGGCCAAGCAGCTCTCAGACAAAGGCCTACCTTGCTCCGGGCAGTCAAATCAAGGAGGGGACCTCCCACCGGCCTGGGTGCACTCAATTCCAGGTCCCCAGAGCCCAAACAGGCTGAGCTGTGGGATTTTGTGGCCCCAACGACGGGAGGATGAGGCAGGGGGAGGGGGGGAGGATTCTGGGTGCAAGCTGGGAAGGGACAGGGAGAGAGAGGCGGTATCCGGGGAGAATAACCCCTGCAGGAAGAGCAGGAAGTGTGCTGGTGGCAGGGGGAGTTGTGGAGAGTCGGTGGTCCCTCTCCTGGCAGCTGCCGCGGTTCGGGCACTCACTCCTCACTCACCCCAGAGAACGATGGATCCTCCTGCAGACTGTCAGGTCCCCTTGCCGGCCAAGCAGCTCTCAGACAAAGGCCTACCTTGCTCCGGGCAGTCGAATGAAGGAAGGGACCTCCCACCGGCCTGGGTGCACTCAATTCCAGGTCCCCAGAGCCCAAACAGGCTGAGCTGTGGGATTTTGTGGCCCCAAAGACGGGAGGATGAGGCAGGGGGAGGGGGGGAGGATTCTGGGTGCAAGCTGGGAAGGGACAGGGAGAGAGAGGCGGTATCTGGGGAAAATAATCCCTGCAGGAAGAGCAGGAAGTGTGCTGGTGGCAGGGGGAGTTGTGGAGAGTCGGTGGTCCCTCTCCTGGCAGCTGCCGCGGTTCGGGCACTCACTCCTCACTCACCCCAGAGAACGATGGATCCTCCTGCAGACTGTCAGGTCCCCTTGCAGGCCAAGCAGCTCTCAGACAAAGGCCTACCTTGCTCCGGGCAGTCAAATCAAGGAGGGGACCTCCCACCGGCCTGGGTGCACTCAATTCCAGGTCGCCAGAGCCCAAACAGGCTGAGCTGTGGGATTTTGTGGCCCCAAAGACGGGAGGATGAGGCAGGGGGAGGGGGGGAGGATTCTGGGTGCAAGCTGGGAAGGGACAGGGAGAGAGAGGCGGTATCCGGGGAGAATAACCCCTGCAGGAAGAGCAGGAAGTGTGCTGGTGGCAGGGGGAGTTGTGGAGAGTCGGTGGTCCCTCTCCTGGCAGCTGCCGCGGTTCGGGCACTCACTCCTCACTCACCCCAGAGAACGATGGATCCTCCCGCAGACTGTCAGGTCCCCTTGCAGGCCAAGCAGCTCTCAGACAAAGGCCTACCTTGCTCCGGGCAGTCAAATCAAGGAGGGGACCTCCCACCGGCCTGGGTGCACTCAATTCCAGGTCCCCAGAGCCCAAACAGGCTGAGCTGTGGGATTTTGTGGCCCCAAAGACGGGAGGATGAGGCAGGGGGAGGGGGGGAGGATTCTGGGTGCAAGCTGGGAAGGGACAGGGAGAGAGAGGCGGTATCCGGGGAGAATAACCCCTGCAGGAAGAGCAGGAAGTGTGCTGGTGGCAGGGGGAGTTGTGGAGAGTCGGTGGTCCCTCTCCGTGCAGCTGCCGCGGTTCGGGCACTCACTCCTCACTCACCCCAGAGAACGATGGATCCTCCTGCAGACTGTCAGGTCCCCTTGCCGGCCAAGCAGCTCTCAGACAAAGGCCTACCTTGCTCCGGGCAGTCGAATGAAGGAAGGGACCTCCCACCGGCCTGGGTGCACTCAATTCCAGGTCCCCAGAGCCCAAACAGGCTGAGCTGTGGGATTTTGTGGCCCCAAAGACGGGAGGATGAGGCAGGGGGAGGGGGGGAGGATTCTGGGTGCAAGCTGGGAAGGGACAGGGAGAGAGAGGCGGTATCTGGGGAAAATAATCCCTGCAGGAAGAGCAGGAAGTGTGCTGGTGGCAGGGGGAGTTGTGGAGAGTCGGTGGTCCCTCTCCTGGCAGCTGCCGCGGTTCGGGCACTCACTCCTCACTCACCCCAGAGAACGATGGATCCTCCCGCAGACTGTCAGGTCCCCTTGCAGGCCAAGCAGCTCTCAGACAAAGGCCTACCTTGCTCCGGGCAGTCAAATCAAGGAGGGGACCTCCCACCGGCCTGGGTGCACTCAATTCCAGGTCGCCAGAGCCCAAACAGGCTGAGCTGTGGGATTTTGTGGCCCCAAAGACGGGAGGATGAGGCAGGGGGAGGGGGGGAGGATTCTGGGTGCAAGCTGGGAAGGGACAGGGAGAGAGAGGCGGTATCCGGGGAGAATAACCCCTGCAGGAAGAGCAGGAAGTGTGCTGGTGGCAGGGGGAGTTGTGGAGAGTCGGTGGTCCCTCTCCTGGCAGCTGCCGCGGTTCGGGCACTCACTCCTCACTCACCCCAGAGAACGATGGATCCTCCCGCAGACTGTCAGGTCCCCTTGCAGGCCAAGCAGCTCTCAGACAAAGGCCTACCTTGCTCCGGGCAGTCAAATCAAGGAGGGGACCTCCCACCGGCCTGGGTGCACTCAATTCCAGGTCCCCAGAGCCCAAACAGGCTGAGCTGTGGGATTTTGTGGCCCCAAAGACGGGAGGATGAGGCAGGGGGAGGGGGGGAGGATTCTGGGTGCAAGCTGGGAAGGGACAGGGAGAGAGAGGCGGTATCCGGGGAGAATAACCCCTGCAGGAAGAGCAGGAAGTGTGCTGGTGGCAGGGGGAGTTGTGGAGAGTCGGTGGTCCCTCTCCTGGCAGCTGCCGCGGTTCGGGCACTCACTCCTCACTCACCCCAGAGAACGATGGATCCTCCTGCAGACTGTCAGGTCCCCTTGCCGGCCAAGCAGCTCTCAGACAAAGGCCTACCTTGCTCCGGGCAGTCGAATGAAGGAAGGGACCTCCCACCGGCCTGGGTGCACTCAATTCCAGGTCCCCAGAGCCCAAACAGGCTGAGCTGTGGGATTTTGTGGCCCCAAAGACGGGAGGATGAGGCAGGGGGAGGGGGGGAGGATTCTGGGTGCAAGCTGGGAAGGGACAGGGAGAGAGAGGCGGTATCTGGGGAAATAATCCCTGCAGGAAGAGCAGGAAGTGTGCTGGTGGCAGGGGGAGTTGTGGAGAGTCGGTGGTCCCTCTCCGGGCAGCTGCCGCGGTTCGGGCACTCACTCCTCACTCACCCCAGAGAACGATGGATCCTCCTGCAGACTGTCAGGTCCCCTTGCAGGCCAAGCAGCTCTCAGACAAAGGCCTACCTTGCTCCGGGCAGTCAAATCAAGGAGGGGACCTCCCACCGGCCTGGGTGCACTCAATTCCAGGTCCCCAGAGCCCAAACAGGCTGAGCTGTGGGATTTTGTGGCCCCAAAGACGGGAGGATGAGGCAGGGGGGGGGGGGGAGGATTCTGGGTGCAAGCTGGGAAGGGACAGGGAGAGAGAGGCGGTATCCGGGGAGAATAACCCCTGCAGGAAGAGCAGGAAGTGTGCTGGTGGCAGGGGGAGTTGTGGAGAGTCGGTGGTCCCTCTCCTGGCAGCTGCCGCGGTTCGGGCACTCACTCCTCACTCACCCCAGAGAACGATGGATCCTCCCGCAGACTGTCAGGTCCCCTTGCAGGCCAAGCAGCTCTCAGACAAAGGCCTACCTTGCTCCGGGCAGTCAAATCAAGGAGGGGACCTCCCACCGGCCTGGGTGCACTCAATTCCAGGTCCCCAGAGCCCAAACAGGCTGAGCTGTGGGATTTTGTGGCCCCAAAGACGGGAGGATGAGGCAGGGGGAGGGGGGGAGGATTCTGGGTGCAAGCTGGGAAGGGACAGGGAGAGAGAGGCGGTATCCGGGGAGAATAACCCCTGCAGGAAGAGCAGGAAGTGTGCTGGTGGCAGGGGGAGTTGTGGAGAGTCGGTGGTCCCTCTCCTGGCAGCTGCCGCGGTTCGGGCACTCACTCCTCACTCACCCCAGAGAACGATGGATCCTCCTGCAGACTGTCAGGTCCCCTTGCCGGCCAAGCAGCTCTCAGACAAAGGCCTACCTTGCTCCGGGCAGTCGAATGAAGGAAGGGACCTCCCACCGGCCTGGGTGCACTCAATTCCAGGTCCCCAGAGCCCAAACAGGCTGAGCTGTGGGATTTTGTGGCCCCAAAGACGGGAGGATGAGGCAGGGGGAGGGGGGGAGGATTCTGGGTGCAAGCTGGGAAGGGACAGGGAGAGAGAGGCGGTATCTGGGGAAAATAATCCCTGCAGGAAGAGCAGGAAGTGTGCTGGTGGCAGGGGGAGTTGTGGAGAGTCGGTGGTCCCTCTCCTGGCAGCTGCCGCGGTTCGGGCACTCACTCCTCACTCACCCCAGAGAACGATGGATCCTCCCGCAGACTGTCAGGTCCCCTTGCAGGCCAAGCAGCTCTCAGACAAAGGCCTACCTTGCTCCGGGCAGTCAAATCAAGGAGGGGACCTCCCACCGGCCTGGGTGCACTCAATTCCAGGTCCCCAGAGCCCAAACAGGCTGAGCTGTGGGATTTTGTGGCCCCAAAGACGGGAGGATGAGGCAGGGGGAGGGGGGGAGGATTCTGGGTGCAAGCTGGGAAGGGACAGGGAGAGAGAGGCGGTATCCGGGGAGAATAACCCCTGCAGGAAGAGCAGGAAGTGTGCTGGTGGCAGGGGGAGTTGTGGAGAGTCGGTGGTCCCTCTCCTGGCAGCTGCCGCGGTTCGGGCACTCACTCCTCACTCACCCCAAAGAACAATGGATCCTCCTGCAGACTGTCAGGTCCCCTTGCAGGCTAAGCAGCTCTCAGACAAAGGCCTACCTTGCTCCGGGCAGTCAAATGAAGGAGGGGCAAGAAAGGTTTTTAAATAAATGATGCTGGGCAAACTAGATGTGCACATGCACTAGAATAATATTAGACCGATCTTGATCCAGATCTTCCACTGTGCACAAAAACTGACTCCAAATATCTCAACCACCAAAACAGGAAATCAACACAGAAATTACTAGAAGAAAACATAGGCAGTATTCTACATGCTATATGTGTATGAAAGGACTTCCTGAATAAGACACCATTTACCTAAAAATTAATACTAACAATTGACAGATGGCATAAAAAATTTCTGTACAGGAAAGAATCAGTCAACAAGGTGAAGAGGAAGCCTATAGAATAAAAGAGAATATTTACCAGTCAGTTATGTATCTGACAGTGTTGTGGAATACTTGTTTAACTATGCAAAGATGTGTTGCATTTGTTTAACTATGTAAAGATGTGCTGCATTTATTTAACTATGAAAGGATGTGTTGCTGCTTTACCTTGCCTACATAAGGCACCTGATTGGTCTAATAAAAAGCTGAATGATCAATAGAGAGGGAGGAGATATAGGCAGAACTTCCAGACAGAAAGAGTAAGTAAAAGGAACAATTTTGGCTCAAGAAGAGAGAAAAGGAAATGAGACAAGGAGATGCCAAGGGCCAGACAGACAGACATGGAGGTAGTAGGAAAGTAGGACATACAGAATGAAAGAAAGATAAAAAGCCTCAAGGCAACATGTAGATGAATAGTAACAGATTAAATTAAATTAAAAGAGCTACTGGGACAAGCATAAGCTAAGGTCAAGCGTTCATAATTAATAATAAGTCTCTATACCTTTATTTGGGAGCTGGTTGGCAGCCCAAAGAAAATTCCAACTACACGACAAAGGATTAATATCCAGAATATTCAAAAACTCAAACAAAACAAAACAAAGCAAAACAAAACAACCAAGAAGAATCAACATATTAAATGACCAATTCAAAAGCTCAAACAAAACAAAACAATTGACTACAAATGCTGGAGGGTGAGTGAGGAAAAAGAAGCCTGCATTCAGTGTTGGTGTATTAGTCAGGGTTCTTTAGAATCACAGAACTCATGGAATAAATATAGATCTCTCTCTCTCTCTCTTTCTGTCTTCCCCCTCATATACAAAGGGAATTTATTAGAGTGAGTTACAGGCTTCAGCCCAACTAATCCAACAATGAATAGCTGTGAATGAAAAGTCCAAGAAAATCTAGTAGTTGCTCAGTCCCAAGATGTTGGGTATCTCAACTGGTCTTCTGCATAAGCTGGAAGTAGGCTCCAATGTCAGTGAAGGAATGGATGTGCTGGCAAGGTGAGGACAAGCAGGTAAAGAAGAGAAAAACCTAACTTCTTCCATGTGCTTATATAGGATTCAAACAGAATCTGTGGCCCTGATTAAAGGTGTGTCATCCTGCCTCAAAATCTGGAATAATGGCATGTGTTATTCCACCTCAAAATATGAATCAAAAGCCTGTCTCTTCCAGTCTCAAGATCTGGATCAAAGGTATGTTTTCTTCTTGCCTCAAAATCTGGATCACAGATTTGCTCTTAATTTCTGGATTGTAGTTCATTCCAGATAAAGTCACATTGACAACTAGAAATAGCTATCACAGTGGGATTGTGAACAAGTACAGCTATTCTGGAAGTCAGTGTAAAGAATTCTGAAAAATGTGAAGCAGAGTGGGAAAAATGTATAGCTCAATAAAAACAATAAACAATAAAAATAATTCTGAAAAGTCTATAAATAAATATACTTTATGACTCAGCTATACCACTCCTTGGCATATATCCCAATGATTCAACATCCTGCTCCATAGTTACTTGTTTATTGATATTCATCGCTACTCTATTCATTATAGCTAAGAAATGGGAACAACTTGCATATCCTTCAGGTGACAAATAGATAATGAAAATGTGATATGTATATATTTTGGTATTCATCTGTAAAGAAACAAAAATCATGAATTTTGAAGGTAGAGGATACTAGAAAACATTACATTGTGTGGGGTAAACTATACCCAGAAAAACAAATGTTTCAACTTCTTTCTCTTATCAGACACTCCCAATTCCAAATTTTCAGATGTGAAATCATGTCCTTGAGTGACTACAGAAACTAGGAAGGTAAAAAGGGACAATTGCTGAGATGGGGGAGTGGGAGAGCAACAGAGAAGGAAATAGAAGGGTACAAATGGCTGATCAAGAAAATTGGGTGAAAGGGGGTTACTTTAATTAGGGCAAGGGATGGAAATAAATAGAGAAGGAGAGAAGATGGCAAAATAACAGTAAGGATTCAGAAAAAGTGACAACTATCTCTCTCAAAACTAACATGTGTGTATAAATATACATATACACTTAAATAAAAATATCTCATCTTGATGACAATGCTCCCTCCAAGAGTCTAAGACCATCTGACAAAACCCCCAACACCAGGCATAAAAAGCCCTCTTTTCACTGGTTGGTCAGGATTGCCTAAGGGACTTTCCCAAATTATAAACTACTGGTATTGCCCTTTATTTCTCCTAAGAGATAGAAGTAAATTCCTACTTCTGAAGACACTATGCACCACAGACTCAGGACCCTAAAGCTCCTAAGCTGGAACTGACCGGAAGGCATCCTTCCTGAGAACTAGCTTTCATAGTACCAGAAGGCGCCATGCAAGATTCCAAATGAGAGAAACAACAGTCCTTTCTGACTACACACATGCCTATGAAGCACAAGAATGACCAGAGTTGTCCAATAACCCCAAGAGTAAATGTAGTGATGTGAATGAGAAAGGCTGCCATGGGCTCATAAATTCCAGGTTAGCAGAACTTCAGAAGAAGGATTAGGAAGTATTGCTTTTTGGGAGTAGGTGTGGCCTTGGAGGTTGTGTGTCACTGGGGTTGAGCTTCCAGGTTTCAAAAGTCCATGTCAGACCCAGAGTCTCTGTCTCTGCCTGCTGCATAAGACCAGGATATAAAGCTCTAAGCTACTGCCCCAGTGCCATGTCTGTCTGCTTCCTGCCATGATGGTCATGGACTAATCCTCTGAGCTCAGTGCAGTCTGAGGTTTGGTGAAGACAGCAGCAATCTGGAGATACATTCTGAGCATGCAATCAGAGGAGTCTGAGGAGGCATTCTGAGGACAGGATTGCCCCTTCAATATGAGCATAGATAAAAGCAAAAGGTGTCTCTAGTGACTGGCCACTCTGCTTCTTTGACATCTCACTCAGCTTTCATCCCCTAATATCGACTCCAGGTTTTTATTAAGAATAGTTAGAACTTGGGCTACAGCTCTCAGCACTACTGTCATATGCTCGCATTGAAGGGGTGATCCTTTCCTCAGACTGCCTCTTCAGACTCCTCTGATTGCATGCTCAAAATGTATCTCCAGATTGCTGCTGTCTTCACCAAACCTCAGACTGCACTGCGCTCTTGTCTCCTCCTGCCTTATATTCCTCTCTGCACCCAGTCATATCCTTTCCTTCTCCACCTCCCTAGTGTTGGGATTAAAAGCATGGGACTCTCAAGTACTGGGATTAGAGGAGTGAGCCACCACCACCTGGTCTCTAGTGGCTTATTTCTGCACACTGATCTTCAGGCAAACTTGATTTGTTAAAACACAAACAAAATATCACTACAGAGAGAAATTAAAATGTTGGCCCAGCTCAGAAGGTTTCATAGAAGAATAATGTTGGAGAACATTCTTGTGATATTGTGGCAAAGTATATGACTGCTTTTTACCCTTGTTCTAAAATTGTAAACAAGTCCTCTATAAAATGCTTTAAGAATTGCTTTGGTGATAGTTCTCTTTATAACAATGAAACAGTAACTAAGATAGAAGTTGATACTAGAAATTTTGGATTGCAATGGCAGGTCCGACCATGTTACTGTTTGGAGGACTATGGAAAACTCTGGGATTTTTGACTAGTAAAGTAGTTGAACACTTTAAGTAAAGCTCTAATGGGTCATATTCTAAAAATCTTCCTGAGACTAAATTGAAGAGTTTTTGATTAGTGCGCTGTTGGCAGCAGAGATTTCAAGACACGTAGTTACAGGGTTAGTAATGACAACTCTTATGCATATAGCAATGCAAAGGAACAAGTGTGGCAAAGAGAAATGCAAAATGTACAGTTTGAGTAGAAAGGGAACCAGGAAATGTAATGTTGGAGACAAATCTTGTTACCTTAGAGGTTTGAAGTTTAAAGAAAGGCCTGATTCAAAATAGAATAAAGTGGATGGTACCCTCCGGGTAAGATGCCACCTGGCTAAACTTTCAGTTAAAAAAAAAGAGTTGCTGTAGTCATGGTATCTCTTCACATCAATAAAACAGCAACTGCACCACTGCAGTAGTGGCAAGCATATTTTTGAAGTAACACATCCAACTAGAGGAAATCTATGCCTGGTACTGGAGACCTAGCCAAATACCCAGGAATTGTGAAGTCATGGATCTCAGAAGTGAACCTATGCCTACTGCTTACTAAACCTGCATATTCCCTAACTACATTATAAATATTTGTCCCTGTACTCAGAGATAAATGTTGTCTTCACCCTTCACCAAGGAAACTATTCTTTGTGCAACAGAGACTATTATGGAAAAACACAACACCTCAAAGTGGGAAATGGTGGAGCCCAATCCTGGCAGATGCACCCATAAAATGACTCCCGCACCTATGGCTGGCTCCAGGATCATTTCAGGGCAGGGAGCAGAAAGATTATAAAAGCCAGAGAATGAGGGAGTTGTGTGTGAGGTGTCTCCTAGTAATGTCAGAAACTATACTCATAAGGTGTCACCACATGAGTTCCTGAACATGAACTGAACAAGGACAACAGCAACAGACATATCAAAGTGGATAGAGAAGGTCTAGGATATTGCAACCTCACATAAAGAACTACAGGCATAAGGAAAACCGAAATCAGGAGAAATAGTCTAATCCAGCCAAGAGCCTATCAATTGGTTATCAAATACCAAATAGCCATATCTACATACATACAGGCAACATTATATAGACTGAGCAGGTTGCATTTGGGAATATATATATATATATATATATATATATATATATATATATATATATATATAGAGAGAGAGAGAGAGAGAGAGAGATACTTATATGTATGTAACAACAATTAAAAAAAAGAAAGGCCCTGAATTTGAAAGGCAGGGTATGGTAGAAATTGGAGGGAGAAACGGCAAGGGGGAAAAGGTGTAATTATTTGACAACCTCAAAAATAAAAGAAAAATATTTAAAAAGATATACCACATACTTATATGAAAATCTTTGCTCATCTCCTCTATAAAATAGCACTTATTAAGATTCAATTTCTTATCTTAGGGTCCCAGCTCAAAAGATATATATGGTAGATAGCATTAACGGGGGATATTTCTTTTCAGTAGAGACATTACTTCCCAAAATCTAGAGTCTCAAAAGGAAGTTATGACTCTATATTTCCATAAAACTGTATTGCTTATGAATATCACAAGCAAAGAGTCCAGTAAAAAGTAAAATACAACAATGTAAAGACTTCTTGAAATATAGTTCCAATGAACTGACTTTGAAGATATATTGAGGCATTTTTGTTTTAAACTATCCAACAGTATTTAAAGGTATACAGGGCTAGGAAGTGGGTCAGTGTATAAAGCAGCTGCTACACAAGTACGAGGACACAAACTGAGATCCCCGGCATGCACATTCACAGCTGAGTATGGATGCTGGTATTGGTAACTCAAGTACAAGTAGGGTGAAGACAGGAATATCCTTGAAATTCAACTGGCCATTCAGTCTAACCAAACTAGCAAGCTTTAGTTTCAGTGAAGATGTCTTATGTCAAAATAAGATAAATATGTTCCTTTTTAGGTATAAGCACCCAGTCTTTTCTCAGCTCTTTGACTAATTATGTATCTTTGTATTGACTGCTGCCCTTTTCAAAATGAAGCTAGAGCAAAGTTTAGAGAAATCAGATCTGTGGATGTAAACATATAGATATTTAAAGTCAATTTGACAACATGACAGTTTAGGAAAATAAAAATAGCAGATTCTACCCTAGAGCCAATGATCTCTCTACCCCTGGTATTGATCAGGGTTACAGTACCAGACATGAAACTCCCTTCTGTGGAGTAAGAAACATAAGAGCGGAGTTAGTTATCCTGTAACAGCCATGACACTATTACACCAGTGGTCACCTCTTGTCTGGCAAGCTTATATTATGACATGTAGGGTCCAGAGCTGGTGAGACCACTGATGGTTTCTCTTTCTAAGCAGCCTACCTAGCACCTTCTGGAAGCACTCCCTCCACGCACCAATGCTCAGGGAGAATGTCATGGAAGATGAGGTATAAAGTATGCAATAGCTGAGCCGGGCGGTGGTGGCGCACGCCTTTAATCCCAGCACTCGGGAGGCAGAGGCAGGCAGATCTCTGAGTTCGAGGCCAGCCTGGTCTACAAGAGCTAGTTTCAGGACAGGCTCTAGAAACTATAGGGAAACCCTGTCTCGAAAAACAAACAAACAAAAAGAATGCAATAGCTGAAGAGGAAGAAAAGAGCAGCAAAATTCTGTCTTCTATACACGATGCGGCCATCACATACATGTACTCACAGCATCTGTGTCCCTGCACAAGACCATAGAACCCAGCCAGCCAAAATTCACATAGAAAAGGACTCTCCAGGCCCCACTCCTCACTGAGGAGCTGTCAGTTGCTAGCGGCCAGGGGAGCGAGAGAAATTCTGTTTTGAGTATGTTCCCACTGGTAGGTTTCCTGTGTTCCAATGGATGCAACCACACTCATGTACACATGGGAAGCATTAACTAGACTTAGTGAGTTATGAGAAAAAGGACATGAAGTCAAGAAGGGAACATGTTGAAAGGGAGTGTGAAATGACTTGGAAGAGGAAGATGAGGATGGATATAATCATATTGTGTTGCATAATTGTCTGAAATTCTCAACAATAACACTGTCTTAAGGTATAGAGTGTGATTGAAAGAGGTGTCCTAATGTTGACTTCTTATCACTATAGGTGCACACATAAACACATACTCCACTTCACATATTTATATAACATACAACACACATACATGTATACATACAGAAGATATAAAAAAAAATCTTGCTTCCCATTCATAGTCCAGTTTTAGCATCTCTCATTTGAGCGGACTATTTAAGTCAACATAAACAAATGGGTATTTATTTTATCCTTACTCCTAAGATACTTTTAAAAATGTAGCACCTATCTTTTTTCAATTTACCATGTGTATTGGGGACTTTCCACATCAAGTTCAAGTGCTGCATTCCAGTACATGGATGTAACTGTTAATTTTAAAACCCACTGAAGGACAATTTTGATTACAAATTTTATGGTGTTACAAACAATACTATAAAAGATAATTTTGAATATTTTCTATGTTTCTTTGGTGTAAATTTATCTCTAGAACAAACACAACATACCTGTATCTAAATAATTTAAAATTTTGAAGGCTATTTCTACCTTCTCGGGGTTTTAATAGATCTAGTGGTTTGGGTTTTATGGATAAAACCATCATGCTAGTGTAGCTCTTCTCTGAATTTCTGTTTTGATAAAATTAAGCCTCTCTCCACATGCTTGGGAATCATTGTATTTCCTTATTTTTTTCCTATGACATCTGTTCATATCATTGTGCTCAGTATTTCTACTGGGTTTTGATTTTTCTTACTGAGCTGTTTTTCTTAAAAACTGTCTTAGGAACTCTTTATTTGGGAGATTAGCATTTCATATCTGGACCATAAATTCATCATCTGTCTTAATTTTACTTATGATAATGTCTTCTGTCATGCATGTTTTGCTTTTAGTTTTAGTTTTTATTATTTCTCTGTGTGGTTATGCATGTGTGTGTGTGTGTGTGTGTGTGTGTGTGTGTGTGTGTGGTGTGGAGGCCAAAGGTCAACATGCTGACGTTTCTCAATCATTCTTCACTATTCAGACAAGCGCTCTGAACTTGAAGCACATTCTTTTTTGTAGGCTGGTTGCCTGAAGAGCCTTGGGATTCTCTCTGTTGAAGCCTCTGTAGGCTAGGGTTAGAGGCATGCTCCACCATGTCTGCTTTCTTACATTGATTCTGGGGGAAATAGATGCAGGTCGTAGTACTTTCCTTTTCTGAAGTTTTGACTGAGTCCCCTTTTTATGTAGGTTCTGGGAACTGAATTCAGTTCCTTATAAAATAAGAACTTTACTATTCTGCCAGCCACAATTATGATTATATTTTATAACTTATCACCTCTTAGTACAAGTTAGAAAGGGTTTGCCTACTTTAGTGTAGTGGGAAAACTATATCAATGGCTATCCAAATAGCTTGCTATATGTGTATATGTTTAGTATAATTTAATAGATGTAAATTAATCAAAAATAACAATATTTAGCTAGGGGTATGGATTCATTCTAAGCAGTAAACATTATATATTCATGCCATTGACACAGGATTTTCTTGAGTGTTTTTAAATCCCATGTGGAAAGTATTATTTTATGTTCTTGCCTCTGGCAATTTTTCTATTTTTTCTTATTTTTCAGAGAATATTACTTCGTTATTTCCACCTTTAAATAGTTATTGTGTGGTATTTTTCTCTTCTGTGGTCCAATGTCTTAAAACCATAATGTTTTCAGTTCTCTTTTTGTCTCCTGAGTTATTTTGTGTCTTAAAAATATGGTCATATCACAAGATGTTGCGGTTGGACATCCAATGAAATTGTGTGAATGGTTTGAGAGGCAGGGTTCACATTCTGCTGGCAGAAATAAATCATGGCGTTCCCTGGTGGACTCCAGAAGAAGTAGAAAGGCCCTCAGAAGAGGATGAGGCTGGGTGAGGGGTTGCGTGGTCTTTTTGAGCTGGGAAGTGGAATGTGATGGTGTGTATCACTGTTGTTTGTGATTATCTCAGGTTTTATCTTTAATATTTATCCCCATGTTTTATTTTGTAATAAATGACAAAAGAAAACTCTACATGTTGACCCAGGACATTTATATGTGCCCCAGCGGAAGACCACCAGTCGTGAATATGTGGGCAACACAACGTGGGCTTGAGTAAAAAGAGAAAAGACACAAAATTGGGTTGGAAAGGAGGTCAGGGTGCTTCTGAAAGAAGCTGGAGGGAGGGGTTGACTATAGTCAAAACTCATTTTATGAAATTCACAGACGACTAATTAAAAAGAAAAGGAGAATGAAAAGATATGAAAGAACCCTCCAACAAATATCGTTCTAAAAAAGCAGAGGTGGGTTATGAATGATGCGGTTTCTAGAAGAGAGGTAGGCCTGTCCGGGTTCTAGAAGAGAGGTAGGCCTGTCTGTGATCTCAAGATCTTCTCCGACAGCCCTGGGTGACTGGCATGGCCCCAATATTCTGAAGAGTCTATAGCCTTTGAAACAGCACCACTCACTCCTACTCAGCAAGGGTTCAAAACCATGACTCTGTGAGGGACATTTCATTCTGGGACCATAAAACCTGGTGAGTGTGAACATACGCATGTGTTATTGTAAGGTCTTAAAATTTTTGCCTATTAACAGTCTAAAAAATATTTGTACTTATATGTTAAAGACCTATAACTGTTTCCTATTAGCATTCTATAGAAGTAAGGCTTCTAATTAACAAATCTAAATATTTTAAGAAGCTAGAACGAACAGAACAGGACACACAGAATGTACTCCAGGTATTCTTGACCTAAGAATCCTTCTTTATCTCTTTGTTGCTTAAATTGTCTCCACGGTCTGGTCTTGGTTGTTGTCTTTTTAAACATCTGTCTCTTAACTATCCCACTCTGGGATCACATAAGATCAACCAGGACCAGGCTTATCCTAGTGGTGGGGGTAAAGAGAGATCAAATGATGTCTTTAGATAATATTGTTCAGAGATATTACAGGTGGCAGGGTGAGGCAGGGCAGGGATTGTCAGAATCTAAAGTCATGCAGGCTTGGTACCATTTGCGCACAATCCCAGGTTGTTGTTGTTTTTACTCTTTACTCTTTGGGGGTTCCATCACCCACCTCACAAATAATCACATGGAGTTTTATTAGTACTTATGGATGCTTGGCCTTAACTTGAATTATTTCTAGCCAACATTTTTTTAACTTAAATTATCCCGTCTACCTTTTGCCTCTGGGCTTTTACCTTTATTTCTCTAAATCTTTCCTTTACTTCTTACTCTGTGGCTTTCTGCATAGGCATGCAGATGGCCCATGGGGTCCTCTCTCCTTTTCTTGTTCTTTCTCATGTTCTCCTTTTATTCTCTCTGCCTGCCAACCCCAGCTATTTCTCCTGCCTAGCTTTTGACTATTCAGCTGCTCTTTATTAAACCAATCAGGTGTTTTAGACAGGCAAAATAACACATCTTCACAGAGTTAGGCAAATGCAACCCAAAAGAATGTAACACATCTTTGCATCATTGAGCAAATATTCCACAGCATAAAAGAATGCAATACATTTTTAACTAATATTCTATAACATCCAGAATTTGGAAAGCTGAAGCAAGCAAATTGTAAGCTTTGGACCAGCCAGGTCCAAAAGTGAGACTTTTATAGTGAGACTTTTTCCAAACCAGCAAGATAAAGCTGTTGATCCTAGCTTTTTCGTAATTGACTAAAGCTATGGGAAAATGGTTCCTATGAACAGTTACCTTACACTAACACAATATATTCTAACATTGGTTTCTGTTTGTCTTTTGCTATGATTTTTTTTTTCAGATATAGGCATTTCAACTCATGATTAAGGTGTTAAGCCATAAAATGGGAAACTGTGTCTGGCAAGTCTGGAAGAAATGAGCATAGTCTAAAGAGGACACTTGTGCCTCCCATTCTGGGGATCTGGACTACTGAATGAAGGCATGCTAGGGAAATAGTGTTCCCTCCCTCTAGGAGTCTCATGGTGGGAGAAATAAAAGGCTGAACCTTGGTGCTAGTCAGAGAAGGAATTTGTCTTCCAGAAACAGGAAGTCATCATAGGAAAAACAAGCTGAGGCAGTGATGGTTTGTGATGGGTAGAACACCCCCTAATCAGTTGGCTCAATTATACATATATCTTGCTTCCTAGTTAAACTGTATCCTCAAGTTAGGATCTAGAGATTGTGTGTGTGTGTGTGTGTGTGTGTTTGTGAATTTGTTGTGTGTGTTTTTGTGTGTGTGGGTATGCATGTGTGTGGTGTGTGTATGTGCATGCATATGTGTGTGTATATGTTCATATGTATGTTTGTATGCATGTGTGTGTGTTTTTATGTGTGTGTGTGCTTCCCTGGATCTCCCTGACCTTTGTTCCAATATGTCTAGGTTTAATAAATCCCCTTTGCTCTTCCTTTCATAATTTTATACTAAGATAAAAATATTGGATTATAGTTTCTGCGTTTCATTTTTCCAACATTTTATCAGTGTTTTAGGACAATACCCTTAAATCAAGTTGTGAAATGTTTCCTCTTCTGTTTCCAGGTATAGCTGATGAAATAGCCCTTAATTAGTCTTTGGATGTTTCAGAGAACACATCAGTAGAGTCATATTAACATAAACTCTGTGGTAAGTTTTTAAAAATTTTTATGTTCAATATTTTCATTTTTATAGTTCTAATCTTTTTTGCTTACAAGACAGTCTTTCCTTGTGTACCCCTGGCTGTCCTAAAACTAGTTCTGTAGACCATGCTGACTTTGAAATAAGAAAAATCCATCTGCCCCTGCCTCCCCAGTGCTAGAATTAAACGCATGCACCATAACCACCCAACCAGTAGGTCTAATCTTATGATGTAATTTTCCTGTCATTTTAAGTGGATTTTATTTTTCTAAAAAATTGGTCATTCTTACAAATAAACTAATTTATGCTATATAATTGTTTATAGTATTCATTTCTATTTCTTTTGTCTATGTTGGTTTAATAGCAATGTTTTCTTTTTCTGGTTTTAGTGATTTGAATGTTCTCTCTCTTTCCTCTCAGTTGAGATTAAAATAACATACCACTTTTGTGATCTTTTTAGGTAATTCAGTTTTCTATTCTTTATTATTTTAGTGTCTTCTTTAATCTTTATCTCTTTTCATCTTACATTAGGTTTATTTTGTTCTTCTTTTGCAGTCTCATGAGGTAGAGTTTGTTTTTTTGCCTTGATCTATTTCTTCTGTTTGAATGCAGACATTTAGAGCTAAACATTTCCTAAGAACAACTCTAGAGGTCTACCATCATGTTTGATATTGCATTAACTTATCATGTCTTATTTTTTATTATTCTCTTGTGCTTTGCTCTTGCTATTCTGTTATTATTGACAAATATGTTTCTCATGTGATAGTTCCACACAAGTTCAATCATGTATTCTATAGCACTATTTTATAGAATTTATTTTTAAAGCCACTAAAAGAAGGAGAATATAGGCAATAATAATATCTTGTGCAATTACATTGCTGCATTTACCAAGAGTTTGTTTACATGTTGTTGAATTGTCATGTGAAATCACTTGCTTTTGACCTGAAGAATGCCCTTTAGTATTAATTGTAATGCTGTTTTGTTAGTATAAAATGTTCTGGATTTTGTTCTTATTGTTAATATGGGAAGTTTTATTTCCTCTTCATTTGGGAGCAATAGTTAGTTAGTGGAGATTTTGATTGACTATTTTTATTTGTACAGCTATGTCGGGTACTCACTGATTCCTCTGTCCTCCATTGCTTCTGCTGAGATTTCAGAAGAAAATTTATTGAGGTTTTATTGTAATACCAGCATTTCCTGCAGCCTGGTTCTGTGTATAGGACTCAGAATTTTTCTTACTTGGAGTGTGCTGATTTTTCTGGATATGTAGGCCATAATTTTCAGTAACTGTGGGAAGTTTACAGCTGTTATTTTCTTGAATGCCTTTTTTTCATTCTTCCTTTCTTTTCCATCTTTGATGCCCATTGTATATATCCTCATATTTGTGTCCTCCAGCTGCATCTCATTGCCCCAACTATGTTAGTTTATGTAACGTCTATGAATCTCTCTTCTAGTTTGCTCATTTTTGCTTTCTTCAAGTCTATAATATATTTACAGCCATTTTTTAAACAGAAATAGTCACTATACCTTTGTAACTACGGGTCTTCCATTTGGTACTTTTCATGGCATCTCTTTACTAATATGTAGCATTCAGCACAGTGTTTTCGTTATATTTTCATTTGCTTATGCTGTTATTTAGTTCTGGTAACACATTTGAAATGTCCACTTTATATTTCTATTAAATATGACATCTAGTCACATTCACAGCTTCTTTTGCCTGCTTCCACATCACTCCCCAGGGTATGAATCATATTTTCCTTTTCACAGAGCTTTTGGAAACTGAACGTTTAGATCATGTGTTGCGGTAATTCCGAGAACTCTTGGTCTCCTTCTGGGGCTTGTTATTGTTTGCCTGGTAGGTTCCTAGACAATTGTAGTGAGATCTATTCTTCCTGTGTTCTAGCATTACACATCTGATGTTCAGAGAGATATAGGCACCTTAATAAAAATGACACTGGTACAGGTTTTTTCTACTTCTAACTGGAGCTTGTTATCAAATTCCATTAATTTCAGCTATTGTTTCCTTGGTGTTTTGGTGACGCTGTGGTGTCTACATTTCTCTACAGGTGAATTGGTCAGGTTGTGGCTTCTTTAGTGTCTAACAGTTTCTGGGATCACTGTTCTCACTTTGGAATACTCCTAGGTTTCTACTTTGCACCATGTGACAGTTTGCGTACAGTCCAGGCCATATTTCATATTATCTAGGACCCTCCTTTAACCATGTTTTCCACTGTTGGTGAGGGTGCGCTCGGATTTGCATTTCCACTTATTCTATTACAGATGAAGCCAATGCTATTTAAGGAAAATATTAGGGGTATCTGCTTTCCATGCTTCTGGAGAAATCTGAGTGCAGGGTCTGAATATGAAAATAAATACAGTTCATCTCCAGGTGACACTCTTGACTCAGGAGGGGTGTTAGAGGGGTTATAGACAGCATAGAATTGAAAATGGAGATTGTGAGAAATTAAGAAGGAACCATGAAGTTTTGGATTAGAAATTTGAAGATCAGAACAAATATTGCACACACTGTTCATGCATATGCACACAGTCAGTAGTTCATTTGTTGAGTTTCTTTGGTCTTTCTTCTGCTTTTGGAATTAGGGATTTAAAAAGATATTGTTTTGCAATAGTTCTGCTGAATACATGTAATGTATGTATTTCACACTAAATTGGAGCCGAAGGTTCACTCTTTCCACAAACAAGTTGACTTTCCTATCCTATACATGAACACGGAATTCTTTTTTTTGTTTTGTTTTTTTTTGTTTTGTTTTTTTTTTTTTGTTTTGTTTTTCAAGACAGGGTTTCTCAGCAGCTTTTTTAGAGCCTGTCCTGGACCTAGCTCTTGTAGACCAGGCTGGCCTCGAACTCACAGAGATCCGCCTGCCTCTGCCTCCCGAGTGCTGGGATTAAAGGCGTGCGCCACCACTGCCCGGCTGAACACGGAATTCTTTATGTACAAAGAAGATGAAGTTAGTTTGCCTAGAGTGAGCTCTATGAGGACACAGACTGTATATTTTCAAAAACTTTTGAGAGATCATCTTACTATAGTTTCAAAGTTAAATATAGACTTAATCTTGGTGAAGTTGCAAAATCCTCATGTATCTGAAATTTGGTTTTTGTGTAGGGTTGATGACTTGTCTGATTCTCAATCTGACATATGTTTTCACTACATTAATGAACCATTCACACTGTATGTGACAGGAAGCAGTGAAAAATAGAACGGGAATGATGTTGAACTGTAACGTTAAAGCATCTCTTATAGATGTAGATTTTCATTATTATCCTTGTGCCATAAATGAAGGTTACTATTCCTTTTCTATCCCTCCTCTCACCCTTCTCTGTCTCTGCCTGATGTCATGTAGCCAAGGCTGACCTTGAACTCAACCTGTAGCCAAGGATGACCTTCAATCTCTGATCTTCCTATCACCACTAAAGTGTACTGGATTGTCTCCCCTCCACCTTAGTGCTGGAGAGGGATTCTAAGGCATAGGACATGTGCATGATTTAGCAAGGACTATACTAATGGAGCCATGCTCCAAATAAGAAAACAAGAACTATACTAACTGAGCCATGTTTCAGCCCTCCTACCTCTCAATTTTCAGAAAATTTGAGATATTTAACAGGAAGGAAGGCAAAAGGGATGGGTTGAGAGGGTGAGAATAAAGGAGGAGTTGGAGAGAGTTTGTTTCCTGCTTAAAATTGTTGAAGATAGAACAATTAAAAAGATCTAGCTGGTAGTGTTACCTTTTCTGTGACTTATATTCAGAAAATCAGGTCCTTCAGACCACAAAATATGCTAATCATGTAGCCAATGTAAACAATTCAAATTTGTTCAGAACTTTATCGATGCTCAGTTCTCCCTCTGTGTTTAAAAGAATCATGGACAACAGTTTTGTTTTAATACTTATACATTGCTTGGATGAATTAGCATATTCCTTTTTCATTCTCCAGAACTGCTGGGGAACCGGACTAGCAAATCCTCTCCAAAGGAAGTCTATGAAATAAGAGAGAAGAAAAACAAGACTGCTTCAGAGAAGTGTTTCCATCATTAAAACTGTAAGTGTTAGTGGGAATTCAGTTCTGATGTGTGAAGCTGGAGACTCTTTAGGAAGAGTTCTCCCGAGGTGCAAGTTCTGCGCCTCGCCCTCCAGGTGGGCCTGCAGGAGGTCTCAGGCTTGGCGCTTGGCTTCCTTCTTTTCCTGACTTTATTCCCTTTTATTTCTATTGCTAGCTCTTAGACTGATCCTCCTTGCTTTGAATAATTCACCATCTAAATAAAAGTAACAACATCAAAGCATCCCAGACTTAATACACTCTTTTCCAGCGTGGGCTCCCACGGGCTGATCTGAAGGAGACTGAAGGATTAATCACCCAGGATAAGAGCCCCCAGCTTTTCATGTGTTTAATGCTCAAGTCGCTTTCACAAAAACACTCTCCTTCCCTTTTGTTTTTGTGTTTAGTTTTCTAAACACTGTCATTCTGTTTCCGCTTCAGCTCCAGATCCCGGGGATGTCTTGGCACCAAACACATGTAAAACAAATAAACACCTTCTTGCACACTCTAACAAGTGCAGCAATTAGTCTCTGAGCACAGCTTGCTCTCCACTGCGGCAACTCATTTGGTGCGGGTTGTTATCGTAGGAGAACAACTTTGAATCAGCAACATTTGTTTGATTCCCCGACTTTCACCCCTGTCAGCATGGTGACTTCTGTGCATCCTTTTTGTGTCTCGAGTTCTGCGTCTCTAGGAAATAAACTGCTACTCTGCATCCAGCACTTGACTCCTGTTTGTCACGTTGTCACACTCATGGAATGTTTGGCTGTGGATGATCATCACTCCATATGGGCTGCAATAACTACTGGCCGAGAATTAGCAATGACTTCAGGCTGGACATCTCCCGCTTTCCTTTTGTTATGCAATAGCATTAACAAGCATGGGTATGTTGTTGTAAACAGTCAATACTCCAAGATGCAAAATATTATTTGTTGAAGACCCCTCCCCAAAGATGGTGTACTAGGAAAGGAAGAAAACATCAACTTCCATTGTATTGTTATAAAAGAAAGGCGGTACTCATGCAGCAGAAAGTGGGGAATAAATCCTTATGTGTAGCAGTACTGTATCTTGAATGTTACCTTTCCAAATGCTTTTCTGTCTAGAGTGCTAGGGCATGGAGGAGTAGACAAACTAAAATATGCTAAAATATTCCCTCTGTCCTGAAGCAAGGGTAAGCAAGTCCTGAAGCACAGTGTCTCTTTTCAGGAGTGATGCCCAGTGAGTCATATTTTCTTGTGTAAGTTCATGTTGTTTGGAAGCCAAATCAAGTATTTACACTACAAGAAAACTTCCTATTGAACTTGTTTTCAAAGTACTAACATCTGCCTTTTCTTAACATGATTAGTCAGTTTCTCTGGCTCCTTTGTTCAGTAAGTCTGGACACAAATACATAAGAAAATTAAATTTTCACTCTAGCCTAATCCCAAACCTATGGCTAAGAGTGTGGCTTACATTAGCAGAGTGACCTCTCTAGAGTTCAGATCTCCGCTGTTTATACAAAATGGTTAATTTAAATGTTTTTCTAAATCCCTTTATACTTCTAAACCTTCACAGTTAATTGTATTGAATATACTTTACTTACACATTATGTGATTCTAATGTAACTTGATTCGATTTTTTCTTTCAAATTATAGCAACAATTAAGTGTTTACTGCACTTCTACTATGCGTTAGACATTGTGCTAAAAGGTAGGTAAGGGGGAGTAGAGCAAGGTAAATAAGATCCATATGATTCTGCCACTAGAGAGATTATGTTTTTGCATACAAGAGGGTTACCCAAGAAGTATGGAGAGAAATTGCATACCCTACTGAGTAGAAAGAATCAAAGAGAAAGCCAAGATAAAGAAAAGTAGGGATGGGAAGGAGGAACGTAGGATCAGGCAATAGGCATTGTCGTAGTTAGAGATTCTATTGCTTTAAAGAGACACCATGATCATGGAAACCCTTATAAGGGAAAACATTTAATTTTTGTGGCTTCCTTACCATTCCCTATGTTCCATTTCTTAATTTGTTTATCTCTTTGAACACAGAACTTAGCTCAATTACACTTCCTGGTGCTCCTTTTTTTTAAATCTCAAATTGTCCATTTTGTTGCTCCTTTTTATTACAAATCTCTATAAGAGTGACCAGTAATAACCACACAGCAGAGTCAGTATTAAGTTGTTTTGAGATTTCCTCTGCCAGCAGAATTTTTTTTAGTCAACAAATAATTTTATATTTATACATTATAAACTAGTGATAATTCATCAGCATTAAGTTGAATAGAAGCATCCATGTGCAAGAGTACACATTGTGTAATGGCATCTCTTCCGTTGGAACCTCACCATGCATTGCCCTTAGTAGAAAGGGGCTAGGGCTACAATGGAACATGAGTAGTCACATAGTATTGCTAATGTTTTATTTCTTGACTTTAGTGCTGGTTATATAAGCTTGTTTAGCACCTGGTGATATACAGACTTTTCAACATTCGTTGCTTTTACTAATTGTATATAGTATTACATTACATAAGAATGTTTTCAGACAAGTATGTATTGCATTTGATAAACTCCCCGCCATACTTCCTGGTCTCCCTCTTCCCCATCCTTACCACCTCCTGTTCCTATTCATCCCCTTTGTTCTCTTAGACAGTCTCCCTTCTACTTTCTCATCACACATACATAATTAACCCAAAACTCTTCATTCACATTGGCCTCAGGCAGACTCTTTGGATAAAGGTAAAACACAGTCACTTTCTTCACCAAAATATCACAAGAATGATTTCTAGGCAACACATTAATATTCTTTTCCTCTGAAACCTCTTCAGCTAGGTCCCTATAGTTCAAATAACTCTTAGCACTACTGTCTCCCATGCTCCTACTAGAATGGACCCTTAAGCAGCCCTTAAAGCATTGCACTGTTTCCCTAATCTAAACTTTCAAAGTGCATATTATTCTAAACAAAAACATGGTCAAGCCATCATTAAATACTGTAGTCCCTGTTACCAACTTCTGTCTTAGTTGGGTTTCTATTGCTGCGAAAAAAACACCATGCCCATGGCAACCTTTATACAGAAAAACATTTAATTGTGGCTTACTTATAGTTAAGAGGTTTAGTCCATTATCATCATGGCAACAAACAAGGCAGCATACAGGCAGAGAAGATGTTAGAGAAGGAAATGAGAGTCCTTATTTGACAGGCAAATAAGAAGTGGTCTGAGTGTGACTACACCTCTTAATAATGTCACTTCCTTTAGGGGCCATTTTCTTCAAATAATTACAGATGCCATTTTTGTTGATTATAATCAATAATTGTACAATTATAATTCTTGGTCAGTAGAAAAGCTGTATTGAATATTCCTGCTTGGGCCATATCTTTTTTTAAATGGAGAGTGTCTCTTTGTGGGAGAAATATCAGGTCTTACTTTGTTTTTTTTGTTACTGTTTGGGTGTTACCAACATCTGTCTAAATGGACATTAAGGCCTGCTCTGTTGGAGGGATGCTATGCCTAATATTGAAATCTAGTCAACTACACATGGCTGGAGAGGTCAGAGATCTGAGAGAAGAATTTACTAATGATGTTTCAGTAAAGTAATATAATTTCTAATTGTATCCAAATTCTTATCATTATACTCACAGGTAAGTATAGTGTTCACCCTCATTAAAGAAGCTTCTATTTGGAACAGATGGTGACTATTTCAGAGACACCAAACTGGTTAAAATGCAGAGAATAACTGATCATGAGATTCTTAGTCCCAGTTGATACATCTACAACACAACCCATATGCTTAAGCCTCAGGGAACATTACACAATAGAAGGTGGGAAGATTGTAGTTGCCAGAGGAACAGAAAATCTTACTGTTTATAGATATTGTTGTCTGTATATGACAGGGATGTTATATCAATGAAAAATAAACAGTACAGCTATCTAAAAAGACCTGAATAATGACCCCACCAATCAATATGTCAATGTGAATGGGGAAAATTTTGAGAGGCCCTCACCTCTAGACAAAGAACTACAGACAATAATGTCTACAAGGATAGGGAATTTTAGTGTTCTCCAGGAACAAGACCTCTTTTAGATTATTCAACTCAATTTTCATAGCTAAAAACATACACATATGAGCAATACTAAAGAATTTATATATATCTTAGAAGTCTTATGTATTTGTTTTCATATGTGCATACACACATATAACAAAATAAATAAAGTGTCATTAATTTAAAAGGCCATAAGAGAAGTTGGAGGGGTAGAAATGATGTAAATATAGTACCCATGTATGAAATTCTCAGAAAAATCTTTTCAACAACCAAACCAAAAAAAAAAAAAAAAAAAAAGAGAGAGATTGGGTCAAGTTGGAGGAAGTTAGGTTATTGGAACATGGTCTTGAAGGGACTTTTGGAACCTTATCTTCTGCTCTCTTGCTTTCCTTCCTGGTTCCAGGAGGTTAACAGACCTCTTTTTTTTGGTTTTTCGAGACAGGGTTTCCCTGTAGTTTCTAGAGCCTGTCCTGGAACTAGCTCTTGTAGACCAGGCTGGCCTCGAACTCAGAGATCTGCCTGCCTCTGCCTCCCGAGTGCTGGGATTAAAGGCGTGCGCCACCACCGCCCGGCTTCTCTACACAGTCTTGCTACAAAGTATGAACCACATCACTAGTCAGCTGCTAGAGGGTTCTTTTGCTCTACGTCTGTGAAAGTCTTGAGTGAGGAAGAAGAGGTTTTTCTGATGCTGGTCTCAAGGAACTTCTGTTTCCTTGGTGCTTGGTACCAGTGAGCTGCAGCAGTAAGCAGGTGGAAGCGGCACCAAGGTAGTCTTCAGGCAGGCCTTAACACTTCAAGTATTAAAGCTTCTAGTGGACCTAGGAATCTGGGCTACCACACTGCTTGGAAGAGGCTAGTGTTTAAGTTTTCAGTCTGGTAACTGACATCCTTTACCTCTAAGATCTACCATCTCTCTGGAACTTTTGTGGTGACCAGGCCTCCACTGTCTCTTCTCTAGGTTGCTACATCTGTTTGGTCGTCTTCAGTCTGAGCCTTTTTGTCCTTTCTTTATAGTTCCCTTGATCCTCCTTTTCCTGAGCTGGTTGCCCTTGACCTGTTATGATATCAAATATCTTCCTCTTGATTGCCAAAGTCTACTATTTGGTACCACTTGAACTTTATGACTTCCCTGCCTCCACTAGGAAAGTTTGTTTTGGGATGCCTGTCGGGACAATTAGACATGGAACACCTTGGGGACTAGAGCTGTTTTAGGCCCCTACAAACAAAGAGTCCATTCTGTTACACCACTCTAGCATCTTTGGTCCTTCTTTGTCTGTGCTTCCAGCTTGGTTCAAAACAAAACAAAAGAACTCTTAATGGAGGAAATGGTACAATACTGAGAAAACCTGCACAGTAGTATGTGCCTCTCTGACTCACTGAGTAAGATTAAATAGCCTGCTTATACAGTAGAGCTTGAGAAGAAGTGTTAGCCATTTGTTTGGACAAATCACAGCCTTGCTTTTTTGCACCAATCACAGTAGTCTCTCTTCCAGGCCATCAGGTAAAATGTTTTCCTGTGAAAAATGGTTTTAGAGTTCTCTGTGGTTTGTGATTGTGTCCAGTAAAAACTGTTTCAAACAGCCCTGGCTAAAACTGTGCCTTTAGGAGCACAGATAATTATATGTGATCATTTGGTCTTCCAGATAGCTGAACCTTACACAGTGGTAATCTAACTGGGTATTGGAGAGACCCTTTGTTTAAGACAGCCAAAGAAGCAAAGGAGAGTCAAACACTTTCTGTCTTAGTCACTGCTCCATTGCTCTGAAGAGGCAATATGACAATAGCAACTCTGAAGAAAGAAAACATTTAATTGGGGTTTGCTTATAGTTTCAGAGGCTTGGTTCATTATTCTCGTGGCAGAGAGCATGGTGACATGCAGGCAGACATGGTGCTGGAGAAGTAGCTGATGTCCACATCTGGATTCACAGGCTGCAGAAAGAGGGAGCCACTGGGCCTACCTCGGGCTTTTGAAGCCTCAAAGTCCATGCCCAGTGACACACTTTCTCCACCAAGGCCACAACTACTCCAACAAAGCCACACTTTCCAGTCCCTGTCATGTAGAGACACTTCCTAATGATCAGGCATTCAAATCTATGAGCCTGTGGGCGCCACTCTTACTTGAACCGCCACACTTGTTAGGTAGGGAGTTAAGTAGCTCCATTTCTAGTAACTTCAAGAAGGCAATGACCATGAGAGAAAGGGTGTTCAAAAGACAAAAGAACTGGTCATCAATATTGTGAATGATTTCTAACAAATTTTAACAGTGTTTTCACAGTGCTTAAACCCTTGCCAGGTGCCTCAGGGAGAAGTATGTCACCCTTTGACTGTCTCACTCACACTAACCCACAGCAAAATGATAAAAGAATGGAAACCTCTGTAACCGTGTGCCCAAATAAACCTTTCCTCTTTTTAAAAAGACAGTTTCAGGTGTTATATCACAGTCATGGAATGCTGAATAGCATAAATTGACCATGTTCCTTGGAGCAATCTTAGTGTCTCACTACTTGTTTCTTCTGCATGATGGTTATAGGAGTTTCTACTCATCAACCTGCTAAGAGGTACAGTGGTTGCCAGGGTGGGGGGGAACTCCTTGCAATTCTCAAAGGAGCATTTAGCTTTTCTTTATATATATATATATATATATTTTCAGCGAGAAAATCATTTAAAAATCAGCATGCCTCAAGTTTTTCCTCTTTCCATAATTTTAGCAACAAACAAGGCAAACTATGAGTCAGAAAGCCACATCAAAGGACCAGGCAGAAGCAGGCAAACAGGCTGCTGAATGGAGGCAAGTTTGCTGCAGTCAAAAGATAGTCAACGATGTCTTCAATCTCTAATCCAGTCTCTGCCAGGACATCTGCACACTGCTCCGTGTTGAATGTCGAGCATTTTAGCTATTGTATCCTTTAAGTCTTGGGTAAGGCCTTCCCTTCAGTTTGCTTGTTGGAATAAACTAGAGCTTAGCTGGTAAGTAATGCTGGACAGCCTTCCTGCATTAACATTGTGATGTTTGTAAATTACATATGTGAAATAGTCTTATGAATGAATAACTCTGCAACTAAAATTATAGCACAGATGTAGACCCAACTGTGTGTGCATTCCCCAAGAAGCAAATTTATCATGGGTGCCATCTCCTATGACTTTTAGGTTACAAACTCCATCTACTTTCTTTAGTGACTGAACCAGTAAGGTAGCCTTTTCTTTATTATATATTTACCATATAAAAGAAAATCTCCTCTTATCCACTTTTTAGAAAATGTTATTATCAAAATGCCAAGTGTTTTGTACTGATAGGACTGAACTTGATAACAGCATTAGCAGGTTCTTATTGGTTCTGCATACAGCAAAAGCTAGGGTCCCTTGATAAGACTCATCCAGTTCAGCATATAGTATTGCTAGGATGTCTACATCTATAAATATATAAGCCAAGCTTAGATTTTTAAAAGATGCTGATGAAGGGCTGCTTCTGTTTCTGCTTTGGGAAAAACAGTTAGTTGTCATGTGATGTAAAATTCAAATCTATACACTTGCAGGAAAGTTATTTCTAAGGTCTTGAATTTTATCCTGGTGGGTTCAAAATACTCTAAATACTTAGCAGTGTTTCAGTATGCAGTGTCATCTGCCTGGGGGTTTTATGTGAATGCCTAACACATGACAGATATCTATTAGGCAGGGTTCTCTAAGAAAAAGCCAAATAATGTATGCATGAACCTTAGAAAAGAGAATTTACGTGATAGTACGCAGAAACTCCAGTAATGCCAGAACATGCAGAGCATCAGGTAGCTGTGCAACCTAGGAAATCAGAAGCCGGAGCAGTCCTCAGTCCTTAACAATACTGGAAGACTGCGAGTCCCTTGGATAGTTGCTGGTATCAAGTCCACAGCTGAAGAAGCTGGATGTAGTCTGATGTCAGTAGGTTATAGCTGCATTGACGGATTGGCTCACTCAGAAAGAAAACCGGTGCTCACTCACTGCTTTCCTTAGGCTTCTTTGCACCCAGGATGCTGGCCCATTGGAAGTGCCATCCACATTTATGGTCCTTTTCCCCCAGTCACTTTCTCACATAGCTGTCTTCTCAGCAATCATACGATAGATATACAGGTATGTTTCACTAGTTCTAGGGAAGATCAACCATCACAGTGTATGATCTGAAAGACACTAGAGAATGTGAAAGACTCTGGCCACAGTTATAAACGTGTGAGCACATTTTACAGATCGCAGATTGATGCCTGGTTTGTTTTCTTAGGCTTCTGTCTATTTTGGCAACCAGTGTCTATAGATTGTTACTCATTTATCCCTAACCTTTTCACTGTCCTCTTTATTTCTAGAATATAATTCTGTAATAATTTGGATCTTGCTGCTAAGAGATCAGAAGGGAGATTGTAGAATCTAAAATGTATGAAAGTGTGGTTAATGATGATATCTCAAGCGTCCTTCGGAGGTTTCAACATGCAGTGATTTCTTTGAAGGATGTCTTTGCTGCACAGGCATCACGTACAGCCCTAGACACCGCCACTGAGTCTGCAAAGAATAGAGTCTGAGGATTGGGTCACCAATTGTGTGCATACTTTTATGTCAACTTGACATAAGCTAAAGTTGACTGAGAGGAGGGGACCTCATTTAAGAAAATGCCTCTATAAGTTCAGGCTGTAGGCAATCCTGTATGAACTTTTCTTAATTAGTGATTAATGAAGGACAGTTCAGCCCATTGTGGGTGGTGCTTTTTCTGGGTTGGTGGTCCCGGGTTCTATAAGAAAGCAGATTGAGCAAGTCATGAGGATCAAGCCAGTAAGCAGCACCTTCTATAGCCTCTGAATCAGATTCTGTCTCCAGGTTCCTACTCTGAGTTCTAGCTTCCTTCAATGAAGCACTACAATGTAGAAGTATAAGCCAAATAAATCCTCTCCTTCCCAGTTTGAGGTTTTGGTCATGGTACTTTATTTCAGCAATAGAAATACTCACTGAGTCAATTTGTACCAGGAGTGGAGTATTGCTGTGACAGATCTGACCATGTTTTTTTGGGGGACTATTGAAAAACTTGGAAACTTTGTACAAGAAATGTCATTGAGTATTCAGTGCTTAGTGAGTTATTCTGCAGGAGTTTGAAAGATAAGAAGTTAAGAACCAATGCAGAAGATAGAAGCTTCATTTATGAAGTCTCAGAGGGAAGTTTAGAGACTCTGTAGAGGCCATTTGTTATTCTGAATTGCGATTCTGTGGCTCTGGTTAGTTGGAGTGAAGAATCAGCTCTGATTAACACGATACCAGACCTATTAACGTGATCCTTTACTTTGATGGGATACTCTATGCTGGTTGGCTAGGACTGAGAAATTGGCAGTGATTAAGAAGAGACCAGCATCATTGGGGTGAAATCTTGGAAGCCTTTTGAGCACACAGAGGCTATTTCCAGAGGCAGCTAAGATTGTTCCTTGTGCTGGCTGTCAAACGTGATAGTGTAAGAGTCACCGATGTTTTGATGACATGAAGGAAGGGGTCATGGAAAGCAACTGAGTCTTGGCAGCATGAGAGACCAGGAAAGGCCATTGGTAAATATACAGCCTCAGTGACAATTGAAGACCCATGGTTGAAGGGGTTGTGCAGAGAAATTAAAACTTGGCATTATGAAGAGAGTCTATAAGAGACTATTGCTGAAAGTGTAGCCCAGTTGCAGCAGAAGACTTCAGCATTTTATAGATGTCAGTGTGATGGGATAACCACCAAGAACATCAGCAGCACTGAATGGAGCCAACTGGAGCCTAGAAGACAAGGTGTTTGTGTTGCACAGAACAGAGCTGTAGAAGTAACTCAAGCCTCTTAGGACAGCACAGAAGATTGTTAGTGAAACCCAGACACTAAGCGTTGAGTTATTTACACTATTGGAGTTTTGCTTTGTTTTAATATGATTGTGACTGTGCCCCGGTTCTTCCCTCTTGAAGTAAGAAACTAATTCAATTTTAATTTTATAGGAAACCACAGTTGAGAGACTTAATTTTTAAAAACTTAGTTTTTAAAAGAGATTGACTATTTCAAAGAGACTGAACTTTTTCTTTGTTTGAACTTATAAGAATTGTATGATTTTAAAAGTTATTTATATTTTTAATGTGAGATCTTGCAAATGAGTGAGAAAGGAAAGAGTGAGGATTAACAATGATGTATTTGTATGTTAAGTTGATAAGGGGTCAATTGTGCTGTGTCAACTTGACACAAGCTAAGTCATCTGATAAGAGGAAACTTAATTGAGAAAATGCCCTTTGGATGTCAGTGTGGCAATTTCTTAGAAAATTAGGAAATAACCTTCCTCAAGACCCAGTAATACAACTTTTAGGTATATATCCAAAGGATGCTCAATTGTTCCACAAGGACATGTGCTCAACTATGTTCATAGCAGCATTGTTTGCCATAGTCAGAACCTGGAAACAACCAAAATGCCCCTCGACTGAAGAGTGGATAAGGAAAATGTGGTAAATTTACACAATGGAGTACTACACAGCAGAAAAAATTTAATGACATCTTGAATTTTGCAAGCAAATGGATGGAGCTAGAAAACATCATTTTGAGTGAGGTAACCCATACCCAGAAAGACAATTATCACATGTACTCACTCATAAGTATTTTTTAAACATAAAACAAAGAAAACCAGCCCACAAATCACAATCGCAGAAAACCTAGACAACAATGAGGACCCCAAGAGAGACATACATAGATAGAATCTACATGGGTAGTAGAAAAAGGCAAGATCTCCTGAGTAAATTGGGAGCATGGGGACATTAGGAGATCGTTGAAGGGGAGGGGAGTGGCAGGGAAGGGAGCAGAGAAAAATGTAGAGCTCAGTAAAAATCAATTTAAAAAATGCCTCCATAAGACTGTGTTGTAGGTAGGCCTGTAGAGCATTTTCTTAATTAGTGATTGATAGGGAGGGCCAAGTTCATTGTTGATGATGACACTCCTAGGATGGTGGTCCTGGGTTCTATTAAAAAGCGGGAGAACAAGCCAGTAAGCAACACCCCTCCAGGGCCTGTGTATCAACCTCTTTTTCCAGGTTTCTGCCCTGAGTTTCTGTTCTGGCTTCCTTCAATAATGAACTAGAATGTAGAATTGTAAGCCAAATAAACCCTCACCTCCCCAATTGCATTTTGGCCATGGTGTTTCAGTGAAGCAATAGAAACCCTAATAGAATCACCAATGTTAAGATAAATATGTTAATTTTTATATTACTTCTTAATTTTTAGATATTTATTTATATCTAAGAATCATGATTACATTTTCTTCTTCTAAAGGAAGCTAAGATTCTATAATTTGATACAGAAGTGATAGACAAGGAATGTATTAAGAAGACTGTTAAAACAAAACAAAAGAAAACCAAAACATACTTTTATATATTTTCTTTTCTAATCATTGTTAAGAACTTGTAGAGTACTTCATTGAGATGCTGGTGCCTGCACTGGCTCTTTCTAGAACTTTAGATTTGTGCTTGAACTTCCTCTTCAGTGCTGAGAACAACTTCATCTGCAGAATGTTATACATCTCTACCTTTGGTAACTTTAACCACTTTATACAACTCTGTGTATTTGTGTTACAAATACATATATGTATGTGTGTGTGTGTGTGTATGTGTGTGTGTGTGTGTGTGTGTGTGTGTGTAATTTTGTGAATCTATGTGTGCTTGTATAGAGAAGCCAAAATAGATGTTGAATGGCTTTGTCTATCACTCCTTACCTTACGGTCTTGCAAAAGTTTCTTTCACTGAAGTGGGAGCTACCATCTTTGGTAAGGCTGCCTGGCCAGTCAGCTCTTGAGATCTACTTACATCTGCCTCACGATGCTTGGTTACAGGTACAGGCAGCCATGCTAGTTTTTTTCTTCTTATTTGTTTTCTTTATATATGGATCCATTTTATTTTGATTAAATCTACCCTTCACTCTCCCCAACTCCTCTCAAGTCCCTCTCCTACCCCCTCCTATTATCATGTCTTTCTGTATCTTGATGATAAGTATACATGCATTTGTATTCTACATGTGAAATATATATATCAAGGCTACCCAACATCTACTTGGACTTCTCCATGCAAGCATAAAGATTCACACAACATGCTAATATACATATATCCCATCCCCAATATATGTATGATTTCTATATAGTTGTAATACTCTCTCTCTCTCTCTCTCTCTCTCTCTCTCTCTCTCTCTCTCTCTCTCTCTCTCCCTCTCTCTCTCCCTCTCCCTCTCCCCCCTCTCTCTCTATCATCTATATATCTATTAACTAATCTACTGAGTATAATTAGTAGTGACCACATTCATACAACCAAAGGGTTGTCCACTATAGTATGAGAAACCTATCGTTGACCTTACCTCAGAAGAGAACTATCTTTCCTTCCTTTTCTTGGCAACCATTGATTGCCTGTAGTTTCTCAAGCAGGAGCAGGGCATTCTGAATCAATTTACTTCTATGCAGGAATAGTTATAAGAATGATCTTATACAGGTCTTGTGTAAGCAATCACATTTACTGAGAATTCTTAAATGCAGCTGTCTGTCATGTCCAGAAGACCTTCCAGAAGCTTCCCCCCCCCACCTCATTATTTCTGCTTCCTCTTACACAATGTTCCCCGAGCATCAAGTGTGTATATATAGTACAGATGTCTCATTTAGAGATGCACACTCCATAGTTATTTTTTTCTCTGTAATTTGTTCATTTCTGGTTCTGTTTTAACCTCTGTCCACTGTCAAAAGAAGCTTTTTTGATGAGAAACATGAGCTACACTAATCTATGCAGGCAAAGATAAGCAGTTAGAAGACTCTGAGATAGATATTGATTTAGTAAAATGATAGCTGTAACTTCTCCTCTGTGGTCTTTTTTCATGGATTCTTGTCCAGGTTTACAATACCAGCCATGGGTTCCCTTCTGTTGAGAAGGCTTTAAATCTATTAAATAGCTTTTGGTTGCCCCAAAATACATTCTTGTCACTATGCAAAAATGAACATTTCCTTTCAAATAAGTCACTAATGTAGTTCAAAGGTTCTATAGCTGGGTAAGACTGCTGACATCTTTTTTCTTGTATCAGCCTGCCTCACACCTTATGGTGTATGAAGGTTGGCCATCAAGGAGGATGCTTCCAGTCTTCTCTTGAATGTTTGAGGTGTCTTCAGCAATAAAATCTTATTTAAGTTCTGGTGGTCAGCCAAGTATAATAGCAATATCCTGTACTATTTTGGGGGGATCTTTTAGGTCCTTTCTCCCCAATAATTCTAAGGAAAGCATCCCATACCTAGGGCTGGGAGTTTTGTTTGAGTTTCTGGTTTCTAGAAGGACCATTATCTCCCTTCACCCCACATGAGATAATTCCAATTAATCTATTGTTTAAATGTATATTTTTTCAGTTTTCTAAAATAAATTTTTCTTCATGTAATATATTCTGATTATGGTTTCCTTTTCCCCAACTCCTCTGAGATCCTACCTCTGCTCCTATCCAACTCCACACCTTTTCTCTCTCCTTAAAAACAAACAGACATCTATATATTAATAATAAAATAATATAATAAAAAATTGGAAAAGGACATATCAAAACAAAATAAAACAGACAATAACAAAACAGAAAACCCAAATAAAAAGTACAAAAAAACTGTATTAAAGGGTCACAACATTAAGAAGGTTGAGAATCCCTGTTCTACTAAATGTTGTATGTTCCCATACAACATTTCAAATTTATTTTATTTTTGTCTTTGTCCTTGATTTTTCTTCATTTTTTTCTCCTCACAGGTTCTTTGTATATATATATATATGTGTGTGTGTGTGTGTGTGTGTGTGTGTGTGTGTGTGTGTATTGGCTTCCAGGTTTGTTTGGGTTTTTTATCTTTTATAGAATTCCTATTTGTGTTAATGTAGATATACCTGCCTCTCTGTGTCTTTTTTTTTACTTTTCATTGGGTGTCTCTACCTGCACAAACTTATGTGGATAGGTTAGAAGTTGAATTTGGGTATCTTTCTCTATTGCTCTTCATCCTCCCTCTTTTCCCTCTCCTTTCTTCCCTCCTTACCTCCCTCCCTCCTTTCTTCCCTCCCTCCCTCCCTCCCTCCTTTCTTCCCTCCTTCCTTTCTTCCTTCCTCCCTCCCTCCCTCCTTTCTTCCCTCCTTCCTTCCTTCCTTCCTTCCTTCCTTCCTTCCTCCCTCCCTCCCTCCCTCCCTCCCTCCCTCCCTTCCTTCCTTCTTTCCTTCCTTCCTTCCCTTCCTCTCTTCCTTCCTTTTTTTCTATTTTGGTTTCTTGAGACGTGGTGTCTTTTCTTTCTTTGTGTAGCCTTGGATATTCTGGAACTCGCTCTTAGACCAGTCTGGCCTTGAACTCACAGAAATCTGTCTGCCTCTGCCTTCTGAGTGCTGGTATTAAAGGCGTGTGCAATCACTGCCTGACAGATCCTATTATTTAATTAATTCAACTATCCTATGTTGTTAGATTGGGATTTGAAGCTATCAATATGTAAAATTATTGAGAGCGTGTACTCATTGCTGTCATTGTGCTGCTAGTGTTCTTTTTTAAAGCATAGTTTTCTATTGATTATTTGAGAATTAAACATCATGCAATTAATTCCTCTCACCTCCCAATCCCCTAATATTTCCTCTTGCCCCTTCAGGGACCCCCAAAGAGTATTAAAAAATTAAAACAAAGAAAGCAAACAAAACAAAACAGTAACTCAAAATAAACCTCTTTGTTTCTCCATTTTTTTCCCCTTGCAAACACTTCTTCATTTGTCCTGGTGTCATTGGGAGTGGTGTGTCACATAATATACCTTTTTATTCAATCAGATTTACTAGCAAATGTTCATTGCAATGACTCACTAGCTTTGTTCAAGGCCTCTGGTTTCTAGCACACCATCATTAATTGATCCTCTCTGAAACTCCTCTGAGATATCCTACAGCTGCTCCAAGTTATGGAGATTCTGTGGCAAGGATATTTCTCCCTTCATGAGCTCCAGCAGGTCATAAATGGTAGGGTGGGCCATCCCAATGGCTGACTTTGGGTCTGGATGGTAGCTGAGCTGGTCACTACAGGCTGCTGTGGCCACCTGCCTCAGGTGAGTGGATGGGGATAGCTCCTTTATGCCCAAGCCTTTTGAGTCAATTCTCCCTCACCACAGGTGAGGGGTGAACCCATCTCTCCAGAGATGAGAGGCCAGCTCCCCTGTGAGGATCTGGACCAACACTCTTGCTGCAATGCCCAGTGAGAGACAGGACCAAGCTTTCCAAGGGCCAGTATAGAAGAAGGCCAGCTTAGCATGGCCTCTGATTTCATCACACATAATTCCTATGGTTCCCTGAGGTGACAGAGGCCATGGACAACACAAAAGCAACTATATGAACATGGGTCTCTCCTTGATGGAAGACATGAATTTTGTCCATTGTTTTATATTTAAGACCTATGCAAAGTCAAGTTTATTTGTATGTATTTTACAATAGGCTTCACTTAGGTAGTAATTTTTCTGAATATTACAAGTTTAATGAAGGCTAAAATTAGTCTTTATGCAAGTACTTTGATGGAGAAGACCAAGGCACTACCTGAGCTGAAATACCTGAAACAGCCTACAATTCAAGAATCAAGAATCAAGAAGATATCTGAAAACATGATTAAAATATGTCACAACTGACTTTATTTGTATATAATGTAAGACATATATGAGATCTAGCTAGCATACTGTCCATTTAAAGTGATAAAAATATCTCTTAAAGTTGGGATTGAGACCATTTTTGGTAGATATTCTCTCTGCTAAGAGTCAGTAATCTGCAATTCAGATGTCAGAAACTGAATCTCTTACAGACAAAAGTTGGCTTGTATAGTAATCTGTAACTGTGTGTAGGATAGCTCTCAGATTTTTTTATTCATAGAAAAGTATAATAGCAACTGCTAATAAGATCCATTTACCAAGCGTCTCTAGTGTTACAGTTGCCTTCTGGGCAACTTTTTCAATGATTCATACTTTTTCCTGTGTAAAGTTTATTGATTTAGAGTTTTATATGTATATAATTTGTTTTGATCAAGTTCATACCCTCTAATTCCTTCTTTCCAGTTTGTCTTTTCTCTCCATGTTTGGTGTATAATTTAGCTTATTCACACAAAGAAGAAAACTGTACATAATAATTAAGATGATTACATAAAATTAGGAGGGGAAATGGTGGGGAGTCTTATGAAGAGGTGGATGGGAGAGAGTGGGACTAGATTTAGTCAAAATCTGTATATATGTTATATGTATGTGTTCTATATGTGTGTGCAATGCATGTTATTCCACTAACTAATGCACTGTTATGTTTGTAAGCATTTAACAGAATATCTGGTTTATATTCCATATTACTACATAATCACAGTTTTTTCTTATTAATATTCAAAGCATACCCATAGATGGATGAATTCTAGTGTGTCTTTTATTATTTTTACAGGAATTTATTAAACTCTGTATTATAACTTTTTATGCTATATACATATATAGTATATCCCTTTGTAAATGAAACAATCAGGACATTCTTTATTCTCTATTTTGTGGCCAAATAATAAACCAAACATGCCCTTCTCTAACAACTACACAGCACTAAGAACACATATTCTAATACATCTTGGTTTCTTACAGCAGAAATATCTAAAGTATGTCTTACAAGTATTATGTGTAGAATTTATTAGCAACTTGTGATACTTTTGAGTGTTTTATCACATTATTTTCCCATTCCTGAAGGGTGAATGTTGAGTATTGTTTTCTATGCCTTCTGAAATCTTAGGTTAAGCATAAATAAGAAATAAGAACTCTATGTAAATCTAGGAAAACATGTTTTTGTAATATTGAAAACAGAAAGGAACCCTTAAATGAACATTTGTTTAGTTTTCATGAAATTATAAATTATAGTCCTCTTTTTTCTGTCTTTATCAATATTTTATTTTTTGTTATTTTAACTGAGATCTTCTTCAAAAAATGTCCTATGATTATGTCAGAGTATGCTTGTACTTTGAATAGTGATTTAGTCCTTACCCTGATTGTCTTTCTTCATGAGTATATGGAAAAGCAGTTTAAATGTTGGTCTGGGTTGCTGTGTTCATACATTTGCAATATGGTTGCCTTCTCTGTTTCAATAACAAAATTATCAATAATTAATTAAACCATTCTCTTCATGAGTAATTAGTTAAGCAAGAATGAAAGTTTTTTGGGGGAGGGGATGTTTATAGACCTTGAAGTCAAGGTTTTAAATTATGATTATGATTATATTTTGGGAAACTACAATTTGTGCTCTTTCTACCACAGAGAGGCCATCAGTGTTGGCGCTGATGATTTACCTGGGCTGTGCTCATCTGTTTACTCTTTTATATTCAATAAAACTGTACAGTTACTATGGCAACTGGAAGTCTATAGGGTCTATTTGAAAAAAGTAGTTGGCAGTTTGTGTGCATAAATCTTCACCACAAATGATATATAGCTCTTGTCTTGTATTTTATTAATTTGTATTTTTTTTGTATCTTTGTAACTGTTTCATTTTTATAAACGATGAAGCCAAGAAGAAATTGGCAGAGAAAAGAATTTCTCTTGAGAGTCTAACCTTGCAGTCAGGTTTTTTAATGGGAAAACGAAGCACAAATCTTGGCATTCCAGAATTATTACATAAGTATCAGCACTAATTTTTTTCTACAAACCAGAGTGAGGTATTTGTTAGTTTGAAATTCAGATTACTAAGTAGTTTAATAACTATTTCTCTCATATGGAAAAACAAAGCTGTCAAAGGAGAATGAGTACCACTTGGATTTGCTTGTACCAAAATATAATATATATATAATATATATATACATATATATATTATATATATAATCTCCTCCTTGTTTATGACATGATAACCATTGCCATTGGTGTTGGTGTATAATTACTGCTCCAGACAGAGAAAATCCGTTGCTATGGACTTCATTAATATGACTCACACGGCATTAACAAACTGAACTTTCTCTGAAGGGGCCTATGTATTTCTTAGTCTCTCATAATAGTCTTGAATACTTTCTCCAGCTAATAGTTGAAGCATGCTGAGGAGTTGTGTTCCATGTGTTCTAGTTGTAGATATGAATCTTCAATGTAAGATGGGATAGACCAAGGCTCCAGACCTGCTTTTGCTACTTCTTCGGTGTATCAACTCCATCTTTCTGTGCCTGTTATCTCACAAGAAAAACAATAATATAACTATATATAGTGAATAGTGTGTTAAATATTTTTAGAAAGTCATGGTGACACAAAGAAGTATATACAATTTGCCATTTTCACAGTTGTAAATGAATAGTTCAGTTATTAAGTTCATTCTCATTTTTGAGTAGCCATAATCCCTAACCATTTTCAGAAATGTTTTTATTGGTGTATGTTCATGGTATATTGTGTTGGGTATAGTACAGACAATTCTGTTTGGTACATCATGTATTATGGCCATACTCCTATGTCTAGTACATCATGTATTATGACCATGTTCATCTCAACTTCCTTTGTCCCCTTCATTACTCTCCCATCTTCCCTAGTTCACTCCCTAGAGAACTTATCTTGAAAATGGAAACTGCACCTATTAAGCACAGTCCCCTTCCTATCACCTTACCTCCCTAGCCTCTGACAACCATCACTTTATGCTTTAATTGTAGATTGGTATGTCAGGAAAGTGCCATCATATAATATTTGTAATTATATGATCAGTTTATTTCAATGGGCATTATGTTTTTATCCAGGTGGTAGTTTGTGTATGGCATATGGTTTTAATCTATACTTCATGTTTTTTTTTTCTGTTGAATATCTTTTTTATGTGCTGTTGCCACTATCTACCATTTTTAGAGAAGTACTTTTTCAAGTGTATTATAGACTAAGGTGTTTCTCACCCCCACCACTTCATAGTTCATAGCTGAAATACTAATACCTAGTACATCAGGTAGTAATCATATTTGAAGATATAATAGTTAAATATGCAAATCAGTTAAAAGGTTTTTAGAGTGAGCCCCACTGCAATATAGTAGATATTCTTTTAAGAAGTAGGGATATGAACTCATATGTACACGTTTAGTAATGATCTCATGAGCAGAGAGAAAATATAGTTCTTTAGAAGCCAAAACATTGATTTTACATGCTTAGACTTCAGAACCAGGAAAAATATATTTGTATTGCTTAAACCATCCAGTCTTTGATACTTTGTTATAGTAAATTCCATCAAATAAAAGTCTTTTTTCCCATCTCAAAACAAAGTTTTGATGTTTATTGCTCCTATTGATAGTAAGAGGTTGTTATGCATTTTTTATGTTACTGAACTGGGAACATATCTTAGTGGTAGGACATATGCATAAGGTCCTGAATTCAATATACAGCACTGAAAAGAAAATTAACCATTTCATGAATATGATTTGAAATAGTTCATATCATTCAATTTGTATACTTAAAAGTATTAAATATTCAAATTGTCTAACAGATTTATGAGAGAAATGATGCTATCAAAAATGTTTGTTTTTAAAATGAGGTACCAAATGGATGAAACACAGTTAAACAATATAGAGTCTGTGGTTATCACCAGAGCATATGGTTTCTTTTTCTAATGGTTTAGTACAAGAACATGGTAAGTTAATTAAGCTTCATACCTCTTAAGGATTAACATCAAAGCTCTACCAAACTTAAACAAAGAACCTTTCATGCTATTTATTCCATATATATGAATTTAATACACCATACAAATAATTCTAATATGGGTTCTGGAATTATTTTAACGTGATCAGTTTGGTAGATAAAATAAGAAGTAGGTGACTATTGACAGATGTTTCTGTACTGCCTAGTCCCACAGCCATTCATTCCCAAAGAAACACACAGAGGTCCAAAGAAACACACAGAGGTCTACGTTAATTATAAACTGGTTGGTCTATTAGCTCAGGATTCTTATTAACTCTTAAATCTTAAATTAACCCATAATTCCTGTCTGTGTTAGTCATGTGGCTTGGTACCTTTTATCAGTGAGGCATTCTCATATTGTTTCCTCTCCATCTGGGTGACAACTACAGACTGAGCCTTTCATCCTCCCAGAATTCTCGTATTCTGATTGCCCTGCCTATACTTCCTGCCTGGCTACTGGCCAATAGGAAATTTATTAAACCAATACAAGTGACAAATTTTTACAGGGTACAAGACCATTGTCCTAAAGCACTCAGAAAAACAGAAAGAAAAAGAGTAGTTGGGTGTGGTGTCACACACCTTTAATCCCCATACTTGGGAGGCAGAGGAAGGTGGATCTTGTAGTTAAAGGACAGCCTGATTCACAGTGTGAGTTCCAGGACAGCCAAAGATACACAGAGACACCCTATCTCAAAAAACCAAAACTTAAAAATAAAAAAAGAATTTAAAATAAAGCCATGTAAAGATGGAAACTACACAGAGAATCTGGATACTGTATGCTTTGCATTGTCTTTGAATTCTTTAATGGCTAAAGAAGGAACAACAGCTGTTAAAAGACATTTTATCATAAATGCTGCTGAAAACCATCCAACCTATATATTTTAAAAATGCTTTGACTTCAAAAAAAGTCAAGATATATATTACTTTGGAGAATAGGTTTCCACAGGAAATGAGAGGCTGTGGATTCATTCTGGGTTAAAAAAAATCAGGTTTGATCAAGGAAAACACCCTGAAAAATCTCTGATAAGAGTGGGTGGCACAGATAATCCAACATTTCAGAGGACCTCTGTTGGTGTTTCCTCTGCATTCTACATCCAGAACAGCCTCAAGACTGCCAGCTGATATGATCCAGGATCACAGAATATTCCAGTCAGGACTTGACCATAATCCTAATTTTTTAAGGTCCCCATAAGATTATCAGTGCCCCCAGTTAGCAGAAAATAGCCTGGACTATACCCACATTCCCCAAAAATGGATTATGGATATTTGTCTTTGTTTAGAGTGTTGGTTGCAAGTTGTTACGATTAATGGTCCGGAAGAAATCCAAACAAAGGAGATTAGATTCAGAGTTTTTGCTTTGAAAAAAAGGGGAGTGTTGTGGGACAATGGTCTTGTACCCTGTAAAAAAATGTCACTTGTATTGGTTTAATAAAATACCAGTTGGCCATTAGCCAGGCAGGAAGCATAGGTGAGGCGACCAGAATTGGAGAATTCTGGGAAGAGGAAAGGCTCATTCTGCAGTCATCATCCAGACACAGAGGGAGCAAGATGAGAATGCCTCACTGATAAAAGGTGCCAAGTCACACAACTAACACAACAATAATTATGGGTTAATTTAACATATAAGAGTTAATAAGAAGCCAGAGCTAATAGGCCAACCAGCATTTTATTAAACCAATATAAGTGACAAATTTTTACAGAGTACAAGACAATTGTTCCATAGCAGGTGCCATGAATAGATTCGCAGGAAGGGAAAAATGCCAAACTTTATAGCTCTGAAAATCACACTATTTTAGGACTTTACAAAAAATTACAAACATAAATGCCAGGAAATGAATCTGACATTTAGTAACTTCTTATTTTGGGGAATGACAGATATTACTAAAGATATACTTTTTATTATAGTACAATTTACAAAAAGTGATAAAATTTAGTTTTGTCATTTGAAATAAAAAAAAATAGAACAAGGAGGCAGAGAAAGGCCTGAGGAATTGATAAAAGCATAAAACGTAAACCAGAATGTTTACTTTAACAATTTATTTATGTGTATTGGAATCTTATATCAGTAATCAATCACTTTGAAGATCTCAGAACCAGTGACCCGAGAGAAGAGCAGTTACATGTTTTCTTACAAATCTGCAGTTTGCACAGCTTTTGTGGAAAGGTTCCTTGTGCTGTGTGAAGCATCCATTTAAGTGGCTTGAATGGCAAGCGTAGGGTTCTCTTTCAAAGTCTCACTTGCTTGGCTTTTAAGAAGGCATAAACTACTTTTGTAGAGAATCAAGTCAAGGCTAGGGACTGAGAAGGTTGTATATTTTGCACATGTAACTCTCTCTGGACTTTACAAAATTCTTCATATAGCACTGCCTGGATTTTAAGAAAGCACTGCAAAAGAAAAACATAGAAACAAATGGCATTTAAAAATTCCCAGTTAACAGTGATGTAGCAATTTTTATGGACTATATTGATTAGATTACCAGTGGTCAAAAGGGAATCACAGATCCATCCATTGTTGAAGACCAGTAAACTGCAGGAGGAGCAGAAAGAAAGGCAGATATTATACCCACATTTACAAAAGCATGTTTTGTCATGCTCTATACTACAGTTGAATGACAATCCTTACTGGCTACATGCATTCACTATTCCACAAAAACCACAGAGTATCATACTTTGTTGTGGGATGTGCTTTAGTCTCCATGGTTAGGCTCTCATGACTTAAATCAAAAGACAAAGAGGATAAGGATTTCAGATGCACTACCTCAGGGACATTTCTGTGTGAATTTTTAAAAATCTTCATTTCATTTTGCTAAAGATTTGAGCATATCCTCACAAAACTCAAAAACTTCTGCACAGCTAAAGAAATAGTCAATTGAACAAAGGGGAAGCCTGGGGAGTAGGAGAAAAATCTGTGCTAGTTATATAACTGACATTGGACTAAAATCCAAATTGTTTAAAGAACTCATAAAACCATATCTCTCATGTTCATGTTCTCAAAACTGGCTCTTCTGCAACTCAGTCGACAGGGTCAGCTCTACTGTGCGTCCAGGTGAGGTTCAGTGCCTGCCCTCCCTAGAGTTGCAACTGGTGATCAGTAGGGTCGGTCTTCTCACCTGCCACAGGTGGCTAGGAGCAGTAGAGGCATCTTTTCCTTGCCCTCACCACCACATGGCAGACAAGGGATGCAGGACCAACTCTCCCATTCTCACAACCTGAGGATAGGCTCACTTGTGTACCCTGTCAGCAGAAGCACTACTGTGTTTCCCAGGTGAGGTGCTGGCCTAATTTCTTGAGTATTGCAGCCCTTTAAGGGTGGGGCCAGTTCTTCCACTCCTATGATCTAGGGTCCTGCTTTCCCAACTGCAGAGCCCCTTATCTGCCCATACGGTGATGTGATGAGGGGGAGATGCCCTCCACTCCTACTCTACCTTTCACTGCCTGTGGCAGATGTGGAGAGATGGCCCTGAGGTCATGATAGCTAGAGTTGGCCCTACCTCTCACCTGCTGCAGCATTCTGGAACATGGTCCCTGCACCTTGCCTGAGAGACACAGTACAACTGGCCCTGGTAGGTGAGTGGCATGAAGGGTGTGAAAGCAGTAGAACCAACCCCACCCCTTACTGCTTACTGCATAGGGTTAGATAGCCTAGGTTAGTGCTGAAGAGCTCACTTTGATGTTGAGGATGAGGGAGAGCCTGTGGGCTGACCAACCTAGCAACTATCCAGGGCCAGAACCAGGGCTATGAATTGGCTCATCCTAACACCCCATCTATGATCTGCTGGAGCTTCTGAAAGGGCCAGTCTTGCAGTCCCAGAGATCCAGGATCTCCATGACACAGGACAACAACAAGATATTCAAGAGGAGTCCCACTGAGGGCCCAGTGTCAATAGTGCTGCAGAGAACAGAGGCCTGGAGCCAGACTAATGACTCATTGCAACAAATACTTGCAAACAAAGATGTATGGACCAACGAGTGTGCTGTGTGACTCATTGTGTCACACTATAGCTTCCATGATGAGATTTTTCTTTTCTTTTAAATTTTATATTGTTTTATTGTGGGGGGAGAGGGTGAAAGGGCAGAGGGCAGATGCAAAGGGACAGGGAAATAAGTAGGATCGAGATGCATGATGTGAATTCCACTAAGAGTCCATAAAAGTTAAATTTTCTCATAAAAGCAAAGTCAAAACAACTTCTGACTTATTAAAAAGCTATTGACCTGAAAAGAGAATTCCCCCAAAAAGAAAAAAAATGTCTAAAAAATATATCCCAAAATATTCATCAGTCTTAGAAATTAGGAAATGAAACCAAACGATTTTGGAATTCTCCTTACCTCAGACAGAGTGGATCAGCAAGGCCACTACCAGCAAATGCCAAAGGAGATAAAGTGTCGTTCTCACCCCTCAACAAAGAAACTTCTTCTTACAAGAGCTAGAGATCATTACAGAAACTACAACCAATCAAAATGCAGAAAACAAGTGACCAGATGGTGGTTAACCCCAAATGCTACATCTACTACCTAGCTCCTGCACATAGGGGATATTGTGGAAGAAGGAATGGAAAGATTGTAATAAGAACACAATGTCTGCTGTGAGAATGGGTCTCCTAGAAATGTCAGGGAAGTCACATCCATGAAATCTCAACAATATGACTGCCTAAACAAGGCTGAACAATGACAATTCAAATAGATATGTTAACATTGGTGTGGGAAATCTCATAGTGTTCCAGCCCTAAACAAAGAACTATTGACAACTACTGACTGCTGAAAGAGAGAAAAAACACAAACTAAACTCTCCCATGAGTGAGCCCTCCCCCATTGGCCAGTCAACACCAAGTGGTAAGTCCTGATACCGTAGACATACATGCAACATCAAATAAAGACTCAATGGTTTTTTATGTATATATATGTATATATATGCATATATATGCATGTGTGTGTTAAAATAATAAATTAAGATGAGCAAGAAGAGGAAGATAAGGGACGTGCTGAAGGAGAGAGGAAATGATGTATTTATATAATAATAAAAAAGATTTCAAAGGAAAGAAAGAAGCTTAGTTTCTAACCTATCATCTCCTGGCCTCTTTATATATAACAATTAATTCCTTAGTTCATTCTTTCTCCTTTTGAATTTCACCACAGGCAATGTGGTTCTTCATTGGCCACAAGTCCACAAGGGTGGAGGGAGCAGAAGCAGAGAACAGGGTTTGGATAGCTGTGGATATGACAGAGACAGCCCTTCCTAAGATAACTTCAGTGAGACCACTCAACTTTTTTCCAGAGTATATGGAATCCATAGGGCTAGGGATGGTAGCTGGGAAATCACCTAATGTGCATTCAACAGCACACTACTATGAAATGGCTTCTTATGTGGCAGTTGGGTTCTAAAGCAAAAGCTACGAATATGAAACTTAGTTACCATATGTGCAGCAGAGTAAAAGCTTCTAGCAGGGAACAATGCCCAGAGTCATGCTAGAGATAAATCAGGTATCCAGGCATAGAGACAGCTTTTAGATAAAATCAGTCCTCTGGGCCCACGGATGTTCTCCAGATAAGGGAGGGCAGAGATCATGAAATCTCTCTGAGGGGGGGAGTCTCTCAAAATTACTGATGTTGGAGAGAGCTGACAGGCATGATAGACCCTGACCAGCTATGCCTCCAAAAAAGGGAGCAGCATTAATCCAGTGAGCACTTCCAGTATTCTGCATGAAAAATCCTAAGCTGTATTGCTCAGTTCAGAAGAAAGCAATCTTTGTAATTTCTACCCAACAACAGGCTTTGAAAACTGTTAAGGCTTCCTTCCTTTTGCTTCGCTTAATATTCCTCTCTGCTTCTCTTTAAGTTCCCAGGAACAGCATCCACACTGCTGAAATCTATAAGCTTTCATTAGTCATCTCTGCGTGGCCCATCCAACTTCTTTTAACCAACAAGTTCCAAAAGTTATGGCACTTTGGTGAGGTTTGATTATGTCATCATCTTATCTCCGGTGTCCAATTTTCAAGGTTATTGTTTGTTAAGTAACATGCTATTACAAAGCTTAGCATCTCAAAACCGTAGCAGTTTATTTTGCTCAGTAGTTTAAAATGTGTGTATGTCTGTGTAGAGAAAGCTGTTCTCGCCCATATGGAAACAGGTGTGGCCACCTGGAGTTAGAGAATTGGAGGTGTTTCATAATAACACATCAGTTAGTGCTATTTTAACTCAACAGTTGCCATCAATGTATTCCACTTCCCTTTCATTTGCATGAAATAAATGCTGATAATAATAGATGATAGTGATTGAGTCATTGCTTTGTGATAGATGCATCCTGAAAATTCCTTCCTTGACTTTCAAGATCTGAAAAGGTAGGGCATGCTGTATTCATTTACATATATGATTGTTGCCGGTTGGTAAGGTAAACCTCTTTCCTCCAGTTATGTGACTTCTTACGGTCGCCTTGGGATTTGAAAGCAAATAGTTTGAAGACAGAGAATGTTAACTACTGTGTTAAACTTCTATCTGTTTGTAGGTGTAAAATTGTTGAACCAAAGTCAAATACAAATTAGACTATGACTTGTTTTATTACAATTTTATTTCTTGCCAATGAAAGATAATTTGTTCGTTTCTTTTCTTTGGCACAAAGTAGGTTTGGCTAACAGTGTATTTGTCTGTTCTTCAAGATAAAATAAAAGGAGTGGCGTAAATGAGACAAATTGAAGTGCTAAGAGGTTTGCAGTTGAGGTATCCAGAAAGAAGGTTGGATTAGAGAGCCGAGAAGACATGATTATTGTCTTTTCCTTTTAGTAGATTCATTACAATCCAAGATGTTCTTACTATATACACTGTATATCTATATCACCTAGATGAAGTAAGGAGTGGGAGACCCTAGTTTATATCCACACAGAGATGATAGCCACTCAACAAAGAACTGGTTTTCATTTTAAAATGATGGGAATTGATTTATACGGGATTAGAACTGCGTCTTTCCATTCATTTTTCATTTGATCCTGTACTTATTTCTTAGTTACTCTAAGTTTTAATTTCTTTTCTTGGACTTGTAAAATCATTAATAATATCCAGCTTGTGTGACTGAGATAATAAAATAATAAAATTATGCACATTAAGTCTTTAATTTGAGGTTTGGTAAATGAAAAGCACAAGAATTTCATAATTATTTATTTTAATATATGCAAATAATTTAAAATTTGCTTCGGAGTAGTCAGAGAGGAAGCAACAATCAATACTGCCTTGCTTATAATAGAATTATAAAAGATGGATAGATGATTTGTGATAGATGCATCCTGAAAATTCCTTCCTTGACTTTCAAGATCTGAAAAGGTAGGGCATGTTGTATTCATTTACATATATGATTGTGCTGGTTGGTAAGGTCAACCTCTTTCCTCCAGTTATGTGACTTTGAAAAGTAAAGACTGTACTATCAGAAATAGATGAAAGAAATAAGGTGTTTTGGATTTTAGCCAATCTGACAGGTGTAAGATGATATCTCAAAGTTGTTTTGATTTGCATTTCCCTAATAGCTAAGGAGGTTGAGCATGACCTTAAGTGTCTTTTGGCCATTTGAACTTCTTCTGTTGAAAATTCTCTGTTCAGTTCAGCGCCCCATTTTTTAATTGGGTTAATTAGCATTTTAAAGTCTAGTCTCTTGAGTTCCTTATATATTTTAGAGATCAGACCTTTGTCAGTTGCAGGGTTGGTGAAGATCTTTTCCCAGTCAGTAGGCTGCCTTTGTGTCTTAGTGACAATGTCCTTTGCTTTACAGAAGCTGCTCAGCTTCAGGAGGTCCCATTTATTCAATGTTGCCCTTAATGTCTATGCAGCTGGGGTTATGCGTAGGAAACGGTCTCCTGTGCCCATTTGTTGTAGAGTACTTCCCACTTTCTTCTCTATCAAGCTCAGTGTGTTCAGATTAATATTGAGGTCTTTAATCCATTTGGACTTGAGTTTTGTGCATGGTGATAGATATGGATCTACTTTCATTCTTCTACAGGTTGACATCCAGTTATGCCAGCACCATTTGTTGAAGATGCCCTCTTTCTTCCATTGTGTACTTTTGGCTCCTTTATCGAAAATCAGGTGTTCGTAGGTTTGTGGTTTAAGATCCGGGTCTTCTATACAATTCCATTGGTCAAGTTCTCTGTTTTTATGGCAATACCAAGCTGTTTTCAATACTGTAGCTCTGTAATAGAGTTTGAAGTCAGGGATGGTAATGCCTCCAGAAGTACCTTTATTGTATAAGACTTTTTTGGCTATCCTGGGTTTCTTGTTTTTCCATATAAAGTTGATTATTGTCCTCTCAATATCTGTGAAGAATTTTAATGGCGCTGGGCTCTGATTCTTCTGCATGGACGGGCTCTGTGGGAGCCTTCTCAGCTTGGTCGATCACCTTCCTGGACCTGGGGGGAGTTGGGAGGACCTTGGTCTTAACATAGAGTAGGGAACCCTGATGGCTCCTTGGCCTGGAGAGGGAGGGAGGGGAGGTATGGGTAGAGGGGAGGGGAGGAAAGGGAGAGGAGGAGGGGAGGGAAGGGGGAGGAGGAGGGGAGGAGATGGAAATTTTTAAATATAAAAAAATAAACCATGAAAAAAAATAAAAAAAAATAAAAAAAGAAATAAGGTGTGGAAAATACAAGAATGACTTGGTTTGGCAGCACTGGAAGTTTGACAGGGCAATCTGAATGGTTCCTCAAGGTTCTTCTCCTCCTTCTTTTATAGAAGAAATAATTTATTTGGGACTTACAGTTTCAAAGGGTGAGTTGAGGACCATCATGGAGGGAAATGTGGCAGCCAACAGACAAGAATGGAACTGGAACAGTATCTGAGAGCTTGACTCATGAGCATAAATCAGAGAGAGAGAGAGAGAGAGAGAGAGAGAGAGAGAGAGAGAGAGAGAGAGAGAGAGAGAGAGAGAGAGAGAGAGAGAGAGCTAATTGAGAATGGTGTGGGCTTCTGAAACCTCAAAGACCTCTCCCAGTGATTCATCTCCTTCAAAAAGGCCACACCTCCTAACTCTTCCCAAATAGTTCTACCAATTGGGGATCAAGTATTCAAATATATAAGACTATGGGGGGGATATTCTCATTCAAAATATCACATTCCACTGCTTGATCCCCATAGACTCTTGGCAATATCACAATGCAACATGCATTAACTCCAGCTTCATCAGTCCCCATTATCTTTCACAGTCGCAAAGGTTTAAAAGCAGCAAATCTCTGATCATACTCAAGACAGTCTCCTAATTGTAACTCCCTTTAATACCGAAAAGAAAAGTACCTTATTCCAACATACAATGATACAGAACACACATTATCTTTCCAAAATCGAGGAAGCAGGGCACAGTGAGAAAATACTGGATGAAAACAAGTCCTAAGCACACCAGGGACAACCTCAAATTCTGTATATCTTATGTCAAAGGGCTCAGATGGCTCTGCCCTTTCAGCTTTTCTCACTATAACGCACTTCTCTCTCTCTTGGGCTGGTCCTCCTTCCTGTGTTCAGCTCTCCCCAGTAGACCTCACATGGATCTAGCATCTCTAACATTTTAGGGTCTCCAACACACAAACCAGGCTTCAGAAAACAGCCTCTTAAGGCCTCCACACAGGAACCTTTTTTGCCACATGCCTGACATCAGTGGCTTTAATTAACAGTTTCAGAGGATGAGTCTATGACCATGATTGCTGAGAATATGGCAGCGGGGAGGCAGACATGATGCTAGAGCATTAACTGAGAGCCGATATCTTGATTCACAAGCATACAAAAAAGTCATTCTTATCTCAGTAGTATAAACTGTCTTAGTGAACATAGACTTTGGTTAACAATGTTCTATTTTTATTTACACAAAAGAATAAATTCATCAAATGTCTAGAACAACTTTAAAATGCTGTTTATTGTCATCAGTTATTGTAGGTCATAATTTAATGAATGTGTCTTATCGTTTATTGTAAATATTGCTTTCAGGATATTTGCATACTTGTTCAGAAATGATTTGTTTACATGTGTAATTCCAAGTGAAAATTGCATAATTGATCATAGATGACAAATGGATTTCATTAAGATGTTTTAACATGTGGTAAATTGGTTATATGTGGAATATGATTTATTTTCTTTCCATGTGAGACACAGTTCATGCTAATTGGCATTGAAATCATTGATGATACAATAGTATCAGCTTTTTGTGTATGCATATTAAAGTGGTATATTTAATGACAAAGGTCACTTGAACACTAAATTATGCATAAATCTATATAATTTGTATTATATTGATAATCACCATGTGCTGTTAGAGAAACTGGCTAAGGAAGTGGGGTTATTTGCCTCCACCTGCCATTTCAGATCCAAACATACTTACATACTTAGTGTCCTCTAAGACCTCTTGTACTAGAATGGGATAGTCCTGATAACTCTGCTGCTTGGGAGGGAAGAGAATAAAACACACTCAAAATATAAACCTTGTGTCCTAGAGGACAGTTAGCTGGTAAACTATTTCCAAGAGATGTTACTCTTGTTTATCCTGTGGTATAAAAATCCTTGTAAGAAGGATGGGAACTAGAAATTCAGCCACAGGAAGCTCATACAAGGCAGAGCTTCTCTCTTCGGAAACTCACTCGAGGGAAAGCTCAGTTGGGGACTCCACCTGTATGAGTTCCAGCTTGATGATGTTACTTTTGTCCTTTCCAACAGGATACTCCAGTGACCTCTGTTGCATACTTTAAGTTAATTTGATGATGCTTTGCTATCACTTGAGACTTATATTTGATACTTGCTATTTATTTGTTTACTTTTGCTGAATAAGTACTTAATAAACATACTTATTCAAAAACCCCAAATATAGCTGTCATAGATCATTCTCAACAGTACACTGTCCAGACCTTACATAATTTGTTGAAGCATCTAGAGCTTGCTATTTTGTTCATTACAAAAATTAGGAGTCTAGAAAAGATAATTTATATAATGAAAGATATAATTTTGAATAGATTTCACAAAGGAGTAATAATAATGTGTACTGGTTATTTAGAAAAAGTGTACTTATCATTAAGCTTTTGGCTTTGAATTATGTAGATTTGTTTGGATATATTTTTTTTAGAAATTAAAGATGAAAGTATGGTAAAATGTACTTCTCTTTTTCATGGGAGATGAGGTCAATAACCTTTGAATCCAGAGCTTCATCATAATACAGTTCCATAACACACTTACTTTGAATATATCTTTTACTTCAAATTATAATTGTAAAAATTAATATTAGCATTGTATCATAGTTGCAATTGTGAAGTAATAAGAAAAGTTTATTCTATTATAGTGATAAAGTCCTACCATGAGCTTAAAGTTAAATCATGATTGACTATTTATACAATAAATGATGAACACAGATGAATATAAAATTTATAACTTTAAAATTCTGTGAGTCTATAACTCTGATGAATATTTATGAGATTCTTTAGAGTGTAAAGTAAAAGTTTATTCATCAAATATTGGTTAAGTTCTGAGAGAAACGATCTCTCAAATTCAAAGGCTACCAGTCTAACACTCATGGTAAACTGATTATTTTATTATAACAGATTTTGCTGTCTGATTGTTTTTGTCCCTCTTGATCATATTTAAAGGCACAGAATTATTATTTAGGAAACAATTCATTTTGATTAGTGTATGCCGAATCTCCCAAGGGAAAGAAGCATTTAATTATTTTGATTAAAATTAAACAGAAGTTTTCACCTTATCATCAACATCTTTTGAAATTTCTCTGGTCATGAACTTATTTTTTGAAGACAGAGAAACAGCAGTATAGCATTAATCTATAATTATGGTTTTTATCCCTGAAAATGTGTTGAATGTACCTTAGCCAAGGCTGATCCTGGAGGAAGTCACCCAACTCCATTTCATCTTTGTTGTGCGTCTCCTAACGGGTAGAAAGAACCATGGTCTTAGTCCCAGTCCACTTTTGACTGCATGATATTAAAATAAAACCTCAGCCTCATCATACATTAAAGAAAAAGGTGACTCAATAGTTGGTGGCGCTAAAGATATCTGTCCCCAAATCAAATAGACTGGAGCTATATGAAGAAGTCAACTCCATCTGGAGTTCAATCACACTTTCCCATATGGTTAATCACCAGCTGCTTATGAAAGGCAGTGTTGTCAAGGCTGGTGGGCCTGAAATTAGCTGTGCAGCTGCGTTTTGCCTTGCACGCAAACCCTATAACAAGACGAGCAAGTCTGAAATCAAAGATAACTATGAATCTTGTACTCCCTTTTCCTTCCAAGGCTAGACATATTATATTAATTTTGAACAAGTATCTCAACTTCCAAGGTTCAGTCTCTACTTCCTGAACTTCAGATTAAAGTTAGTTGTATGCTCCTAGATGTGAGTAATAAACATACTAGTTCAAACTCAGTAACTGGTATATCTACACTTCTGAATTTTATTAACAGGACTCATTTTTCTCTAATGCATTCCTTGATCAAGTTAGTGGTACAGAATTTTAAAATTTGTTTGCAGTTCATTGGTATGATTTATGTATTTTCAAAGATAGCAGGTTGGGCAGAATGCTTGCAGCAGATTACTGTGGAATGCTTCTGAATGAATGCCTGCAATTCACCAGTTAGTAATACTGATAGTTATTTGTTCATTAGTGCCTGGATACTTGAACACATTTAGAATTTATAGATTTTTTTAAATCATCATTTCTGAATATATCAGAAGTATCTCGATCTTGCAGTTTTAACATTTCGTTTTCAGTGTCATCAGCAATTTTAGCTATAAATAGGAATAGGAGTTGAACTATTATTCCATTTTATCCAAGCAGAAAATTGAATTTAGTATCTAGTGTATGTTACACAGTAACTATTTGGTTAGGGATATTGGACCTTGTTTCCTGTTCATTGAAGCATTATGAGAATTAATGCCTTCAGACACTTCCTTCTATATTTCTGATATTGAAATACCTTTCTTTATTTTGTGGGAGAATCATTCTTATATTTAAACACAGGCCTGGGTATTTTAGGGGGAATCTTAATGCACACTGACTATGGTAGTATAGGACATAGCAATGATCAATGTTGATGTTTGTTGAATATATTTGAGAGTACTTTGCTTTTAACAGAAAGCAATTACCTATAAGGGAATTGAACTGAAATTGGTGTGCATTCTGAAATAAGATTTTTTTCCTATGGAAGGACAATTTAATGTGAAAAATTCACAATTTTTTGAGCCTACAACTGGATAATTTAAATGCCAATATTTTTGATGCAATATCTTTTATTTATTCTTTCACCATTTCAGACATGTAAACAGCATATTTTAATCATATTCACTCTCAACTCTCCTCTTTCATACCTACCAGGAATGCCTAAATCTTTCCTCAAGGCACTTCCTTCATGGCTTTTCATTTTTTTGGGTAATAATCTACCATGGCCAATTAGTGATGCCTATTCGAATGCTGACTGATCTCGTTGATCTGCTCATGTAGTAACCAGAGCTGCAGTGAGCGCATGGGGGTAACAGTCATGTTCTGTCCAGGAGGCAGATTTTCCCAGCAGCCTTCCCTGTCCTCCAGCTCTTACATTCTTTGTGTCTCTCTGCCATGATGCTTATTAACCTTGGTATGGGTGGTAGACGTCCCATTAAGGGATAATCACTCAACAGACACATATTCTCAGCACTTGAGTCATTGTGAGTCGTTGCCTTAACTGTTGAGCACAGCGGAGAGAAACTTCTTGGACTGTTGAGGGCAGAACTAATCTATGGGTATAAGCATGAATATTTAGAAGGCAACATTCTGCTTAGTTAATCAACAGTTATAGGATCCTACCCAGATTCTATGACCTCCAGAATCGTAACTCTTTTGACCAAGTTTATAGTAACAGTCATAAATTCTCTCCTGTGGAGCAGACCTCACATCCAATCCAAATGCTTCCCCTCCACAACCTCTAGGCCACCATTGTGCCTGTTTCCTGTTTCCTGGTAGGTCAGTAGTGTAGAATCTGGGGATAGCTGCAGAGATCCTATTGATGCCCCTTCTCTCATCATCTTCTGGCACTATGAAAGCTAGTCAGCAGAGGGGAAATTTCCAGGTCGGTTCCAACTTGATTTTTCTATTTCCTGTGACAAAGTAAACAGTTTTACTTGAAGTGGCCATGGCCTACTACTAACTGATTTATGAAATATGCTTAGAAGATTAGAGGAGAAAATTTTAACAAAATTACCATAATGGAGTAAAACATTTTTTTTTAAATGAGAAAAATTTGCAGATATGTTTTAACACAGTTTAGGTAAATATACACATTTTAAATATATCATATGCTTCTGACTTCATACATATGCTTGTTGTTATATGAGTAAGGCATTTGACCAGCGGGTTGCTGTCTCCTAATTGTGAATTTTTAATTGTAATTTTATACAGCTTGCTCTTATGAAGAAGTAGAAATGTTTTGTGAGAGCCAGTTATAATATTTCCTGGCCGAAAACTGAATCCAACGTGCTTTAAATAATATTTGATACAGTGCAGCAATTGTATTTTGACGTAGTTGCCTTTGCTTCTTTGATAGAACTGTTTTAAAGTATTGTTTGAAAATGTATGTCTTTAAAATCTTTCCTTTATTTTTATTTTGAGTTTGGCTATTTTGCCAATACAGATGTTGTGCAGCAAGTGTGTTCCTGTTGCCTCTAAGGCCAAGGAGCCATCAGATCTCTTGAAACTGAAGTTACAGATGACTGTGAGCCACCACAGTATATGAGTGCTGGGAAGAGAAGTGGGGTTTTCTGCAAGAACCAGAAATGCTCTAAATCCCCAGTCATCTCTCCAACCCTGAAAAGTGTATTTCTAAATAACATGTTAAAAGTAACAGCGATAAGAACCTCTCTGAGAGTGGAGGTCTATCCATGATCTTGCAGTGGTCCATCCTTCTCTTAGGAACTGATCCTGAACTCAGATTCACACAAGTCCCAAGACTTTATTAATGCTATTCAGAGTTTCTGAATTTGGCTCTGACTTATTTTACTCTAATACACTTCTATTGAACAAAATAATTGGTTTTGGATTTTAAAATCTCATGTTGCTTTCAATTTACAAGCTAGGCAGTCTTTACTGATGTGGATAATATAATGTGTACATCTAGTAACTCATTAAATCCTGAGCACAATCTTTGTAGCAGACACTATTTCACACATCAGGAGACTGAAACTGGGTGTTTCAGCATGTTCTCCAATGTCTCTTCATTGAAAAAAAGCAGAGTTGAAATGTGAGGTGAGGCCGCTTGGTTCCATAGGATGTATTAAGCTGGGATATGTAGATACTTATGGATGGATGGAGAATGGTACTGTCAGACACAAGTTTAATTTGTGAACCCTTTTTACATTTTATAAAGAAATAATTTATTACTGGGAAAGGGATACTTCTGCTCTGCAAGTAGAAAGACAAAAGAAGCAAAACAATGTCATAGGTCTAATGTTTAGACTCTTTGGCCTCATTGGTTGCTCTGTTTGTAACATTCATCTCATTACTATAACTCTCTCTGATGTTACATGATAGAGGTTGGAAGGAGGAAAGGGAAAGGGAAAATGATGCCACTGTATTGTAGTTTTAAATATTAAAAATAAAATACGATCCAACCATGTTCACTTCCCTAGCATCCACATATCTTTTGAATTACAGACATATTCAATGCCAGAAAGGCCAACACATTATAAAATAATCAGATTACAGGAAGTTGGACACTCTAGGGGGCTTTTGAGCTGCCATAATAGAGTTTTAGGTACAGTGTATAATCTTTGGCAGAGATGGGATAAAAGCGGGATAAAGGCAGGATAAGTAGAAAAACACATCTGATATATGTAGAAAATAGTAACGTTTTATGTCCATTATAGACAGAAAAAAAATCACAATATGTATTTCTTATGGGTTATAATTAGAGAGTACAAAATAACCTCAGAATGTTAGATAACAGACTTCTAGTAACAGTTGGACAAGGTTGGATGAAGGTTATAAGTTGCCAGGGAAATGATTTTGAAAGAAATGTCTAAAAAGGTTCTGGTTTTGCTTACAGTTCTTTTTTTGTCTTTTTAGAAAGGAAATGGTGAATAAAAACCCAGCAGAATATTTAACCATTCATTCTAGATGCTACAAGTATGTTTAATGCATTACTGTTTAAACGTCTCTGAAATAATAAAGGTTTCCCCAAAGCTTAAAATATGTAAAGGTGGTGGAAAGATGCCATTTTATTTCTAGGAAAATTTATGATCTATAATGTAACAAGTATGTAAGAAGGGGCAGATAAGAGGTAAATAAAGGACAGCAGTGATCTGTAACGGATATTATGTACTATAACATATGGACCATATTCTTCCTCTTGTATCCTCAGCATGTTGAGTGGAGGTAGAAGCTCAACTGCCTGTGTTATAGTTGTGGAGTGTTTGAGTGACAGCATGCAGAGGAAGCTCCATGGCATGTTCAGAGATCAGAGATCAAAGAGAAATGCAAGCTAAAACAAGTAGCATGCTGTTTTCCAGTTGATACTTTAAGCACATAATCTAATACTATAAGATTTATGAGACATACAATAAACTGTGTGTCTAGACCAAAAAAAACTGAGAAAGGTGAAAATAATAAATATTGGTAAATAAGTAAGAATTACAAAGTGTCATTAACTCATCTGAAATCTTTGTATTTATTCTTCTCTCAAGCCCTGAATATTATTCTTTAGTAACTCAGCCTAGAGGAAGTATGCCACGTTATAAAGTATTCTTTGAATATCACTTTCTGGATATATAGAGTAACTTAAAAAGAAAGTGAAAATTTCAATGACATTCTGAACCAACTAAATCAGACATGAGGGTTCACTCTGGAAAATTTATCTCAATAAGTTTCTAGAGTAGTGTTGGATTACTATTATTATTATTATTATTATTATTATTATTATTATTATTAATATTGGGTCAGGGTGGACCATAATGTAAACTGCACCACAGACTGGTCTAGAACTTGAGGCAGTGCTTGCTCTTCAACCTTCCAAGTATTAGGATTAAGAGTGTGAGGTACACACCAACTCTTTGCTGCTTCCCATTGAGAAACATTGATTTATGAATTCCGGCAAATCAATTAGATGAATGAAAAATTATAATAATATTGTCTCAAAGTCCCTAATTACAAATGTATTTCAGAAGTCCTGTGGAATCAAATATTTTTCAAAAGAAGACAAGCTATGCTAAAAACCAAATATTTGTAAGATATATCTGATGAAACACTAATAAGAAGTGTAGACAGTATTCTTTTTTTTCTTTTTTTTATTAAAAATTTCCATCTCCTCCCCTCCTCCTCCCTCTTCCCTCCCCTCCCTTCCGCCCATACCCCTACTCCCTCCCTCTCCAAGCCAAAGAGCCATCAGGGTTCCCTTCACTATGTTAAGTCCAAGGTCCTCCCCACTCCCTCTAAGTCCAGGAAGGTGAGCAACCAAACTGACAAGGCTCACAGTGAGCCCGTCCATGCTGTAGAGTTCAAGCCCATCACCATTGTCCTTGGCTTCTCAGTCAGCCTCCACCGTCAGCCACATTCAGAGAGTCCGGTTTGGTCGCCTGTTCCATCAGTCCCATTCCAACTGGACTTGGTGGTCTCCCGTTAGTTCTGTCTGACCGTCTCAATGGGTGAATGCACCCCTCACGGTCCTGACTTCCTTGCTCATGATCTCCCTCCTTTGCTCCTCATCAGGACCTTGGGAGCTCAGTCCGGTGCTCCAATGTGGGGCTCTGTCATTTTCTCCATCTATTACCAGGTGAATGTTCTATGGTGATATGCAAGATATTCATGAGTATGGCAATAGAATCTGGACATTTCTGGCTCCCTCTCCTCAGCTGTCCAAGGAACTAGCTGGGGGCATCTTCCTGGACACCTGGGAACCCCTCTAGAGTCAAGTCTCTGCCAACTTGTGCAACCACTTTGGAAAGCAGTGTGGAGTTTTCTCAGGAAATTCGGGATCAACCTACCCCAGGACCCAGCAATTGCATTCTTGGGAATTTACCCAAGAGATGCCCAATCATATTACAAAAGCATTTGTTCAACTATGTTCATAGCAGCATTATTTGTAATAGCCAGAACCTGGAAACAACCTAGATGCCCTTCAGTGGAAGAATGGATGAAGAAACTGTGGAATATATACATATTAGAGTACTACTCAGCGGTAAAAAACAATGACATCTTGAATTTTGCATTCAAATGGATGGAAATAGAAAACACTCTACTGCGTGAGGTAACCCAGACACCAAAATAGGAATATAGTATGTACTCACTCATAATTGGTTTCTAGCCATAAATAAAGGACATCGAGCCTATAATTCGTGATCCTAGAGAAGCTAAATAAGAAGGTGAATCAAAAAAAAAACATATAGTTATCCTCCTGTAGACAGTATTCTTAAAATTCAATACTATTACTGCTAACAATATTAGCAATAGTGAGAAGAGGAGGAGGAAGAGAAAAGGAGAGAAATATTTACAAACACATCGCCAAAGGAGATAAGCAGATGAAAAATTAGCATAAGAAGAGATTCCTTAAAACATCTATCATTTAAAATGTACAAATTAAAACAGCAGTGAGGTACTACTACATCTATGTCAGCATGGCCCAAATCCATAACCCTGACAACATTCAATGCTGGCCAGATTTTGGAGCAGTAGGAACACTTATTAATTACTGGTAAGAATGAAAAATGACAAGCTACTTGAAAGACAGATTGCCTGTTTCTTACAAACCTACACATATTTTTATTATAGGATCCCATAAACACACTCCAAAGGATTTTAAGACTTATGTCAAAATAAAATGCTGCACATGGATGTTTATAGCAGTTCTATTCATAATTGCCCAACTTGGAAGCAATCAAGACGTCCTGCAGTAGATAAATGGGTAAATAAGTGGTGGTGTAGCTGGATAAGAAATTATTCAATGCTGAAAAAAATGAGCTATCAACCTCCAAGATCCTTAAATATATATTACTAAGTAAAAGTCTAATCTATAAAAGGCTCATAGTCCATGAATCCATGGCATTGTGGAACACAAAGCTATGAAACACTGAAAATGTCAGTGGTTTCCAGGGCTAAGGGAAAAGAAACAGAGCATAGCATATACCAGGATAGAGAAGCTACTGTGCATGACAGCATAATGCTAATGCTTGCCATTATACTTCATCTACACCTATAAAATATTTGACATTTAGATAACCCTGTTGAAAACTTGTGGCTTGAATAATGTGCTCCAGAATGATATACATATATACATACTCTCTCTCTCTCTCACACACATACACACACACACACACACACACACACATACATATACAAATAAAACACACATATGATACAACTCTGGGGGTGGATTTTTCTAACATTGGAGATTTAATGTGTGTGAAGATAGTGGGTATGTTGGAAATCTGAATTATCTGGTCAAATTTGCTATGAGCCTAAAAAAGCCCCAAAATTTCCAATAATTTTTTTTTATCCAAAATAGTAACTGAATCCTTACTGTCAGTTTGGCATTCTGTCATTGTTAGACAAACAAAAGTAAGTAAATCAGTTTAATTGATTTATAAACAGTGTTTCACACAATGTGGTAATCATGGCAGTTGAACAGAAGAGAAAACACATCATGGTCAATGAAACAAAATTTGTTAACTAAGTTTTAACAGTTAAATTTCTTGGAGCCAAAGCATATATTAAAGTATGAAATGGTGCCAGCAAAGTCAGTGGATCCAGTAAAATGTGAAGAACTAGAGCTGTGATGTGATAGGAGTGGACAGCTTTCCGAATTTCATCCATTGGACTGCTACCATCAGTCTAATTACAACATTAAAAGGCAATGAATACATTTTAAATTAAGTTTTCTTTTTGACATATTCATCTATGCCCCCAATGCATTCATATCGCTCCTTCACTTATCTCTTTACCTTCCCTGTCAATGCATTCTAGTTTCCTTTTCCATATTTATGCTATTGTTTTGTTTTGACACCCAATGGGTTTAGCCTGGTAGACTCAAAAAGGGGTTACTCAACTGATAACTCTAGGCAGAGGTTTCCTGTCCTGCAGCTGCTCTCAAATAATGTCAGAGGCATAGTATTAATTACAAATGCTCAACTAATAGCTCAGACTTATTACTAACTAGCTCTTACAACTTAAATTAATCCACTACTAACGGGTTAATTACAAATTAAATACTAATAAGTATTGCCAGGCGACTCATGGCTTTACCTATCATCCAGAACATCTTGCTCCCTCTGTCTCTCCTGGCGACTCCTCTGACTCTGCCCTTTTTCCTCCCAGGTAGTCCCTCTTGTAGAACAAGCCTCAAGTCCAATGAAAAAGAGGTTAGTTACCCCCATCTCAGTCCTACTGCTCTTGCACAATTGAACATGTATTGTCTGGCAGGTTGGTATTTTTGTTTATAGAGTTTACAGGTGGGTAAGATCATTAATGTCTTTTTCTTCTTCATCAAATAACTTGGTAGTATGATGGCTAACAGACAGGGTGGAAGGTTACATCTCAGTTCCTCCTTGATCCCCTGTATCTTATAATCAGTACATAAAGTATTTTAGGCCACAGAGTCATATTATTTAGTTTTGGTATGAGCAACAAAGACCTATATTTTCTGATGGGTGAGTTCTCCAGAATCTACTTGGGCAATAATATGAAAGATGGGAACTCATACCTGGCAACTGGGATTTAGTTTGAAATCCAGTGATTTCTAGAAATAGCCTTGTCTATCATTGCATGACATTGATCTTTAAACTATAAATATATATTTTGAAATTAGTTTTTAAATCGTGTTATAAGATAATAGGTTCCTATGTTTTTATTTTCATTGAAGTTTTCTTTTTCTGACAGCTTATTTATTCCAGTTCATTAGTGATCATTCCCTTATGTACCATTGAACATCAACCTGTAGGTCCAGAAAGGTCAACACTACATGTTATCTCTTACACATAGAAATTAGCTTTTAAGCTTTAGATAGGTGTGTTTCATTATGAGTATCTATAAAGGTTTTATATAGCTTATTAGGAGACAGAGAAAAGAAGGGATCTTTCAAGGAAGGGGATATAGAATATATATATATATATATATATATATATATATATATATATATATTGTCTAAATGGATAAAAGGAAAATGCAGATTCCTATTTATGACTTTATACAGCATATTTCCAAAGCCCCTATCACTCTCAAAATTAGAATCTACCATTTCGTTATAGGTCCTTTGTATCACTTTCCTGTTTCATTCCCATCGCAAAAGCATCTAAAATAATGGGCCCTACCTTCCCATTATGTTGTACTTTCATCCCAGCATTCATTCACAAATGTCCACAACAAAACAGTATTATAGTTTAATTGTAATTTTGACTCATTTTAATACTGTATTTGTCATGTTATCATAGTCAGGGTGGGAATAGTTGAAAATCCACACATCTGTGGCCTTAAGACTCATGGCATTTTAACATAAGGCTGGAAAAAAATCTCTAGCTGTAGAGGACACTCTGGCTATCAACAATCTCTCGAGGAGCAGGAAGTGTTTTAGGTATATGTTATTCAGCATTGTATTGTAGTCTAGCAAATTTTTCAAAAGGGCCATAGAAATGAGGTTTTCAAGAAGGAGGAGGTCTTAAGCTTGAGCTACAGGAGCCCAGGATAGCTAACATGTTACTGCTGAGGAAGCATAGAGTACCACCAGGGACAACAATAGGAATGGAATGCAGATGGCCTATGCTTGCCAGACAATCTGGGTGCTGAGGAAGACAAGACTAGACAGGTGGATCTACTTTGAGTCTTCCAGAGCCAAGAAGATCTTGAATGACTTCTGAATGTCAAAAATTGACAAACACTGTTGGATTTTGACTTCACTTTGCTTTGATTGTAACTGTTCCCTGTTTCTTGTCTCTTGGAATAAATAGGTAATTAACTTGTTTTTAATTTTGCAGGAGCCCACAGTAAAGAGTCTTTGTATTTTTAAAGATATCTTGAGGTTTTAAAGTGTTGACATTTTTAAAGACTGTGAGACTTTTAAAATTATATTGTATTATATATTATAATATTAACATGAGGTCTTAGTAGCTAACAAGAAAGGGAAGGCAATGGGAATGGTTTAAATGATGTGTTTGTGTTAAAGTTGATGTTGATGGAATGTAATAGTTTGCTTTTGTTGTCAACTTGATACATTTGGTATGGGAGAACATCAGTTGAAGAACTGCCTCCATTAGAGTGGTCTGTGGGAAGTACCATTCCTAGGCAGGTGATCCTGATTATATAAGGAAAGTACTAAAAGTGAGCCTAGAAGTAAGCTATCAAACTATTCCCATGTGCTCTCTGCTTCAGTTCCTGTCTTGACTTTCCTTGATGCTAGACTGTAACCTGTTAGGTGAAATAGATCCTTTCCTATCCAAGTTGTTTTCATCAGTGTTTTCTTATAACAAAAGACAGAAAATTAGAATTGCCATAAGACAAAACAGACCAATTATGAGATTCTGCTTTATTGATTTACTTAGTAATTGTCATCATCATCTTCTCCTTCCTTCCTTCCTTCCTTCCTTCCTTCCTTCCTTCCTTCCTTCTTTTCTTTTTTCCTTCCTTTTAAAAATATATTTACATCAGGACTGCAATTTCCTCTCCCCCTCTTTTCCTGTTCTTCCCTCTCATCCCCCTCTGACCACCATACACTCTTCCCCTAATTCTATTCAGAAAAGAGCAGGCCTTCTTCCACAAGAAAATGGCCTTTCAAGTTGTAGTAACACTAAGCACCTTGCCTTGTATTAAGACTGGGCAAGGCAACCCAGTTTGAAGAATAGTCTCTCAAAAGACAACAGAAGAGTCAGCCCCTGCTCCAACTGTTAGGAGTCCAACAAGAGGACCAAGTTATACAACTGTCACATATATGCAGAGTGCCTAGGTCAGTCCCATGTAGATTCCCTGGTTTTCACTTCAATCCCTGTGAGATCCAATGGGGCCAGGTTAGTTGATTCTGTAGGTTTTCTTGTAATGTCCTTGATTTCTCTGACTCCTATCCTTGGTCCTTTTCAGTGAGATTCCCCAAGCTTGGACTAATGTTTGACTGTGGATCTCGGCATCTGTTACCACCATTTTCTGGGTGATACCTCTTTGATGACTAGTGGGTCAGGCACTAATCTATGAGTATACAGAATATTGTTAGGCATCATTACATTGACTTTTTTTTCTCTAATCATGTTTGGTTTTATCGTAGTTATCTGGGCTATCCAGTCTCTGGGTACTAGCAATCCAGACAGTATCAGGGTTGGTCTCACTCTGGGGGTATGGGTCTCAAGCTGAACCAGTCATTTGTTGGCCACTCCCACAATTTCTGTGTCATCTTTACCCCAACACATTCCATAGGCTAGACTGACAGCAGGTTTAAGGTTGTATGAGTGGGTTGCTGTCCCAGTCCCTCCACTGATAGTCTTGACTGGTCACAGGAAGTGGCCAGCTCAGGCTATGTATTCCCCTCTGTGAGTAGCTGGAGTCATCCTTGTAGATTCCTGGGAGTTCCCTTGCAAGAGGTTTCTCCTTGATCATTTCCAGTCATCTCTTTCAGTACTCACCTCCCATCTGATCCCTCATATTCCTATTCCTAGTCCACCCATGGAATCTCTTCAACTTCCCCTTTCCAAAGAGATTTAAGTGTCTCTCTTAGTGATTTTCTTAAAGCACTGATTGCACTGCCTATTTGCCAAGCATGGCTTCATTAGGTACCTGAAACAGAATGACCTGGAGAAATAGCTCAAACAAGGGGTCACTGCCCTCAACAAACTTCTGGCTGCTACATATACTTTTGTAAAATTTTGCTTGCTTGTCTCACCCACTTTTTAGCTTCAACGTATAAAATGAAAATATAAATTGGACCTGGGACCATGGGACTACCTCGCTTCAGTCTGCCAATGACATGTCCTCTCTCTTCTACTTCTATTGGTACTACAATGATTATTCCCAAAATATTCCTGCAACAGAATAATCCCTAAAGAAAACAGAATTAAACCTGAAATCTGGGTATTACTTGACCACTGTAGGTCATTACCTATTAAGTCTGTAACCCTGAGGCTCTTTGTTTGTTTGAGGTGAAGTCTCTTCTGGAATAAATATGACTTAAACTACAATAAGAAGTGTGGTCCTTGGGAGAGTGAAAGTGTATTTTTTGGCGAAACTGTGATTGACCATGATGGTAGGGAGTAAAGGATAGAAAAGCTGTTATTGGGATAGAGTTTACAAAAGAAGTTGAGTTAATACCAAAGTTTCAAAATTATCCTTGAGGTCAGGGAGAGAGGCATGGTGATTCAGGGCCTTAGCCAACTGGATTAGGAAAGGCTGTGTGCATGTTGAGGGAACATGACAAGATATATGATTATAGAATTTGCTATTATCTAGAAAGGGTATATAGAAAAAAATTATACTGAAGATTTACTAAATGGCAAAGTTTTCTTTTAGCATACTTAAAATGTAAAAAATTCTAAAGCTATTCTAAACAGTTCATGTAGTTTATATTTAGCCAGACCAGCGTACACTGTGCTAGGACCTGTGCTTTTGTTCAGTAACCGAATATTTAAGTCAGTTGGTTGTTTTTAAACAAGGTGTTTCCGCATGATACTACTTATGTCAATGATTAATCCAATCTAATGCCTGAATTTCAAGGTCTGTTTCCTTTCCAGCTAAAGTGGCAAACACAAACAGTTGAGCACCAATACCTTAATTATATACACTGATGTCTAATATTAGACAAATTCTGCTCTGCTGATTGCTTTTAGTTTAGCGGGTTTTAGCTGTTAAAATAAGCCATCTAAAAATGCGTAAGTGGGCTGCCTGCAGTATCCGTTAACATTAGTGTCTCCATAGACCAAGTCTTTGAGACTCATTCAGGGTTGAAAGGCCATTAGACTCAAATGAACGTTTGCTACTTTGTGCTTGGCTATGCGCTCACCGGATAGTTACTATAATCTTAATTTTTAGTGTTCTAATGTTCATGTCAGCAGAGACTTGCCTCTCTCATGTTGCACAGTCATATTATGCTTTGGGGAGCTAAGTTTAGTCATCTTCTGTACAGAGTTAATTAGTCTCAGACGTCACTCTTTCCAGGTAATAGCTAAACGATGTAATAACAAGAGGACAGAGATCAGAGGGAAGACAGTTTTCTGCAGTGAGGTATTTAGTCAGCAGGGCACATGATTCATGTTCTAAACACAAACTATGACCTAGAAGACAAGACAATGCATGAAAATTAAAATTCATAAATTTAGGCCACAGTTTTAGAGAAAAGACAATTCCTGAAGGCTAGAGAAATAGCTAGAAAGGATTATTTTTCCAGCATGGTCTTTTTGTGAGGTAAAATCCCTTTTATGAAATTGTAAACCACGTTAGGAATTTTTCCATCTACTATCAACACAATAGCAGACTGAAGAAGCCAATATCCTTTACTGTCAATGTAACATAAAAATTCTTGATGAATTTCATAAAACATTTGTTAGTGTACTGTCTTGATCTATTCACATAACCAAACAAACAAACAAAAAAATAATCAAACAAAACAATAACAAAAAACCCCAACAGTGTAATTATGTACTCTGCGTTTATTACTGGACATGGAAGTGAATACATGTGAGCTTCAAACAGTTCAGGGAGAAGTAAGCTAATCCTTTATTTTTTTAATTTATTTTTTAAATTTCATTTTACATTCCAACCATAGTTCATCCCCCACCCCTCCTACTACCTCCCCTCACCACCACCCCCAGCCTACCTCCCATTCACTCCTCCAAACAGGTAAGGGCTCCTTTGCGGAGTCAATAAAGTCTGGCACATTGAGTTGGGGCAAGATCAAGCCCTTCCCCCATGCATCAAGGCTGAGCATAGCATCCCCTCATAGAGAATGCTCATGGACCAGAGATAAATCCTAGTCCCATTGCCAGGTGCCTCACAGATAGTGCAAGCTTTACCACTGTCTCCCGTATATGGAGGACCTAGTCTGGTCTTATGGAAGCTCCAAGCTTCCAATCTACGGTTCATGATTTTCCACGAGCTTGGTTCAGCTGTCTCTGTAGATATCTCCATCATGATCTTAACCTCCCTTGCTCCTATACGCCCTCCTCCCTCTCTTTGACTGGATCTGGGGAGCTCAGCCTGGTGCTTGGTTGTGGATCTCTGAATCTGGGTTCATTAGTTATTGGATGAAGGCTCTATGATTATAGTTGGGGTATTCACCAATCTGATTACAGGGAAAGGCCAGTTTGGTCACCCTCTTCACTATTACTATGACTCTTAGCTGAGATCATTCTTACGAATTCCCCAGGAATTTCCCAGGCACTAGGTTTTCCCCTAATCCCGCAGTGGCTCTCTCTATCTAGATATCTCTTTCATTGCTCTCCTGCCCCATCCATTCCCCCCTCGACCATCCCATTCTTCCCTCATGTTCTCATTCCCTTTCTGCTCCTCTTACTGCCACCCACCCCCAGTTTACTGAGGAGATCTCATCTAATTCTCCTTCCCAGGGTGATCCACGTGTCCCTCTTAGGGTTCTCTTTGTTATCTAGCTTCTCTGGAGCTGTGGGTTGTTTAGTTGTCCTTTGCTATACATCTAAGATCCACGTACGAGTGAGTACCTACAATGTTTGTCTTTCTGAGTCTGGGTTACCTCAGTCAGGATGACTTTATCTAGTTCCATCCATTTGCCTGCAAATTTCATGATGTCATTGTTTTTTACAGCTGAGTAATATTCCACTGTGGTAAATGTACTATATTTTCCTTATCTATTCTTTAGTTGAGGGACATATAGAATCCTTTATTAAAATTGCTTATTGAATTGATATTTAAAGTAATGTATTCCATTATGGCATTTCACATATTATCTGCTTTTGTTAATTTCCTTCTTACTCTCCTCCCTCATGCTCCTACTCTTTGTTGCTCTTTCCCTTTCTCTTCCTGTAGCCCCCTTATGTCTTCATGTCAAATCTATCCAATTGCCCTCTTTCTTTATCTTCCTATCTCTTACAGTATCTTCTTCCCTTTTCATAGTCTCATATCTGTTATCATAACATAAATCCTCCCATATATATATATATATATATATATATATATATATATATATATATATATAAATACAAACACACTTTTCTGAGTCAGGTTTATATCAATTAACACACCAATATTCAGTTCCATCTATTTTCCCTGAAAGTATTATGTTTTCATCTTTAGAGCCGAATAAAATTCCAATGTGTATATGTATAAGATTTTCCTGCTGGGCGGTGGTGGCGCAGGCCTTTAATCCCAGCACTTGGGAGGCAGGGGCAGGTGGATCTTTGTGAGTTTGAGGCCAGCCTGGTCTACAAGAGCTAGTTCCAGGACAGGCTCCAAAGCTACAGAGAAACCCTGTCTCGAAAAACCAAAAAAAAAAAAAAAAGATTTTCCTTATATATTCTTCTGTTGATGGGTATCCAGGCTGGTTCCATTTCTTAGTTACTGGAAATAAAATATAGCAATAAACATGGATGTGCATGTTTGTAGTAGGATTTGAAATACATTGGGCATTCACCAAGGAAAAATATAGCTGGGTCATATGGTAATTTTAATTTTCAATCATTTCAATACTTCTAACATGACAGTTTTAGGGTTGATCAAAAAACAGTGTCAAGTAAAGGCTTCTGTGTTACAGGCTTGATTACTGCTGATAGTCTGTTGAGGGATAATTGTTTCCTGAGCACTCTGAGTTCAATAAGAGATTAATACCAAGATGGGCAGTGGTGACACATGTCTTTAATACCAGCACTTGAGAGGCACAGGCATGTGGATCTCTGTGAGTTCAAGGCCAGCTTGGTCTATAGAGTTCCAGGACACCCAAGCCAAGTTTGCACAAAAAATTCTATCTTGAAAACCATAAATAAACTAAATAAACAAATAAATATAGAAAAATTAATGATTTGATAAGTTCTAAGATGGATAAACTAATAGGAGTTGGAGCCCTGCAGCAGGAATATGGTCTTGAAGGTATGTATCTTCCTTGTATCATGTTCTCCATCTCTCTGATTTATAACTGCCAAAAGATGATCAGTTACTCTATCATGCCTTTCTAACTATTATGGTCTGTCTTTCCATAGATCCAAATCAATAGAGCCAGAAAACTATGAGTTTAAATCTCTGAACCATGAACCAAAACAAATATTTTCTTTTTAAAGTTACTTTTCTCAGTTATTTTGTTATGGGGACTGAAGTATGATAATATAGACAGCTTAATGTATACTTTAAAAGGTATGCTTTTTTTCTTAACAACTTTCCCAGTGTATTATTTTAGCCTTATAGTAATCCCAAACTGTAGAGAACAATATTAACTTCATTCTGTGTATATGAAACACAGAGGTAAGAAGGGATTGGGAACATTTATGTAAGGCCACACAACTAATATATTAGTATAATCATCAGTTGAGACAGGAATTAGGATCTCTTTTCTTAGAACCCATACGGATTCAGCCTAACTTCAGTATGAGGGTTAGCGGCTGTGATGGTACAACCCTAAGAATAATATGACTACTTATGAGAAAGATTCTAGATAGAAGATAAAATTCTAAAACAACTAGGAAAAGTAAGTTGTTAGTTCTTCAATGTGACTGAAGTATAGAGATAATGGGTATTAGCAAAGGGACTACATTATTACAGGAAACAGCAAAATATAAATATAAAAGTAATATGTTTGAGTTGTATTAAAAATTAAAACCATAAATGATAGACTAGAAACAAATATCAAGTTGAGAGTTTATAGTAATAGTGCAATCCGTGAAAGAACTGGGCCTTGGAGAGTGAACTAGCCGAAAAGAAATCAGAAGTAGGTAAAACAATTCCAGGGCTGTTTCAGTGATAGACTTGAAAAACATTTCAAGGAAGAGAGAAGTGTAGACTAACTCCCAGGTTTCTAGCACAGATGCTGGGAAGGGAGCAAGGATGTGTTGTTCCATAATTACTGAATCTGGAAACAAAGTTAGCTTTGGTGTAGAGATGGGGAGTTGTTGACAAAAGCTGAGATTCAGTAATGTGAACTTGTCATCCTGTTAAATATATCTGGAATAAAATCCCAGGCAATGATCAGCATGTGGGTATTGCCAACAAAAGTTCACATAAAGTTGCCCTAGGAAATGTCATTTCCTAGCATTGAGACCCAAGCACAGTCTTGGTTGTCACAAAACCCTGAATAACGTTAAAATTAATATGAAATAGGGAAATGGAGACTCTGAGCAGGAATAGCCTGAAATGAAGGAGGAAAATAAGGAAAAGAGTACACACTGTCTTTTGGTTGAGCTCAGTGATACACAGAGGAACAGCCATTCAAGAAGTGGCAATTAAAACTGGTTACATAAACTTAATTCTGGCTCTAATTTCTCTAACATTACTTGCTCAAACTTTCCTGTAGCTACTTGTTAAAATACCTCTAATCTCAACTCCTCTGAGGTTCTTCTCAAGTAAAACTCTGGATTCATAGGAAGACAGAATTATGCATTCATAGAAAGAAAGACTGTAAGCTCCAAGAAGAAAATGTGTTAGCACAGCATTCTATCAGCATTTTGCATAGATACCCAGAAGTATTCTCTTTAATTGCCACGCAGTCATCTGATCTTAGTTATAGCATTCTCCACTTCACTGACATATACTACCATCACATTAAGTGCAGAGTGAGGCAAACGGAAGGGAGCAAATAGCTCACACATCAAGAGAAAAGATACTGTGAAAGCAAAGTTGGGCATCATTTGGGGACCCACAGCACCTGCTACGTTTCCTGAAGCCTAAAATGGCCCCAGTTGCTGCAGACAGTTTTCACCATCTGCTGCGCTGCGCCGAGGTGGTCTGCAGCAGCTGAATGCCTTGGTGAATGCATCAAGTCAGGCTCATTGGCACAGTGTGGAAGCTGGGGAGGTACCAATGCCAAATGCAGGTCTGTTTTGCCCCTTCGCTGCCATGAAGAGAATTAACCAAGGTCTGAAGAGCTGCCATTGACATAAATAAGATTTAATGGCTCTTTAGCATTTTCAGACTCATAGCGTTAGCAAGAGCCTTGGAGATTTTCGGAGTAGAGTCTCAGAAATAGTTCTCTGGCAAGCCATTTTAAAAGCAGATGTCACGAGCATACTTCAATACAGCTGCCTATTAGGTGACAGCACTTCAGATGCACACAACACGAAGAAAATGTATTTGCTATTTGCTTTATGAGGATGTCAACTGTCACCTGCTTCACTTAAGTGTGAGAACAGATTTTCCTGCTTTCTGCCTGTCCTCCCTCCTGTTTTTCCATGTTTCTTTCAAGCATGTGGAGAAAGGGCTGGTTCAGCTTGCAGAGCTGTCAGTGAGTCTGTGAGTGAAATGATTAATTATTTATTTACATAACCATCTCTTTGATTTTATAGAAAGCTTATGGAGAACTGAAAACAATATTTAGGAGTAAGTACAGATTTTACTGGTTCCTGATTTGTTATACTGGCATTTTTGTTAATTGTTTTGTTTATTTGTTTTTGTAAAGGAATCTGGCAACAGCTGCTAATATGAAAAATATACATAACCTTTAATCATGTAATATCTTTTATAGGAATCTACCTCATGGAATTAAAATGCCAGTTTATGAAGATTTATGTTTAAGGATTTGTTTACGGTGGCCAAGAATCACAAACACAGATGAAAGCTTTTCAGAGTGGAAAAGGTATAGCAGGTGTCCCTTTCATAGCATGTAATATTATGCAGCCATTAAAAGGAATGGATTGGTCGTAGACATATTTACTTAAAAAGATTACCACCGGATATCCATGGATAAGAAAACAAAATATAGAGTTCATTAAATGTGATTTCCATTTAAGAACGAATGGTGATGAAGTTTGTTGGGTTTGTATGCATCTACTATTATGTTTATGTTATGCATTACTATAAGATCATAAAGGCCACAGGGAAGACTATATGCGTACTAAACTGTCAATATTGATTCCTTCAGTGGGAGACTTATGGGGGTAAGGTGGGAAGCCATAGTTAAAATGAAAGGAAAGCAAGCAAAATAAAATCTCCAGCTATCTCATCTCAAAGATTTACATTTCTTGTATTCTTCACAACTCTCATGAAAATCCAGATTCAAATAAAATCAATAGTAATTCCTGCCTTGTCTAACTCCTATATGCAGATCTGAATGAGGGAATTCATTGTTGATTTATTTTTGACTTTTCTGTAGAAGTTGTTTATTAAGCAGTTTCAGTGCAGCATGGAATATTCCATTTGCTCAGACATCCAAGGTGGAAGTAACAAGGAAGACTTGATAGCGAAAGAACTTAAACCATTTAAGAGAATATACTGAACTCTTTTACCACCTCATTGCTTCATCTCAGCTTCCATATCCACAGGTGTTCCCTGGGAACCAGCAGGCCATGCAGGCAGGGAAGTAGGTAGGTGACCTTCAGATATTCAGTCTCCCTCCTCGCCTCTAAATCTAATACCCCATTCTCACTCCATCTCTCTAGCAGACTACAGACAATGACTTCTTGCTCTCTGCTCTCATTCCCAGGGAATGAAGCAAATCTTGGTGGCACACCCTGATTTCCTCTGTCCTGTGGACCCCCCCCCCCCCAGACTCCGTCCTTCTAGCCAATTTCCATTCCTAAGTGAGATTAGTTAGATAGGCCAGAGGCCTAGAATTAAATCCAACACAACTATTGTACTAAAGCAATGTAGTAATAAAAAGACTCCTAACTGCATTCTGACATACTTTTATATCAGTGTTGCTTCCTCCTCCAGCAAATAGAAATACAGAGACCCACAGCCAGACATTATTCAGAGAGTGAGAGACCTTGGAGCACTCAGTCATAAAAGGGATGTCTCTATTAAATACCTTGCCTTGGGTCTCAGGTACCCCCCCCCCCCAGAATAGGAGATGAATTTTGCCCTGGACCACATTCTGAAAGCAAGGCAGATTTGGTTTTCTGGCCTGAATTCCTGGTTTAAAATATGCGTGAAGTGATATAAACTGTGTCTTCTCAGTGAAGTTTCAAAGAGCGTCTCTTATTTAGCATCTAACCTATGTATAATTGAGCACCTCTATGATTAAAATCAGAAGCATTGTAGGGAAAATCATGAAGTGACCAAAACTTACAAAGTCCAAGTCTGTAACCAATGTAGAGAATTATCTGGACCATTTAGCAACCAAATTCCTCTTTCTTGAGTACTTTCTTACTCATGTGGCTCATTGCTTACTCACAGCATATTTCTGATATATACCCTGTGGGTTTTGCTTTTGAACAAAGTTTCCTTGTTAGTTTGAAATCTGTATGGGCCTTTATTTCAGTTCATCTAATAAGAAAGACAGCAAGGATATTAGCATGCCAAGTCTAGACATGGCCAATCAGCATTGTAAGGAGCAAGCTGCTTGTTTGTCCCAGCTGCTCAACTCCAAAATAACCACACAGAAACGGTATTAATTAAATTACTGCTTGGCCCATTAGCTCTAGCTTCTTATTGACTAACTCTTACATCTTAATTTAACCCATTTTTATTAATCTGTATATCACCACGAGGTTGTGGCCTACCAGCAAAGTTCTGGCATGTCTGACTCTGGCAGCAGCTCCATAGTGTCTCTCTTTGATTCTGCCTTCTTCCTCCCACAATTCCATTTAGTTTCCCACACCTAGCTCTGCTATAGGCCCAAAGCAGTTCCTTTATTAACCAATGAAAAGAACACATAAACAGATGGACCTCCTACACCAAATCAGTACAAACATAGGATCATTAAGACAAGGAAAATAGAGACAAATCAAACATAGAATTAAAAATGAAAGTACTTATTACATCCTTTTAAAATTTCACCTCCTCATTCTCAATAACAGTATTTGGCTTAGGTTATTCTTAATACTTAAACAAATTGAATGTTAGAGTTGGGTCAAGCCTTGGACAGGAGGATGAGAATTTCACATCAGCTTGAGCTAGGTGTTTGAGATCTTGACTTAAAGCTAACAAACATTCATCGAGTTTCTATAGTGGTCAGCTGAGATGGATCATTCATTGCCTCAGACAAATTCTCTGCTGTGAAGTTGGGATTTGGAGATCTTGTGTGGTACCTGAAACAGTCTGAAAGAATTGCAACTCTTCACAAGGAAGTATTTTTGCAGCAAGGTTGAGGATGATTCTGAAGTACACTCAGTGTAGCAGCCTTCTGTGAGCTGTGGGAACTCCTTCAGCCAATGGCCTTTAAGATACCAGCACACTTTGGGCACAGTCTTATGTACTGTAAATGCAGATTAAAAAGTATGCTCAGGCTTCTTGGCTGCTGGATTCAGTTCCAGAAGCCAGTGCTTGCAGAAGACTACAGACTGCTACCCTTTCTGTGAGTTTATCTCCAAATAAATAAACCTTTGTTATGCTCCATTCTGGGCTGTTGTAGAACTCTTTTGTATGCCAACAAATTAGTGTCCACATGGCCTGAGTCCATGCCATTGTCTGGTGCTGCCCAGACTTCCACTGCCTCCTCTGACCCCCATGAAGATGAACTACCCTTCTGGGCAGTTGAGCAAGGTTTGGCTCAGCTCATCCACTGTGGCAACTTGGCAATTTCCTGCTGGCCCATGCCCATGTGACTTGGTCATGTCAACTAAGCAGCTGAGTTACTGCCATCCGTGCTTTCTGTTGCAACTCTTCCACATCATCTCTGGTTTCTGTCAGACCTGCTCTGATCAGGCTGAGCTCTGACTCCAGGATTAGGGGCTCTAACCCTTTACCTGGAACCGAGGCTTACATTCCCAGTTTGGATGTGCCAATGTCTGGTGTGATCTCTGGCCAGTAACCTCATGGCTTACTACTGCCTGAAAGCTCTGGGTTCCTTGATATTCTACCCAACCCAAACCTTCTCTGTATATGGGTGTGCTGCTCAAGTAATTAACTGAATTTGTTAGTAATTCTAAAACTCAGGTAATTCAGTACTGATTTAGGGCTAGTGTTACTGCTGCAACTGCTACACTTGTGGGCCAGTCAAGATTATTACGCCTAAAACAATTTTCTGAAAATTGTAATGGAGGTAAATTAATTTGATCAATAAATCAATAAAATTGAAAATTCTAATTCAACACCAAGATAAATGCAGACAATATCACCATCCAGGAATTTGACAACCGTTTTGTTTCTACTATGGATGGAATTCTGCAGGAACTATATGAGCTACCTGGTACAAATATTTTTTTGTGGCCATTGTGGCTATTAGCTTTGTTCTTCATATTATATCCTTAAAGAAATGGTTTGAAAGCAGAGTCAAGAATGAGAAACTTTTAGGAAGGCTACAGTCTCTAGCTGAAAGAATTCATACTATTGAAAATGATAACCTTATTTTGACAGGCAAAATTCAATTCATGTCAATGAGTTATGAAACCTTATAAAAGAGTACTGAGAGATTATCTCAAATGATTCATACTGTTGAAATTGACAATCAAATTCTGTTAAAAAGGTATGATATGCTAGCAGATAGAACATCCCTCCAGGAAGGCAATCTACACGCCATTCAACTACTATCTAAGGATGAGAAGATATCATTAATGGAATAATTTAAAACCTTGGAATCATGTGTGCAGAATGAGAACCAGAAATTAATTGATTTGATTAAACTATTAGAAATATTCACAGGTCAAGAGATTGAAGCTTTACCAAAGACAGTGATAAAATGATTTAAATCAATTGAGGAACTTGTCAGAACTGAAAAACAAAGAAAGGAGGTACAGGCAAATGATTTAGCATCAACAGTACCTCTCAGAGCCAGAGATGACTTAAGAGTTGTAGCTACTTATCCTGTTATTGCCTTTGAAAAGCCAGCAAATACTCAATACCCAAACAAATAAACAAAATGTAAATGGAAATCTATAGGTATGAAAGATCTAAAAAAAATTAAGCAAGCAGTAATATCTTATGGCCTGCATTCACCATTTGTTAGGGAAATGATAAAGACAGGCTTCAAGAAATAGGGTTACTCCACATGAATGGCTTCAATTAGTCTCAGCAGTGATAGAAGATGGGCTAAAGTTACAGAGGAAGTGCTATTAGAGAGAGGAAGCTAAAGCCCTGGAACATCAAGGTAGAATCGCAGGATTTGAGGCTTACCAAGATCAAATTCTTGGGATGGGCTGTTATGCTGATCCATAGAGTCAAGCTATTTACAATGAACACATCTTGTCCCTATTCCATACAGCAGGCTTGAATGCTTGGTATATGATTCAAGAAATAGGAAGAATAATTGCACCATATACTAAGGTCATACATGGCCCAAGAGAACTCTTTAGTGACTTTTAAACAAAGATTAACTAAAGTTGTACAAAAGTTGTACCAGATCCAGAAGCTCGACTAGTACTTATTGAATTTCTGACTTTTGAAAATACCAATTTAGAATTCAAAAACTACTTTGGCATTTAAAGTTCAGATCAACACCAATGGATAAATGGATCTTGCATATAGTCAATGCTGAGCCATTTGATGATAATACTGAGGCTTGGGTAGGAGAAGCAATTTTCCACAGGTTTAAAGAGACATCAAAATACCAAATGTTTTAGTTGTGGTAGAATAGATCATCTGAGAAGGAATTTTAGGTAAGGCATTCCTAGAAATGATGTTTCTTCTGAGAATGACAAAAATAGAAGGTCTCAATATTCTGGATTGTGTAGAAGATGGGGCAAAGGCTGACACTGGATCACTGAATGTGGATCAACAAGAGACAAACAAGGCAACCTGTTACCGTTGGGAAACTCCTTGTTGATTCCCTCGAAGGCCCCCAGGTGGATCTGAATCTTAACTGAATTCTGGTCATATTACCCTCCAAATATTTCCCTACAGGAATTTTAAAGCAGAGGAAAGATATCTTAGAATGGATTGTTTACCAATAAACTGAGTTAAAAATTAAAATCTTATGTAGAAAAGGTCTCTGAATTAATTATAAAAGGAAAATTGAGACTTTGTCAATTAGCAAGAATAGACCCAGTAGAAATTATAGTTCCTTTACTAATGATGAAATTTAAAAAAAAATATGGGAAGACAATGAACCCTGGCAAAGAGCTTACACTAATATTTTGGGAGAGATTAATAACAACTATCCCAAAAGTAATAGAATTAGCCTTGTAAAGAGAGCTAATTGCATTGTACATGATATATCAATAACTGGAGACCTAATGCTTTATTAACATTGAATTTTCCTCATGCTAATGAGAAAAGAACAACAGTGGCAGAGTAGCATTGGATAATAGGAAAACTTTTGAATTAATTCAGCTGGTGTATTTCAAGGATGTTTTCACATCAGAATGGAAAGCAAGAGATGTGCTATGTTGGGAAAAGGGTTTTGCTCTTTTTTCCACAAAAGAAGAAAACCTATGAATACCATCAAAATTTCTAAAGATTCTGTTTGAAAAGGAGAAACCTCTTGATAAAGAGGAATTACAGCTCATTGACAGAGGTGACAATCCTACAGGTAGTAAGGAAACCACATAAGGGCTGGGGCAGGCTGCTGTTCTTGTTTTTGTGGGAAAATACCCATCTTGGAAAAGTTAAGAGACCTTGCACATGTGGATTTATAACAACAAAAAGATAACTATTCAGAAAGAATCACCAAACAAAGAGAAATCTGACTTATGATATCAATATCCTCTACAGGGTAAGATCTTATTGCCATACATGTAACAGTAGTCATTGTTTATTGAACTGGTATAAGATTGGGGTGGAAATAAAGTAGAATCGGGGATCTCTCTTGAGACAATAAGAAGAATGGATGTGATGAGATAATAGGTAGATTAATGTGAGCTTTCTCACACTAATAATGGTGAGTAACAATGAGATTACTTATGAGCTATTAGTTATAGACAATAGATTCTTATGTATTGATATAAATTAAAATTATATTTGTTATATGAATATGCTCTGATTTCTGTTAATGATATTTGTACACCTATGCAAAGTTATTTCGATATATTGTATGCATTCATGTTTCTACCTCTGCTTAGAATATTTTGCATATAAATACAATTTTAGGATATATTTATCATATTGCCCTATACATTTCTATCTCTGATCAAGATACTTCTATATTATCTATACTTTGAGGTCATTGTCCTCATTTGCTGTACGTTTGTTTAAAATTGTTTAATTTTTTTAATATGAAGCCTTAATCTTTAAGATATATAGGTATTAATAATTACAAGGTAATGCTCTACCATGTTTTTCATACTTATTGTTAGACTAGTCAGGTTGTTTAGATGCATAGAGACTGTATTCCACATAGCTACATAATCTTCAAACACTTCAAAGAACTATAGAATATATGATTTAAATAAATTGGGATTCTATTGATGTGAGACACTATTGCTTCTGGCAGTACTGACCTATTCCTGAGAGAATATTGGGTACCAAAGGCACTCCACTTGGAGCTTGTTATCTTCTTGGCAAAACTTGCCATTATGCAAAGAACTGCCCCTGTCTTGACCACTGGCAAAATGCATGGTGTCTAGACTGGAAAAGCAGAATACAAGCAAAAAGACTACAAACCCTTGCCACGACAGGGTAAGATAATTTTTACAAATTTTCCTGCCTCTGAAAATGATCTGTCAGATACTTTAGGCTTTAGCCAAAGTTGCTTGCCACAGCATGGCAAATGAGACTTTGGGTGAGTACCCAGATAGCTGGTTGTCTCTGCCATTTATTGCACCTTTTTGAAGTTACTTGATCGTACTTCATGTTTACTCAAGTAATTTCATTTCCCGTCTTAGGTCTTTAATGGGGTTGAAGACTAGATAGTCATACTTTCCTCTCATGACAGTCAAGCCATTTTTTTTTTTTTTTTGGTTTTTCGAGACAGGGTTTCTCTGTGGCTTTGGAGCCTGTCCTGGAACTAGCTCTTGTAGACCAGGCTGGTCTTGAACTCGCAGAGATCCGCCTGCCTCTGCCTCCCGAGTGCTGGGATTAAAGGCGTGTGCCACCACCGCCCGGCTGAAGTTTTAGTTTTTTATGAAGCCATTCTGCTTAATGTTCAGAGATCTGTGTCCTTATGTGCTTTTACTTTTTTGTGATTACAACCCTTTTATTTTTCCACCATCTTTTAAAAAATACCTATTAGATTATAAACCTATAAAAGTCCTCAGTGTTTATCTGATTACTTCTTAATTGAGATTTGTTTTATATATACCCTTTTAAATAGTCTAAGATGGTCTGGAATTCCTCATCTTTCTGTTTCAGCCTCCTAAGCACTGGGATTACATGCAGCATTCTCCACTCAATTTTTTGGCTTAACGACAGGTTTGGAGATGTTTGTTCTAATACAGATATATTCTGAGTACTGGTCTTTGGAACTTTAATATATGAATTTGGATAGGAGGACTCAAATCAAATGATAACACTCATGTTATTTCTAAAAATATAAATTCTTAGGTCAGACTCTTGTAACCAAGCAATATGAGCTAACATCTCAGGGAGTGCAAACACAAATAAAATATGGCCAAGTAATAAAGTGCAGACAAAGGATTAATTATCTGCGGCAGGCTGCAGAGCATAGGGTTATACCCAAAGCAATGTCCTCTTTGATAAAGTAAACATGGGAATTTTACTGGTGAAATTCATACATCTTCATAAAGGAAAACACTTTAGGGGCAGGTACATCCTGAGCATGCTCAATTCAACATCATCGTGTGTTTGACAAGTTAGAATATTGGATAGTAGCATATTTGGGTACACTCAATTTGCACAATAAATACAACAGTCAGGACTGCCTTTGGGCATGCTCTGTTTTCTTCAAGATGTTTGAGCTGAAAAAGAAGTATAAGACACTATGAAGATATATTAATATCAGAATTTTCTGCTAAGAGTGCCTGTTCCCTTTAATGGCTAACAACTACCTAGGTATAAAGTCAGACTCTTCCATTCCTTAGTGTGAACTAATTTGTCTGGGTTTTGTCATGAAGAGATGCTCAGTTAAAATTAACAAGCATTGCTTCAAATTTTGTGTATTTTCATGAGCCAGTGAGATGACATTTTTTCATTTTAGAAGATGAGAGGTAGGTTGTATTGCAGTTTGTCTAAATTATCTTGATCAATGCTTAAACAGAAATGTTTTTGCTACGAGTCTCTTTTAGGATTTTCTGAGGCATAAACTGACTTTAAAGTCTCTCTTTGTACTTATCCCAAAAAATTAAAGACTGGGACCTCCAAAGCTATATTGAATTGATACAATATTCCATTAGGACTATCTACCATGATTTAAGGCAGAAAGTCCATTATAGGAAATGACACAATTAGTTTGAGTTTCTTGTCAGAAACTGACATAATTTTCTCATTTTGTACAGGAGAAAAGGAATAAAATAGTAAAATAATCATGTCCCTTTACTTTACCAGAGTTTTCCAAATTCATGGTGCACAGTTAAGGAAACAATTTCCAAGTGCCACATTGTGGGAGGATAGCAACAAGGAATTGTCCTGAAGTAGATTAGATGGTATCATGCAGCACTTATTTTGGGAGTCGTGAACAAGTATCTATTCTCTCCGTGTGGGAACAAGACCAAAGTAATATTACCACCGACTTCAAAGTGAATGAAACAATGAGTCACAGGAACAGGAATATGGGTAAGGAGTTACTTATAGGCACAAGAATGACTCAAAGGTTGTTGCCCCAGAACATGTGAAACTTTCTGAAAGTCAGAGCCCTGAAGCTCCACGATTTATAAGCAGTCAGACAGGTCCATAGGTCTCTTCTGGGCACCTTGGCTGGCTAGTATCACCCACATTTCCCTGTTTGCCCTGCATCCCAGCATCTGTTTACTGTTTCAATAAGCTTGGGGAGAGGTTCCAAGAAATTTTGAAAGTTTCACGTTTTTCAGTTTTTCAGATATGTGAAGACTCATGTTCAGGAGTCTCACGATTCTCTCCATTCCTTTCTGTATTCCGAGAAGGACTGTTTCACTGTCAACACTTGGGAATACCAGGAAGTGAAAAAAGTACAGAGACATTCTCTTCTTACCGTGGGAGCATATCTGGGCAATGTGGGTGTTGTTCTAAAAATCCTGAATCATATAGAGGACTCCTGAGGTAAAATTTCATTGAATTCTTTGAGTTTCATCTTAATCAAATTTTATGCTCATTATAAAATAGAAGTTAATATGCTAGAAACTTTTTATTCCCAAATCATGATATGATTTAGAAAGGCCTAAATTGCACAGCTTATTCTGTGGCTTGTGTTCACTCTGGCTCTCTTCAAATGATGGGCTTCTGTCAACCAAAAGCAGTCGTTGGAGGTCTCTTGAGACATAAATGCAAGTAATCCTTCTTTGTTATGCCTTTAAATGTACATACTTATTTGAAATAGGGAGCTCTCTCCCCTTTACTCTTTTCAATTAAATTCTTGATGACTTTCACAAACAATTAAAATTACTAATTCAAAGTATACAAATGGATATGTTTTGGCAAGTATGTGTAGCTATGAAAGTAACAGCACAATGATTCAATGTCTAGAATATTTGTGTCATCTCCACAAAGTGCCCACTGTGTTTTTCTGCAATTTTATTTCTTGCAAAATATTCTACCAATTCTTATACTTTTATATTTTGAGACTGAAATATTTTTAAAATGTATACGGATACAAAGCAGAATATATAAACAGCACAGAATTATCTTATTTATTTTGTTTATATTTTAGCCCACTTCCCTATGTATACATTTTCAAATGTAAACAGATATAAGGCAGAATATATAAACAACACAGAGGTATCTTACTTTTTTTGTTTATATCTTATCCTACCTCCCTACATTGCCTACAGTGAACTAGGTCCTCCTATATCAATTAGCAATTAAGAAAATGTCTCTCAGGTATGGGCCTAGAGCCATCTGATTAAACCATTATTCAGCTGAAGTTCCTTCTTTACAGGTGACTCTAGGTTTGTGTCAAGTTGATGGTTGAAGCTAACTGTGACTCTTACTTATATGTTCTCTTTGCTTTAAGTTTTAATATTTGTGTGTAAACTCTCTTACATAAAATATAGATATTTTATAGTTTTTAAAAACTAATGACAATATTTCTATAGGCTCTCATGTTTTGTAATATTGGAATTTGAAAGCATATCATCTCTTTGTTTTCCAAATTAGAATATTTTCTTAAAAGTTTCTTATTATTAGACATTATAGCCTTGTAGGTGAGGTAGTAGGTCTTTCTCAGAGTCAGGAGTGATTCAAATATGTAAGTGTACGTGTGCTCTTTATTGCTAAGATTATCTTGTTAGGATGATTCTTGTTTTATTCATTGTATCTCAAAGTTATGCATTTGTAGAGAGATGTTTTCTGAAAAGATGCAAACATACCTCTTGTATTCTTTGTCAGAATGTGTGCTGTAGATAGAACCCAGGGACTCAAGTATAATAATCAAGAATTCTAACACAGAGGCATACTCTTAGCTCCCTAAATGTTCCTTTTGATTCTGAGTCCATTGATTATTTCTTTTTAGAGCCAAATTATGACATGATGTCTGCAAAATAACAATTTTACAACCTCAGTACTCATTCTGCTTTTATCAGCAGGCACTTTATTTTCCAAAAACCTTCCCATATATTTATTATTTTTGTTATTGCTAATAGACATATTTCATCTCAGATTATACTATATTTGTGTAGTAAGATCACCTTCAAACTGTTTTCTATGTCTCTGTGGCATACCCCTTCCATTATTTTTAAACTCTTTCTTATTTTCTAGCCTAACTAGATGCTTCAGGTTCATCTTGTCCTTACCTTTAACCATGTCAGCAACCAAACATTTTTCCAAACAGCCCTTCTTGCTTTAGTAGAGGATTGCATTTTTATTTAAGCTGTTTGAAACAAGAAAACAAGATATTAATTCAGACAAATTACAAGTGTCTAAGTACCTGAAGAATTGTTTCTCAAGCATGTTGCTAGATGATTAAAATTTGAGACTTTAATTGAATCTTCAACTATAAGAATTTAAAAAATTAAAAAAAAATCTGACAGTGGAGTCTGGTTCAAAGTGAGAATATGTTTTAATGATTAAAAGGTCTGTTTGTTATGGACAGTTGTTAGGAAAAAAGTTAAACAAAGGAGATTAGATTCATGGTCTTGTTTTGAAAAGAAATAAAAAAGGAGCTGCTGTGGGATAATGATTTGGTACACTGTAAAGATTTGTTACTCATACTGGTTAAATTTAACACTGATTGGCCAATATCTAGGTAGCAAGTATAGGTGGGGCAACCAGAATAGGAAAATTCTGGGAAGAGGAAAGGCAGAGACACAGTCAACAGTCAGATACAGAGAAAGCAATATGAGAATGCTTCACTAAGAAAAGGTGCCAAGCCATGTGGCTAAATGCAGACAAGAATTACAGAGTAATTTAAGTTGTAAGAGCTAGTTAATAATAAGCCGGAGCTTATTATTAACCAAATGGTTTATAATTATTATAAACCTCTGTGTGTTTCTTTGGGATTGAACAACTGTGGTACTGGGCAGGACATATACTTCCAACTATATGTTTTTTTAAAAATTTTCTTTAAAAAGTGTCCAAGCCCATTCTTGGGTTAAGGTTAACCCTGAACATTTGTTCTTTTTTTTCTGTCTCTGCCTCCTAGTGCTGGGATTATAGATATGGATTATCATCCCAGGTTTATGTGGTACTGGTGATGAAGGTCAAGGCTCCCTATAACTGAGCTAACTTCTTAGACCCACTTTTAAAAGATGATCTCTGCTTGTTCTTCATGAAGACTTGTGCTTGGTTCCTAGCCTCAATATTGTGCAACTTACAATCACTGGTAAATTCAGCTCAAGGGGATCTGATATAATCTTTCTTCTCTACAGGTCCCCTATGCATGTAGCATACAATCATACAGACATATGCTCAAATATGCAAACAAATTAAAAATAAGTCTTTGAAAAAATAAAAAGTTACTCTTCCATCCCTCTTTTGCTTTACACTTTTATGTGGAACAGGAATCACAAAGGGATTTCAAAATCTTCCACCAGTGGGGTGAAAACATTTAGACAAAGAATATTTTCAACAGCCCTCTGTGGCTTAAATTTGCATCCAAGGGAGTCTTGGCATAGTAAACACTAATACTAGACCAGGGTTTCAAGAACAAATTACTCTATAGTTTATGATTTGATGTGAGCCACAAGTATTATAGAGTAAAAGTACAGCTGATAGCCTCACAGGAGTGTACTCTAATTATGAACCAAATTTACAAATTTTGGAAAAACTTGGTTTTTGGCTAGTCACAGTAAATTCTGTAGAAATATTGTGAAACCATGACATTTCTACCTTCTATAGTGGGATTTATCCCAAAATATACCAGCAGTATATAAATCATTCTTTAAACCTGACTTTTCCTAAACTGGCAACTGGATATCTTTCTTCATTCTGTGGAGCCCTGGTGTGAAAGCATTCACTCCGCCAACCCTTTGTTCTCATAGTCAAATCTATATAAAGCTAGTCACTCACAGTTATCCTTATTTGATGTGGTATTCCCCTCTGTATGTTATGAACATGTTTTATTACTACTGGTTAATAAAAATTCTGCTTGTCCTATAGCAGGGCATAATATAGCCCAGCTGGAAGAAATATATAGAGAGAATAGGTGGAATGAAAGAGATGCCATGTATCTGCTGAAGGAGAAAGACACCAGTCATCAGCCAGAACCTTAACGGTAGGCCAGTCTCAAGATGATACACAGATTAATAGAAATGGGCTAATTTAAGATGTAAGAGGTAGTTAGAAGTATGCCTAAGCTATTGGCCAAACCTTGTTGTAATTAATATAGTTTTTGTCTTATTATTCAGGTCTGGGCAGCTGGAAACAAACAAGTAGTCTCAGTCTACAAAATGGTACCCACCATCTTGGGCATGGATCCACATAAGACCTAAAAAAACCCTAAGAAACAAAGAGGGCTTCTAGACCCACAAAAAATGGGAGCCAAGCACAGCTTCTTGGTAGCTGCATTTTTTTTTTCAGATAGATTTTGTTGGCAGCAAGCAGAGGCATGGCTCCTTTAAGAGAAGTCTTCCTGATTCAGTGTTAAGGGCAAAAATTGCACAGCTTCTTTAATATCTGGCTTCCTGGTTCATGCTGGCAGAATGAACTCTAGCTCTTTTGGGAAGCACCGCACTTACACGGGGTCTGTGAGAAGAATGTTCCAAATTGTTTAATGGTGACATAGACCTGCTGTGTCCCTGGAGCTGGGGCTGTGTACATGGCTTGCAGAGGCAGTGACCATACCTCCACCATGTTGGATGGGGTGGAGAGAAAATGCAGTGCCATGGAGTTGGTCTTAGTCACAGTTAGCATTAATAAAAGAAAAGTGCTTCTGGTCAGAAAATGATTACAGATATGAAAAAAAAAGCAGATTAAGACTAAAAAAAGATTTCTTTATGGGTTACATGGTTTGATGAATAGGCTTATAAGAGAGAAGAAAGACTACAGAAAGTCATAGATTAAAGGAGAAAATATAATTAAATATTAAAAAGTAATAGAGTAAGAAAATTAAGCCACATAAAGAAGGAATATACACAGAGAGTATGGATTATGTATATAATTATGTTTTCTTCAAATTTTTTGACTGTGAATTAGCTAAGTACAAAGAGACATTTCAATTTATGGGCTGCTAAGATAAATCAATATATATATAACAGGTATCTTGACTTCAAAATTTGGGTCTAAGGATAAGTTGCTTTAAAAAAGAGGTTCTGCTTTTATTTTTATAGAGGATTGAAAACTGTTGATGCCTTACTGGCTAATATGGTTTTATCAAACAAGACCCCCTGAAGCAATATCCCAGATGGTCCAACATTCATGACAGCTTCAGGAGTGCTGACTGAAATAAACATACCACACTGGATACCCCATGAAAGACCTGCTTAACAGTACCCCAATCAGCAGGAAGTAGTCTAGAGAACAAGGCTCAAGTTCCCTAAATGACTGTTTATTAGTATTTGATTACATTTCAAAGGAATATGCGATAGAGATTAATATTTTGTATTGGTGTGGATCTTGGTTTATTAATGCAAATTTAAGGTCAATTTTGTTATATTTATATTTCTGTTCTTGATTAAGGTATTATGTTTATGGAGCTTGTTTAAAAATATAATGTATATAGATATTCATCTGTAATAGTCAAGCTTGTAGTCATGTTAGTTAAGCTTTTTTGATTTACAGAGATAGATTTCAGATGGATAAGTATTTTTCAAACCTTTCAAAGACCTACAGAATATGACATTTAAAGTGTTTTAATAACTTAGACTTTTCATGATAATGAGACACATCTGCTCCTGGCAACACTAATAACTTCAAGAGAATGATGGGCATCAAAGAGGTTCCTTATGGAGTTTGTTAGTAATTTGGACAAGAAAGTGCTCTTGCCTGGACTGCTTGATGTTATGCTGTATGAGTTGGACATGCAGGACCCACAGAGAAATGACTGCTGAACTTGCTTAAAGGTGAGACAGTTCTTCCAGGTTTCTGCTTTATGAAAGAATCTGCCAGACATTTTGCATGATACAGAAGAAAGTGAATGACAAGCTGCCAATAGAGGCAAACAGTCTTTTAAATTTCTTGCTTCATGGAAAGGTCTGCTGGATACTATGAGCCTGTAGGCTGAAGATGGATGCCTCAATGTTACTGAAGAAATTTGGGTGACTATCCAGGCAGCAAAATGTCTGTCAATTCTAGAGTTTTGGAAGTTACTTACAATATACTTCCTGTTAAGTTAGGTAATATTATATCCTTCTGGGGTCTTTGATGGAGTTGAAGAATAATTAGTTATTATTAGGGTTTTTCTTAGTAAAAAATAAAGTAGATATAAATATTGTAGCTGTAATTATTGCTTGATACCTGTTTTGTTATATGTAATTTCACTCTGTTAAAGTTAAAACCTTCCTTTTTATTTAGACAGAAAAGGAGAGATGATGTGGGATTCACCTCTGCATATTAAGATTATGTTTTATTACTATTGGCTAATAAAGAAGCTGCTTCAGCCTATAGCAGGGTAGAATATAGCCAGGCTAGAAGAAATATGTATAGCCAAGAGATGCCATGTAGTTGCTGAAGGAGAAAGACACCAGAAATCCACCAGAACCTTACTGGTAGGCCACAGCCTTATGATGATACGCAGAGTAGCAGAAATGGGTTGATTGAAGATGTAAGAGTTAGCTAGAAATATGCCTAAGATATTGGTGAAACAGTGTTGTAATTAATAGAGTTTCTGTATTATTATTTGAGTATGGGCAGCCAGGAAACAAACAAGCAATCTCAGTCTACACTTATCGATGGGACTCATTGCCAAGAAAGGAGTCCTGAGCAGGAGGCACTGAACAGAAGAGACATTATTTCTTCTTTTACTGTTAAACAGGTCTGGGTATTCCTGAATTCTCTAGCACTCTAATATACTGACCTTTGCTCTTCCCTAACTAGATATTAATTATCTTCACCTTTCATTTGATACAGGTTCTTAGCAAATTAACTATTTATACATTTATCCCTAAAATAAAGGAGAAAAGCTTGGATCTCTAAACCAGCCCCATAGAAAGAAATCCTTCTCACCTGGGTGCCAGTGAATACAGCACCAGGATGCTTACCCTGAGGTATTAGCAAATTCCTAATCCTCCAGGAATTTGCTGGGGAACCTTACAGCCTCCCCTTTCTGATACATAGGCAACTACCTTGTCAGTCTTTTGTCCATTCTGTTAACCCTAAAAAATGAGTGCTTCTTTATGTCTGTGTGGATAGAGGAGCTGGAGACTATCTATGTGGGATGGATAGGACAATGAAGATAACAGTGAGGAACAACAAAGAGAACAGTGAGGTGAAACATTGAAAGGGAGATATCAGGAGAGCATTAGAGAGAGCATAGACAGAATAAATGGGACATGATAAAAAAACTTATGTGAGTTAATTTATTTCATTTACCCTCAGAGCTTATTAGTCAGATTTTCACCTACTATAGCATTTTTTCTGAATCCTGAGAGGTTTAGTAGGGCTTAAACCCAACATAAATCTCAATAATGATTTGTTGTACTGACCAGGAATGCTGTATACCCATGACCATCTATCTTAAGCATCTTTTGGGTACTTTCCTAAACATTAGGCCATCTGATTTTACCCAGGTTCCTTCAGAAACACACTATCCTTGTCAATGTGTCTCTTGAAGTCTGGCGTGGGAGGTCCTTCTGCCTATGTGTTGCTTTTATTGGCTAATGAATAAAAAAACTGCTTTAGCCTAAAACAAGACAGAATTTAGCTAAGCGGGGAAATCTAAACGGAATGCTGGGAGAAAGAAGGCAGAGTCAGTGAGATGCCGTGTAGCCCTGCTGGAGGCAGATCCTCAGGATGAAACTTTACCTAGTAAGCTACAGTCACGTGGTGATATACAGATTAATAGAAATAGGCAGCCAGGCGGTTGTGGCGCACGCCTTTAATCCCAGCACTCGGGAGGCAGAGGCAGGTGGATCTCTGTGAGTTCGAGACCAGCCTGGTCTACAAGAGCTAGTTCCAGGATAGGCTCCAAAGCTACAGAGAAACCCTGTCTCGAAAAACCAAAAAAAAAAAAAAAAAGAGAGAGAAATAGGCTAGTTTAGGATATAAAAGTTAACAGAAAATACGCTTACACTATTGGCCAAACAATATTGTAAATAATATGGTTTCTGTGTGATTATTTTGGTGCTGAGCAGCCGGAAACAAACTAGTAGCCTTCTACAATAAACTAGCATTCCAAAGTGTGCTAACTAAATCCACATAAAACCTGAGAGGACTTGGAAAGAAATTCTAGACACTAAAAACATAGTTTAACCACCTTTCCCCCGCGAATGGGATTTGCTTGATGGTGGCATGCTGCAAATCCTTTAAAAGAGTTCTTCCTTATTCAGAGGTTGCAGAAAAAAAGCCATGCAATTTTGAAATGGTAGTTTCCTAGGATGTGCTGCCAGCACTAACTCTGACTCTTTCTGGAGGTCTAGATATGGAGCATTTAAACAGGGTTTGTGAGCAGAGTGCTATAACTTATTTAATGGCAGCACAGACCTGCTGTGACACAACCCTGGATCTGAGGTAGAGAGAATGGCTCACAGAGGCAATGAACGGACCTCCTCTGACATAGTAGCCTGAGCAGAGCCAAAAGGCAAAGCAGCCTTAGTCATAGTAATGTCACTTAGCTTTTAAGAAGGACTTCTGGTCAGAAAAAGGAATAAAGATACACAATAAAGACACATCAGATAAAAAATACCTCTAAATGGGTCACAGTATTAGATAAATGTACATCAGCTTGGGAGACAAAAAGAGGATCGTTATAAAAAGAAGTAAATATTTTTTTTAAAATAACGAAAGTCTTTAAAGAGACAGAGTAAACTTGCAGAAAAATAGTAGAGTAAGAAAAATCAGCAACATAAAGATGGAATATACACAGTGAGTCTGGATTATGTATTCTATTGTGTTTTTTTTTTAAATTTTTTGACTGTGAAGGAGCAAAGTACAGAGAGACATTTCATTGTATGTGATGCTAAGATAAACCAGCATAAATGTATCTTAACTTCGGAATTTGGATCTAAGGATTTGTTGATTTGGAAAAGAGGTTCTTCTTTTGTTTTTACATAAGGTGAGAACCAGTGTATTGCTTCCAGATTAATGTGTATTTATGGACCAAGATCCCTGAAAGAGCTCCATGAACAACCCCCCCAATATTACGTCACTAAACAAAAAGCAGGAAGCAGTTTAAAGAGAACTATACCCAAATACCCTAAATAATTGTGTATAAATGTCTGTTTACATTTAAAGGGGGATATGCTGTAGAGATTTACATTGGTATGGATCTTGGTTTATTGACACCAATTTAAGGTCAATTAAGATGTTATACTGTATATATGTATTTCTGATATTGATTAAGGTATTGTATTTCTCCAGCTCATTTAAAAATGTAATGTATAATTAAGAAATATATGTTAATACATAATCATCTATAATAATCAAGCTTATAGTCATGTTAGTTAAATTTTCTAGATGTACAAAGATATATTTAAGATGAATAGGTATTCTTCAAATCTTTCATAGACCTTCACAAGATGTCATTTAAAATGTTTTGATAACTTAGACATTTCATAACAATGAGATACATCTGCTCCTGGCAATACCAATAACTTCAAGAGGATGATGCTCTCCAAAGAGGCTTCTTATGAAGTTTGTTATCTATTTGGGCAAGAAACTACTCTTGTCTGGACTGCTTGATGTTATGCTGTATGAACTGTACATGTTGAACCCACAGAAAAATGACTGCTGAATTTGCTTAAAGAAGGTAAGACAGCCCTTCAAGGTTCCTGCTTTATGAAGAGTCTGCCAGACATTCAGCATGATACAGAAGAAAGTGACTGACAAACTACCAATATAGGTGGAACTATCTGAAATTTCCTGCTTTGTGGGAAAGACTGATAGATACTGGTAGGCTGAAGATGGGTGTCCCAACAATACAAAGAAACTTTGGGTGACTGGCCAGGCAGCAAGATGTCTCTGTCAATTCTAGAGTTTTGAAAGTTGCTTAGAATGCACTTCCTAATATTCTTCTGGAGTCTTTTATGGAGTTGAAGAATAGATGGTTATAAATATAGTTTTTCTTACTTAGGATAAAAGATAAAGTAGATATAAATATTGTAACTGTAATTCTTGCTTGATAACTGTTTTGTTATATGTAATTTTACTATGTTAAAGTTAAAACCTTCCTATTTATTGAAACAGAAAAGGGGAAATGGTGTGGGAGGTCCTTCTGTCTATATGTTGCTTTTATTGATTAATGAATAAAGAAACTACTTTGACATATAACAAGGCATAACTTAGCGGGAAATCTAAACTGAATGCTGGGAGAAAGAAGGCAGAGTCAGTGAGATGCCATGAAGCCCTGCTGGAGACAGACTCTCAGTACAGAACTTTACCACATAAGCCATAGCCATGTGTCGATACACAGATTAATGGAGATGGGCTAGTTTAGGATATAAGAGTTAATCAGAAATATGCTTAAGCTATTGGCCAAACAGTATTGTAAATAATATGGCTTCTGTTTGATTATTCTGGGGCTGAGCATCTGGGAACTAACTAGCAGCCTACTACAACAGGAGCCATACTTATAGAATATAAACTCTGAGTTTCTCTATTATGAGTTACATGAATCTTTGAATATGCTTTAGTTTTCTCATCTATTTAATGGGAATAACAAATATAATGATATGGATACCATTCTGAGATTTTTACAAAACATCATTATTTTTAAATATTTGGAAAAAGGCCTAGACTGTAGTTATTACTATTATCATTTAACTCTTGGTTGAGTAAGATTTTGACAGAGTCAGGAAGAAGCCATGTAATTCCTCTAGAAACAGATGCTGGACAGAACCTTGCTGGTAAGCTACAGCCACATGGCAATACACAGATTAATAAAAATGGGCTAAATTAAGATATAAGAGCTAGTTAGTAAGAAGCTAGAGCTAACAGGCAAAACAGTGATTTAATTTGTACAGTTTCTGTGTGGCTATTTTGGGGTTGAGCAGCCGGGAACAAACAAGTGGCCTCTTACAATAGTTGTGAACCATGTAGAAACTAGGAAATGAATATGAATTCTCTTTAAAAGAAGTTGGTGCTTTTAGCTGCCAAGCCATTTTACCACCACCCCCTTCTATCTTTCTGATGTGAAAGATACTGGACAGTCCCAAATACTAAAGGTCTACAAAAAGTATTTGAGACTTTAATGAAGGAAGGAGTATAAACTTTTCTAAATAGGTTGACAAAGGCAAAATAAAACTAAAATCTAGTTGTAAGCTTTTAAACAGTGAAGTATAAAAAGGTGTAGAAGTAGATGTATTTAAGAAATAATATAGTTTCAATAACAATGCTATTGCTTTCTTGTATTTCTTTGCTATCATGTAGTTATTTCATTAAATTATGAGCATCTCACATATGTATTTTATTATTCTAGAAAATGTCCACAACCTACCCACAGATACTGCAAAATTTGTTTTTCTCAACAATTTATGGGAAATGCTGAATTGACATCTACTTTCTTATTGAGAAACCACGATGTCAGAGGCCAGAAGTACTGGACTGCTCAGTCATGTTGTCTTCCTTTTAGAAGACATCTTTTAGGACAAGGGTGGTCCATTATAGAGAGTCATAATGAAGGATGTACTTGACAAGAGTCATCAAGAAATACAACAGGTACTCACAATTATAATGGCCCCCTGTGTTGAGATAGGTACCCCCAAAGTTATGACTTTATGAATATTAGCCCCAGAGCAGCCATTTTTATTAAGTGAACTATGCTGATGAGAATGTAGGAAAACAAACAAATCAACAATAACAAAAAAACCCCACCATGTGCCAACATTTACAGATTTATACTTGGCCATTAGCTGTTATTCCCTTACAAGGGTAAATTTTCTTTCAAAATCAGACTAGTAAATTTTCCTATTTTGCATTTCCTAATGAATAAAAGGAAAAGATAAGATTTGTTTAGCTTGAAATGCATCCTTCACATTGATGATCTATTGTTAATTATCATCATCCAATTATCCATGACACTTTTCTGGAAAGTGCCATGCATGAAATCTTCCATTATGCATCACTTTTCCTAGGAGTTTTTGTTATTGTTACTTAGTTACTGTGAAGCTGTAAATTATAAGCTGATTGTATTAACTATTATCAAATAAACAAGATGCTAAATCATATGTAGAACATCCTCTAATTTATATATTGATCTAAGTATAAAAGTCTGAATTAATGGTATTCAAATTGCAGGTGTGGTCCTAGGCATGTGTGTGTACATAACACTAATTTAGAAATTCTGAGTACATGTTGAGAAATGCTTATGGCTTTAACATTCTTGTAGAATCAGAATACTTTTATTGTCTTCCATAAATACATGAGTCTGTAACTACTGAGGAAATTTTAACATCTGATACTTTACCAGAGAGTTTGGGGTTGGGGAAGTTTCAAGGGATTGAGGGACTTGGCAGGTGTTATAAGGTTTACTGCCTAATTAACCAGTTGACAGAAGACAAACTAGCTGGGCTGTGGTGGCACATGCCTTTAGTTCAAACACTTGGAAGGGAGAGGCAGGCAAATCTTTGAGTTTGAGGCCCAGCTTGTCTACAAAGAGAGTTCTAGGACACCTAGGGTTATGGATAGAGATAGATAGATAGATAGATAGATAGATAGATAGATAGATAGATGATAGATAGATAGATAGATAGATGGATAGATGATAGATAGATAGATAGATAGATAGATAGATAGATAGATAGATAGATAGATAGATAGATAGATAGAGAAGGGGGTCTAAAAGTCTAGTTTCTTTATTGCCAACCCACTCTTCATCGGGTCAGCCAAATCTTCATGCTGATTCAGAGAGAGGGACCTTTGGTCTTAGCATCAACCTGGATTGTTTAGGTCTCCACAGGTCCCCCTCAACCAACAACTCAAAGGCATGTAATCATGTTTTTATGGCACAGAGTTTTGTGTCATGTGTGATAATCTAGAAGAGTTCACAAAAGTGTTATTTTTCTGAGTTGGGTCATGAGGAAAGGAAATTTTTAAGTATTCCTGTGCTTAGACTTTCTTTTTAATATGTTCAGCATCTTGATGATTATGCATCCTAAATACACACTTGTACATGAATTAGACATGTCAAGTTAAGAAAATTAAGCATGGATCCCATAATAAGAAAAAAATTAGAATATGTATTCCTAATGTTTTTGAAAGGATTTTTCTTGTAACTGTATGTGGTAAGCTGAAACTAAAGAACTGATCATTGTTTCTCTTGCTTCATTGTGAAATCACTTGTTCAAGTGAGGATGCAGAGAGTGTTTTTGATTTTTTCTGTTTTATATATAACACTAATAGTGGAAAGATAACAAAGCAGTAATGTTTATATATTCAGCCACTACTTTAAATTTCCTATCTTTCTTTGCTGATAACAGTGATTGTGTGGCTAGTGTAGCACATGAGATGTAAACTAGAGAATACAGGCATCTTTGATGAGGATGCTCATTTGATTATAGGAACTGTAGCAACTGTCTTTTCTATGTAAATAGGGCATTGAGGATGAAGAGCAACATGATGGAAAAGTTCTGGGACTCTTAATATCATAAAGTTATCATCTTATCTCTTAATCTGACAATGGTTGGACCCTTCTTTAAGAGCAGTTAACACGATGTCTAAGACATCTACTCTGCCTTGCCCATTCATTTTGAGTACTCAACATTCTCAGGAGTTCTTTCTAAATCATGTAATTATAAGGGAGCTAATTGATGATCTAATGTGGAGAAGAGTGCGGGCTGATCTGATTGGCTGCAATTTGGCTGTATTATGGCAACATCTTCCTATTTCTCAGGATTAGTATTGGTGACATGTTGCTGTCTTTTTCTGCATTGAGGTTTTCAAATATTTGTTGCCATCTTTTGACACAAATGAACACCCATCGATGTGTATTTTAGATGATACTGAGTTTTTCAAAGCTGAAAAATCTAAAGTCTTCAGTTTCCTAAGCTGTTAATATCTATTTGATTTTTTTGGTAAATACAATAATTTTTTTCTTCTGAGAAAAGTCTTTCACTAAATTTTTCATTAGCTTCTAATTTGATACTAGTCAACACCACTTATTAATTCAATGAATGATTAAATTCTCCACATTTAAATGCACACTTTAATGTTTTACAAATTTCATTACTCTCAGGGTTTAAACTACTAATTATACATAAAACACTTTAAAAGAAAAATCTAGCAAGAAAACTATATACCATTGGCAACAGGCACAGTTTGTGGGAAGTCAAGGCAAAGGCCAAGTATCTCAATAAATACTTGAAGGACTCCCAATAGATGCTTAGGAGGGGGCATGTGTGTTCCCCCGAACCTGACTCTCATGCTGATAACTTTTCTTTCCATTTGTCACATGGAAAAACACCTCAGAAAACAACTTGGCTAGTGTGACACAGCAAGAGGAAGATGAAACTGAGGCCTTCAGCTTGGCAGCTCTGGGTTCTGTTTTTCTGTGCTGAGGGAGAGATAACCTGCACATAAGGCAGGTGTACTGAGATGAAATTGTGGCTTACTCACATATGTAGGAGGGGACCCCCAACTACGAGGTCACCTTGAAAAGTAGCCATTACCAGAGGCATCCAAGGGAAAGGCCTAGATAGGCACGGGAGTCTAGTATGACGCATTGAGACCAGGCAGACAATCATATCTAGATCTCTCTGGGAGGTCACAAGGCCTGGAGACACCATGTCCGAAAGAGGGAGTCCCAGGGGAACCGTCACCTTGGACTTGGCTATCTGTATTGCATCATCAGTGGAAACTCCTCTGGGGAGCCTGGGATGAAGCCATGCTTTATCTTTTCAACAACCCTTGGCCTATGTCTCCTGTCCCCCATGGAGGGAGTCCAGCCTGCCAAGAGTTTGTGTTCTGGGGCCAAAGACAAAACTATAGTAAAACTAGATACAGTGGTCAGCTAAAGTGGGCACTCAGGCCTAGATTCATACCCAGCTTCAAAGTTATTCAGGTCTTCCTCAGCCTGTGTTAGGCTGGGCCCCAGCTTTTCACCTGCCACGGGTTTGCTTTGCAGAATTGGATGGTGAGTACTTGGCCACAGGGAGGGAACAATTGTCACTGTGGAGCTGAGGGTCCCATTAGATCCCTGCTTGCAAGCAGCCTGAAGGGACTTTCTGGGCAAGTTTCAGTTCATTATCTGGAATTGGTGTCAGATGGGCATCATCAGGCCTCAAAAAACCGGCCTGGCCCAAAGACCATAGGCCTGGGTTTGTGAGTAAAGTTTTATTGGCGCGCGCGCACACACACACACACACACACACACACACACAAATAAAACTATATATAATGCCACTGTGACTGGCTTCCAGGTGCTTATTTTGAAATCTGAGAGTATCGTTACTGTATGTTTCATTTACATATTCTTGAGATTGGCATCTTGAACTGATATGCCATTCTGACATTTTGATTAATTTCTTTTGAACTATTCATCTCTTCTGAGCTTATAAAAGCCAACCACGGTTATTCTCCCTGCTGTTATAAGATATAGGTTTGGTTAGTTTATGGAAAAAGATGCTGAGACCTATTATCCTGAAGAATGACCTTTATTATGAGGGAAAGCCTTATGACCATGGGGTCCTTGATCAGACCTCGAAGTTAAAGAGTAATTAATAAAGAAAAAAAATCATGCAAAGACAACAGTCGGGATCTTAAAAGGAAGGAGAAAGGCTTCCCATCAAGAGGAGCTGTTATGGAAGATAGAGTAAATGAGTAAGAGATATCTGCTATACACATCAGGAAATGGGGCCCTGAAATAGAAAGAACTTTTTGAGAAATCCCCCAAATGAAGAAGATTTTCTGAATTTTATAGTTTTTTTTGGTGGGGGGAATTGGGGAGTTCTAGTCATTTTAGTCTGATATAGTCAACTTGTCAAGTACTGAGCTCACTTTTGTTACTGTAAAGGCCCACAGGCATGTGACAGAGAGGAGAGAGAGAGAGAGAGAGAGAGAGAGAGAGAGAGAGAGAGAGAGAGAGAGAGAGATCTAGCACCAGAAACTTTCCTATCACTATCAAGTTTTATTCTTATTATTTTTAGTTTTTGAAACTTTCATACAATATATGTATTTAATCTTGGAATTCATTCTCCATGATGACTGTCTATGTTTATTGATTCTTGAGTAGCTATATTTATTTCTTTATATGTACAGATTCTCATGGGAGAGGTTTGTTTGTTGCAGAATATAGATTCTTGTCCAAGTAGATTAACTGTTACATGTATTCTTCACTGCATACAAATTTTCATGCAAGTGGGTGGATTTTCACATGAGGTTATTAGTTTTGGAAGTATGTTGGTTATCAAACAAAGGATAGATTCTTGTACAAACAAGCTGATCTTTTATCTACATGGCTTACTTCTCTCATAGTAAGAAAGTTTTAGTGGTAGTATATTGATTCTCCCCACATTCTCACATGAAGAAATTGTTTTTGGGTAAGCAATTATACAGAGTTCTTTAAACATAGAATTATAGGTAGTGATAAAAAAGTATTGATGACTAAGGATGTCATGTTGTAGTTAAGCATATGAAACAAGTCACCCCACTGTCAATTGGGAAAACCGTACACTGTAGATAAAGAGTGTTTGCACTTCCATAAGTCAGTAAACAAATATATTTTATATTTTATGGGTAAGAAAGATAGGTGTTAATTGAATTTTCTTACAACCAAGGATCTGATAAATAGATAATCAGCCACCAGGAGAGAAATTGTTACCAATAACCTCAGGACCTGCCAGTTTTGTTATCGTTCCTTTTTAATTTTTTTTTTAGGAAGCAAAGTTGAAGTTCAGCAAAAAAAAAAAGAATACGGATTTAATCATAGAATTTGAGAGTTAGGAAGAGACAATGAAGCAATGTACAATAGAACATGCCCTCAGGTCAACACAAGACTTCTCAAGAAAATTACCCACCTTCATTTCAGTATTAGCAATTGGAGAAATATATGGAAGATAATCCAATCTGCTTTGCAGTTGTCAAAGCTGGGAAGGATAGAGACTGTTGGATGGCAGAATTAGGATACCAATTGACAGTGTGGAACAATCTGAGATGAAATAACATAATGTAATTTAACAAGGATAAATGTAAGGTTCTGTACTTGGGTCAAAACACAGAAATCTGACAGTGCTTACAGCAGAAGTTAAACTTTAAAGAAGAATGTGAGAAAATGCCTAGAGGTATTGAATGACAGTCTTATCTTTAGAAACAAGTGTTGTGATGTAGCTGTCCCCAGAGCTAATTTGGGCTCAGGGGATATGTCAATTGAATAAATAGAATCTAAAATGATGATGGACATAGACCCAGGTTTTTTTTTTTAAATGCTATATTTAACAGTGAGAATTCACTGAGAGGCAGTTAGATAAACTATAACACATTCAAGAGACTTGATATAGAGACTTCAAAAACTGCTTCATGAAGAGGATCCACGACTCTGGATTAATTGTGTCTGGCTTAGATAAGAGCAAAGAATAAATACACAAAGGACTTAATGTACATTAATAAATGTTATGTGGTATACCTGGGAAGCACAGTAGTAAGCCAGGTGATCCAAAGTCAGAATGAAAAAAATTTAAAAACTCAGGTTCTTACTTATATCTGGATACTAGCTTACGTGTCTCTATATACATGTCTATATGTAAATAAATGTGTGGATATAATATACAATTTAGAAAGGAGACAGAGAGTGTACTATAAGGAAATGAAGAAAAACAGGGTTTAGGGAAAATGACTCACAGTATTGAAAAACATAAAGTATTTTTTCTAGTTCTAAAATGAACAATTTTAAAAACTGTAATTGAGTCTACTTCCAATATCCAGGAGGATTACTGATGAGGAGCAGAAGGAGAGAGAACATGAGAAAGAAAGTCAGGACTGTGAGGGAACCTCCAGCTGGCGACAGATGGGGAAGGTGACTGAGCCCCACATTGGAGCACTGGACTGAGCTCCCAAGGTCCTGATGAGGAGCAGAAGGAGCGAGAACATGAGGGAGAAAGTCAGGAACGTGAGGGGTGCGTTCACTCATGGAGACGGTGGGACAGAACTAAAGGGAGATCACCAACTCCAGTTGGAATGGGACTGATGGATCATGCGACCAAACCTGTCTCTCTGAATGTGGCCAACAGAGGGGGCTGACTGAGAAGCAAAGGACAATGGTGCTGGGCTCTGATTCTTCTGCATGGACGGGCTCTGTGGGAGCCTTCTCAGCTTGGTCGATCACCTTCCTGGACCTGGGGGGAGTTGGGAGGACCTTGGACTTAGCATAGAGTGGGGAACCCTGATGGCTCCTTGGCCTTGAGAGGGAGGGAGGGGAGGTATGAGTGGAGGGAAGGGGAGGGAAGGGGGAGAAGGAGGGGAGGGAAGGGGGAGGAGGAGCAGAGGGAGGGGGAGGAGGAGGGAAGGAGATGGAAATTTTTAAATATAAAAAAAAATAAACCATGAGAAAACTGTAATTGATAGTGAATATATAAAACCCCAAGTGAAGCCTCCTTGCTTCAGAATAATTCTAACGGCATAGAAGGTCACGAGAGGCATAGTGCTTGGGACTGAACAAGTGTTTGAGTGGCTTCTTTAAACCAAGTGTGAGGTGACTTTATTTGAGATCTAATTAGAATAAGGCATTTTTATTCATAAATAAATTGTAATGTGGACTCTTTTGGTACAATTCAAAGAGGTAAGGGAGAGGGGTCAAATGAACAGGTAGATGTTTTTTCAGTATCACAATATAAGGAAGAACGTTTTAAAAATGAGAACTCTCCGAGATGGTACAGTTTCCACAAAATAATTGTTCTCAATGAGGATGCTGATTGAGCCTGCACTACCATTGGCAGAGAGATAAACACAATGCTTTACAGGATAGCTTGGCGGGGCAAGCTGTGATATTTCTTTCAGTCTGAAATTCTGAGATAATTTAGAAGAGAATTCAAGACAGCAAAAGCATGTGTGATAAAATATTTTGGTAGACTATCTTTTTTTTCTCCTTAAAGAAAGATTCATAATTATCCCCTTTTCATACTATATAAAATATATTTAGATTTTAAAAGTTAGAATATTATCAAAATTACCCAAACCTTTTGCTTTTTAAAATTTTACATTGAAACACACACACACACACACACACACACACACACACACACACAGAGAGAGAGAGAGAGAGAGAGAGAGAGAGAGAGAGAGAGAGAGAGAGAGAAAGAATAAACATAATCTTTACAGATGATAATGCTACCTCCAAGACACATAGACTCTATCAAAAACACCAGTGCAAGACATGGGAAGCTCATTTCAAGTTATTAGTCAGGGTACCCAAGAGCCTTTCCAAACAATATAGGCTATTAGCATTGCCCTTGTTTCCTTTTTATAACTTGAAGGCAAGATCCTGTTGCTGAAGATAACTCATACATACTAAATACAACACTTGGAGGAATCAAGCTGGAAGAGACCTAAAGAGTAGTGATGGTGGAGGGTCATCTGTCTATGTGTTACTTTCATTGGTTAATAAAGAAACTGCCTTGGCCCTTTAATAGGACAGAAAATTAGGTAGGCGGAGTAGACAGAACAGAATTGTGGGAGAAAGAAAGCAGAGTCAGGCAGAAGCCTCAGGCAGTCGCCATGCTTCTCCTACCCAAGACGGATGGTGGCTAGAATCTTCCCGGTAAACCACCACTTTATGGTGGTACAAAGATTATTAGAAATGGGTTAATCAAGATGAGAGAATTAGCCAATAAGAGGCTAGAACTAATGGGCCAAGCAGTGTTTAAATGAATACAGTTTGTGTGTTGTTATTTCGGGTAAAGTTAGTTGGGTGGCCAGAAGCCAGGTGGAGGGAAGCGGCCTGCTGCTCCTTCTACAGAGTAGGTCTTATAATATTTGAATGAGTTATGCAAGCTGTTCAAGGGAGAGAACAACCAATAATCCAGCCCAGCTGTAAGCTTATGAGACACAACAATCACCAGCTTGATATGAAGTCTCCAGTGGTACAATAGTGACACTTTTATCTTAGGGCTAACTACCATCTCTCTAGTTGATCTTAAGGCCCACTCAATAGGAAGGAATCCATGCCTGGGACTGGAACTAACCAATTACAAATAGGTGGGAAGGCACAGATGTGAGATGATGACCTATAAGTGGAGGCTGCTTGTTCATTCATAGCATACAGAGGGAAATCCCACATAAATGACCTACTACAGTAATTTTCTTAAACCAATATGATTTCCTAAACCAATATGATTTCTAGTTACCTTCTAAATGCTTTTTACTATACCCACATGATGCAGTATTCTCCTCTGTATGCTGTGAATACCATTTGTTAATAAAGAAACTGGCTTGGCCTGATAGTGTAAAACTTAGGTAGGTGGGGAAGACTAAACTGAATGCTGGGAGAAAGGAGGTAGAGTAAGGGAGAAGCCATGTAGCCCTCCTGGAGCTGGGCATAATTTTGGCTGGTAAGCCACAGCCACGTGGCGATACACAAAAGAATAGAAATGAGTTAAATTAATATGTAAAAGTTAGCCAATAAGAAGTTAGAGTTAATGGAACAAGCAGTGATTTCATTAATACAGTTTCTGTGTGATTATTTTGGGTCTGAGCAGCTAGGAACCAACAAGCAGCCTTCCTGCAACACCCACAGACTAATGTAGATCTCTCATCTCATCAAAAAAGATTCTTCTGCATCAGGCAGCAGGTGTTACAGAGATTTGTAACTGGCCAAAATACAGAGAGTAAATAATCATGTAGTTCCCAGAACTACGTGTTACAGCTATACCTACTCCATACCTAAAGCATAGAGAAAATCATAGAATTGAGGGTTGAAAGAATCTAAAAGCCAGAGGACTTGACATCTACTGTTATATACTGTCACGAGAACATTACAGAGAAGCTGTACATAGAATTTTAGCACTATAGCTGCTTAAAGAAGACCTGAACAATAATGACACCAGTTAACTTCCAATGGATATAGAAGACATTTCTCAAGCCCCTTCTACTCAATGAAGGGCTGAAGAAAATCAATGGTTGCTGAGAGAAGAGAAGTTCATTTTCTCCAGGGACAGGCCCCCTGATAGATTATTCAGTACCAAATTGTCAGTGATAATCATATTTAGATACGATACAGGTAATACCAAATGGACCCAGTAGGTTCTACACACCTACAGCACTCTCTCTCTCTCTCTCTCTCTCTCTCTAACACACACACACACACACACACACACACACACACACACACACACACTAATAATCCTCAAGAGGTGGTTATGACTTTGAGAAAGAGTGGGTGTATGGGAGAAAGGTAGAAATTGTGGAAATATAATACTCATGTATGAAATTCTCAAAAAAGTTAAATTAAAAATTGAAATAGTTCCTTCATTGAAAAGTAAGAGAGGTAAGATGAAATAAATAAATACGGGGTTTGAGTGTAGGTTGCAGGTAGAGCACTTGTGTAGGAGGACTCACACTCTGGGTTCTATTCCTAGCACTGTAAACCAAAGCCAAAGCAAACTACAATCACATTGTCTTGCAAAACATTTGAGTTTTAAACATTTGATTTAATTGAAAGCTATTGGAAAGAAACAGATTTTGCTTTCTCTTTATCTCTAGGTAGCAGGCATTTTCATCTCCCTGCTTTTTTTCCCTTGAGGCTGTGTAGCCATGTGAACTCTTTCATTGTATTAGTCTTTTTAATGAAGCCCTGCCAATGAGTCTTCTGACAAAGTCATTAGAAAATAGCCCATTTGTTCAGTGCACTTGCAGATAGCAGAGAAAAGATGCTCATACTTGAGTATCCATCAGAAACTCCTAGAAACTTTCCAAATGGAGATGGCAGATTCAGTGGGTCTAGGGTGGGACCAGAGAGTGTAATGTTAATGCTCAAATTTCTGGTCTTCATCTTGAAGATCATGTCTTTAAAAATATCATAGGCATCTCAGAATTTCTATGAGTTCTGGTGGAACAGATTTGAGTCCATTTCGTTACTCCACTGGGTTTAATACTGAAGCCACCTCCTGTCCTGATAACAGTATTAAGCTGTGTCCTTGGACACAATCAGATTCTTCTGTACTGTTAGTGGTAGCAATATCTATACCAGTTCTGAGTCCGGCTTTTGAGTGATGCTTTCTTGGATGCTTCTGAATTCCAGATATCTCTGATGCTACCATGCTATGCTTATTTAAGATTTAAAGGTCTTACAAAGGTAGGGAGGTTTATTGGTCCATTCTTTTAGACAGTTGAAAGTAGTTTGTAGAAACTTAAAAATTATCAGAAGAATAGTCCACTAAATTGATATTCCATTTATTACTCCATTGTAGAATGTAGTACTGATGCATATTTCTACTAGCTTACAAATGAACTCAGAGAAAGCAAGTGTTTTCTAGACATTTCTGTCATTGAGGCTGTGAGAAGAAAGATTCAATCTGGCACAGTTTAACCTGTGACTGTATTGAGCCTCCATAGAAGTATTTTTCTTTCCTTTGTTTTTATTCTTTTCTTCTTTTATTTAATTTTTTTAAATTTTACATATGAACCCCAGCTCCCCTCCCTCCACTTCCCATGGCCCCCATCCCACCTCCTATTGTTCTCTTATACAATGCATTCCAATTGCAATTTCTCCAATCTTCCCAGTCCCTCCCCCTACCATAAGGTAGCTGGAAGCACTCTGTACTTCAGGCTGGGTTCTAAGACAGAAGGAAAAAGGCTAAACACATCATTTATTCATTGATCTATCCATCCATCCATCTCTATCTTTATTTAAATAACAGTTTTTTTCATTTATTTCCTTGCCAATCAGTTTTCCCTTCCCCCTCTCCCCCATCCCCTCCCATTTCCCATCTATCCACATCTCGAGATGAGGTACTTAAGGTTAGTAAGGGAAATACAGCAAACATAATGTCTCAACACAGACATCCATTTTTGCTTATAAAAGGGATTCTAAAATCAAATACATTCACCATCAAAATCATTTACATACCTGCATTTACATAGGAACCATAAACACTTTTTTGAATGTAATTCTTTTTTTTTCAGCCTATCAAATTATAAATATAGATGTTTGCACTTTGGATTTCACTTTTAACTTGCTTTTGTTTGTTTGTCTTTATTTGATTTAGAATCTGGAACCACCGCAGCTTTCTAAATGCTAGGAATATATATATATATATATATATATATATATATATATCACACATGTGCGCACACGCGTACACATGCACACACATAGCATTTGTTAAGTAAGTCTTTATGTTAGATTTATTTAAGTATATTAACATTTCTTATTATTGTCAGAATTGTTAGGCCCATTGCAGACTGCGTCTATTCTGGCTATTCAACGTTAAAAGACATACTTTATCAATGGGGAAAAAGGCAGGTGAGCTTGAGTGGGCCAGCATCCTGGCACATACAAGCAATCTGTGATGCATGCATTTGCCACAGAGGGGCATTCCTAGACTTCTCTTTCCTCTAGCTTTTCTCCATAGCAAGGAAAGGAACTCCCTAGAAACTTATTTCTCATCAGCTTTAAAAGGAAAAACCATATACTAACATAAAAAAGAGCCTTTCAATAAATAAACTGGAAAAGAAAAAAGAAAAAAAAGCCTTTCAGAGCCAATGCACACTTACAAATTGTATGTGATTTTTAAGCCAGCGAAATATTTTCCTGAGCGAATGATCTCAGGAAGGGCAATCTTTTACATCTCAAGACAGAAGCGATTGTTTCCTTTTCAGTGATTTGAAATTTCTTTATGTAAACTGCTCTAGTATTTCATGAAAAGCTATGACCCTTATTTCAGTAGAAGCCTGGGTCAACAGGAATTGTGGAAACAATGCATCTCATTGTTTGGGTCTCCCTTTGGAAGGGATTCAGCTTCCATCACAGCACAGGCAGGGGGGTAATAGTTTGAAAATGTGGTTTCTATTTCTCTGTAGCCACTGGCATTTCCTCCCCACAACTTCCAGCTAGCAGGTACCTTGTACTTTTGATGCTCTTGCTACTTCCTGAACACACTTAGCAGGTTCCAGAAGAAGGAAAAAACCGGGCAGAATATAAGGAATCTGCATGCAAATGAGATGCATCTGCAGTACTTCTAGTAGGTGCTGTACAAACTTGACTATCCCAAATATCAGGCAATGAAGAGGATTTTCTTGCCTAAGCTGAGTTTGAGTTTATATATGTGCACAAGATGTCTTTCACACACTCACATAAAACTTTCAAGCATAAGGTAATTTAAAAAGCACCAAAATGACTTCTGATATTTCCCAATAGACCTGGAAACATCAGCAGAACTGTGGGGCATTCGCCAGAGTTCCTGTGAAAGGAAGAGCCAAGCAGAAGTCACTGCAGAGTGGCTAAACTATAAGTACAATTTAAATGAGCCAGTGTCTTCTTTCCCCCCAATTTCATTCGGGTTAATCATGTCTCGATGTTTTCAGTCCCCTCTTCTAGTCCCAGAGTGAATGAGCTGTTGATTATACATTCAGGTTCAGTTTGGGGGAGCTAGTTAATTTTATTTCATGACCTCAAATTAAGTATTATGCTTCAAAGATATTGAAATATTGTCATGCCAATTGCTATTTAAAATTCATGAGGCTTACAATTTCTTCTTTCCTGACTTGTTTTTTTTTTTCTTCATGTGAAGCTTTTTTGCCAGTCCTTCATTTTTCTAGACGTTTTCAATCATTTTTTCTTCTAAAAGTTTCTTCCTGCTTGGTGAGTTACCATCACTACTATGTCCACTTAGAAAAAGCTGCAAAAATTTGCCAAGAGGCATTGCCAAGCCTCCTTATTTCTTTCTCTGGTGTGCCATTGCAGATGTTTGTACCTTCTTGGTAGCTGGTACCATTGTGAAGTAAAGCCTCACCCTGAATAATCTCACAGAGATCAGATCTCTGGTCTCCTCTGGGGATTCAATGCTAATCAAAGACATTTTCAGAAGTTAATTACCCAAAATATAAGAATTCCCCCACAATGTGACTGCATCCCAGGAGCTCTTGGAATTTTTGGTACTTGATTCTTGATTCATGTTTTTCAGCATGGATGCTTTATCTTCTTTTTCACATATCCAGTTCCTCAAATTACACAGTGCAGCTGTATCCCCTGATAACTCTGAATTACACACTGCAACCTACTAGTTCATCCATCAATCTGGATTGAAATATTTATAATTTTACCAAACCTAACCAAATTTTGATAAATTTATATATCTAGGCACAGAATCTAGATTTCTTTGTTACACTTCTCATGTTTTTCACTGCCAATTAACAATGGATTTTGTATTCTAATTTGTGCTATTATTCTCTTTTTTCTTATACCAATAATGTCTTGGATTTATGATTCAACAGGATACGTAAGTATAAGTCCATATCCTTGCCTAGAAACCCATTGCTTCTACTGCCATGAGAGAAAAATTTCACATTGAAAATTGAGTGATTGGATTAAGTGTGAGAAAAATCTCCCATTTCTTCTCCACCTCCCACACCTTCCCTCATCCCTCCAACAAGTGCTATATATACTATGAAAAGACAGTAATAGCTACCATTTATATAATGTCAACTGTATATCAGAAACTTTATAGAAAATATGTATTTAATTCTCCCTTCAATCTCGAAAAATCTTATAAACTTCATTGTGTGGTTAAGGTTATTGAAAGTTGTCCATCTAGTAAACTCACAGAGCTATAAGTTGATTTCAGCCCATACACGCTTTTCACTTTGCTCTGCTGCCACACGAACAAGAGAATAGGTAGCCAATAAGATCACAATCTTGTGGACTGAGACAAGTGAACATTTCATCACAGGTAACACGGTCTTAAATGTGTAGTAATGTGAAAATAGATTTAAAGTGCATAAAAGGCTGACGGAGGGAGACAGAGGTGTGCTGAGGGAATTTTCGTGGCAGTGAATTCCAAGCAATTTTATTGAAGCTGGTCCTTGAAGAGAAACATAAAGTTCATGAAGCAGAAACTTGAGCTTGTAGTAGAGATTTTTTGAATATAGATTTTCTGTTTTTCAGATATTAATATTACTCTTAAAGACTTCTTAACACAATTCTAGAAGGGGAGTTTCTTTCTCTAGCTATGTATAACTTTAAATGCTCTTTATTCTGTAGCAACCAAATGCCGCAGAACATTATAACATTTATCAAAGAGATGGACTAAGAAATCATGTTGTTCTTTTATTTTTTTTCCCTTTTGTTTTTTGAGGATGTCTGCAGCTCAAACCAATAAAAGAGCAAATTCTTCTAGTCACATGTGTTGTAAAGATACACAAGGAAGGGCAAAATTACATGACAAATGGAATAGTATAACTAGAAATCGATTGTAAAAGGATAAAGTGAATTATAATCTTTGCTATGATTAAAATACTAACTGGAACAAGATGTTTCAAATCATGAAAAAATTATATGGGATTTTAAAGTTGCTAAAATAGATGATTGGGTTTATAAAAAGAATAGAATACAGCAACATGGATTGCTTGAAAGAATAATATTAATGGATTGATCAAAAATAGCCAGAAAATATGTATTTATGGAATGTCTCCAATTACTTAAAATTTCTTAAAACCATCTATGTACCTGTATAATTTTTATCTCAAATTACTTTTCACAATGTATTCAATATTATTTACAATAATATCATTTAAGATGGGTTTGTGGTAAAATTAAAAAAATAATTCTAAACAGATGTTTTTAATTTACTTAACACTTGTTTGGAACTTTGAGTCGACCAGTAGGCTTTCATGACTGTCTAAAATTTACAGCCTGTTTGCTTCAGATATTTTTTACTCATATTCTCTCTCCATTTCTTTCTCGTGTGTGTCTTTCTGTACAGGCTCATATAAAACATGATTTCTAGTTAATATTCTTTAAATCTGAGCTTAGAAAATGTCAATATATAAGGGAAAATGGTAGCAGAGTGGTGGTAGCATACACCTTTAATCCCAGAACTTGGGAGGCAGAGGCAGGTGGATCTCTGAGTTTGCGGCAAGCCTGGCTAGTTCCAGGACAGGTATCAAAGCTACACAGAGAAACTCTGTCTCAAACAACAGCAACAGCAACAACAACAACAACAATACCCCCGTTTGAAGTTAAAGAAGAGCGATCTCATTTATATCAGAGCTTGTATTTCTAGAATAATGTCTCTGATAATTACAGGTGATGATTCAAACATGCAGGTTCTGCAATCAAATATTTAACCAACCATGGTTACTCATAGCTGGAAAATAGGCTCTAGGCTGGACAAATGGTTCAGGTAAGAATTCTCGCTGCTTTTATAGAAGTCTTGAGTTTATTTCCTAGCATCCACATTAGGTGGTCCACAGCTGCCTGTAACTTTTGCTTACAAAGAAAGCAACCTATTTCTCTTTGAGTGAAAAGAATGAAGAAGCCTTTATTCTGATTATGCACATTCTCCTTGTCATGGTTGACTGGGTACTATAGTATAACAATTGTCGTGGTTGACTGGGTACTATAGTATAACAATTATTTACATAGAATTCACATTGTGCTAGGTATTATAAGAAATTTAGAAATGACATAGGAATATAGAAGTGGGGAAAAGTAGCTCTCTCTTTTATCTCTAGGAATATGAAAGATGACATCTGGCTGGTCAGTCCAAAAAGAGGTGAAGTGTGGGGAAAGGCAATGGTGAAGAGTCCCAGTAAACAGGTACAATGCAGAAATATTAAATATCAAAAATCATAAAGGAAGCAATAGACTGACCCAGGAAATCAAACATAGGATACTTCAAGGTGAGAAACTACTCCTCTTCTCATTCTAGGTCTACAAGAAAAGTAAAATTTCCAGAAGCAAAGGTAGACCCACAGGCTCTGTGAAGGATTCCAAAGTTAGTGAACTCTATAAAGTCCTAAACAACAATTATAATTTTTAATTAACTCAGAGGATACAAATAAACTTAATGAGTTAAAACTAATACAAATCAACAATTGAATAAAATAAAGAAATAAATAAAGGATATAAAAGAGGAATTAAATAAAGAGAATGTAATACTTAAATATTAAAATTTAAATGATAGCAATTGTGATAGGTATTCTTGTTTCAACTTGACTACATCTGGATTTAATTGAAGCCCAAGTGATTTGGTACACTTGTGCAGGCCTTTAATTAATTAAATCGTATGCAGTCGGGAAACCTACTTTTAATCTGAATCTTTAGAGCTGGGAAAGTCCACTTTTCATCTGGGCCGGAGTGTCTGGTGGCAACCCATAAAAAGGACAAAGAAAAAAGAAGCTCTTTGCTTTTTGCCTGTTTCCCTGATTCTGGCTGGCAAGCCCGTTCATTTACTGGCATTGGAGCCGAATTGGGATTTTGGCACATACTGAAGAGCAGCTGAGATCCAGACTGTGGCTGAACAACTACTGGATTCATAGACTTTTTATTGGTAGACAGCCATTGTTGGACTAGCTGGACCGTAGCCTGTAAGCCACTCTAATAAATACCAAATTTATATATTTTATATTTATATATTATTATGTTTTATATAACCATTCTTTAAATTTTGTTCCTTTAACAAACCCTGAGTAATACAGAAATGAAAAGCTGAAAAAAATCCAGTGAACTTCCTCACCTTAGACTGTATCACGTAGAAGACAATATCAATCAATCAATCAAGTCTTGAAGACAAGGTAGTTGAATGAGAACATTTAAATGCTAATATAGACAAAATAATGTATGAGCAAAACAGGCAATTTATGGTACATCATGAAATGTTTAAATTTATGAATCATGGGCCTAGAAGAAGGAACTTCAAGATGAAGACTTTCCCCACTAAAATCAGGAATAAGTTAAAGATATTCAATTTTACCACTCTTAATAATTCAGGGATCTATATTTCATCTGGAAAAATAAGATAAGAAAAAAAGGGGTGCAAATGGGAAGGAAAGTGTCAAAATATACTTATTTGCTGATGATGTTTTCCTATACATAAGAGGAGGTAAAGAATCCAGTAGAAAGTCTAAGAACTTATGAACACTTTTAGCAGAGTAGGAGAATACAAAACTAACAGACAGAAAAGAGTAGCATTTCTACTTATTAATAATAAATATGTTGAAAAAAATCAACCAAACATCCCTATATTCAACAGTCTTGCAAAAATACATTAGAATAAACTGAACTAAGGAAGTGAAAGAACTTATAACGGAAAACTTAAAACACTGATGAAAGAAAAAGACACTAGAAAATAAAAACACTTCCCATGATCATGAGGCAGCGACAGAATTAATGTTGCGAAAAATGTATAGATTCAGTGCAATCTCCATTAACATTTGAATTCATAGACCTAAAATACAAACAAACAAACAGCAGCCGCAACAACAACAAGAAACAAACAGGTCAAAACAGGCTTAAAATCTTACTTGAAATACAAAAGATCCCAGATAGCCCCCCTTCCCCCCAAAAAAAGATCCTAAGCAAAATGAAAATACTGTCACAAAACAGGAATAGAATAGAGGACCCAGATGTTAACTACACAGCCACCAAGTAGCCAAAATAAGCTTGAGGGGAAAAAAAAACCAAAGTAACCAACCAATGGACCAACCAACCAAACAAACAAAAAATGGAAGTTATCCCAATTCCTGATGTCACATCATGCAGCAGAGTCACAGTGCTGTCACATGGGCACATGCATGATTGAAACAGAAGAGAGGATTCAGATATTAATCCATGAAGCTCTAGCCACCTGGTTTTTAACAAAAAATGCCGAAAATAAAAGTTAGAGAAAAGGAAACCTCCTCCACAAATGATGCTAGGAAAAACAGATAACCACAGGCAGAAGAATACAATTATATTCATATCTCTGACTCTGTGTAAAATTTAATTCAGAATGGGACAAAGTTGAAAGACCTAAAGCTCTGAAACTGTTAGGGGACAACACTTTAAGAGAAGCATAGGTAAGGACTTTCCACAAAAGACTAATACTCACTAAAGAAATAAGATGAAGAAGTGACAAATAGAATTCTACAAAATTAAATTGCTTCTATATAAAAATAAAATAATTAATAGAGTGAAGAGACAGCCTACATAATGGGAAAAAATCTTTGTTATCTATACACTTGGCAAAGGATTAATGCTTTGAATGTATAGAGAACTAAAAAATTTATAACTCAACCCATAGCATCCCAATCAATAAATGCCTTAGTAAAATAAACAGTTATTTTTTTAAAGAAGTAAATGACTAATAGTCAAACAACAAAAAAATCTAAACATTTTTAGACATAAAGGCAATAAAAAACACATTGATATTTCATTTCACCCCAGTTATGATTATTATAATTAAGAAAATAAATAATGAGACTGGAGAGGTGACTCAGTCATTGAGAGTGACCAAAATCCACATGGTGATTCACAACCATTGTTTTCTAGAGGACCTGAGGTCTTTGGTCTCTACAGGCTTTGCATTCATGTGTTAAGCACACAGGTCAGCAAACATACACATTTACACATGTAGTTTTACAAATGTGTTGAAAATGAAAGCAAGTACCAAATTCTGAGGAAAGACAGGAAAAAAAGAAAACATTATTCAGTGCTAATGGGAATAAATATTGCTTCAAAGACAGTGCAAATCAGTATAGAAACTCTTTAGAAACTAAAGCTAGAACTCCTGTATTACTCAGGTACCTTACTGCATTACTAAGTTACCCTACCCTGGATATATGCCTAAAAAATAAAAATTATCATACTAAAAAGATCCTTGCTTATTACAGCACTATTTACAATAGCCAAGGTATATAACCAGCCCAGGTGTCTGTCTACTCATGAATCAATAAAACATAAACTATTTATATGCAATGAAATTTTTTTCAGCCACAGAGGATGAAGTCATGTTGTTTACATGAAAATGAATATAGCTGTAGATAATCATGTTAAGCAAAATAAGTGAGACCAAAAAACACATTCACTGCCTGTTTTATTTCATTTGTGGATCATTGATTTTAAGTGCACAAAATCTTTTTTTGTTGTTGTGATATAGTATCCTTCAGAGAGGAAGGGGTTCCTTTGACTTATAATTCTAGGTTAAAGACCATCATTTCAGGGATGTGAAGGGAGGAAATGAAGCAACAAGTCACAACACATCTACAGTCAAAGCATAGAGAATTGAACGCACCCATGCTACTGTATGCTTGCTCCTGCTTAGATCAGTTTCTCAACACTTTTCCTATTCTGGATCCCTTGCCTAGGGAATAATACCACTCATAATGGGCTGGATATTCCTACACCAATTCACAATCAAGGCAATTTATCATAGACATCTCTATAGGCTAACCTGACCTGGTTAACTCCCCATTAAGACTCTCTTCCCAAATAATTATAAGTCATATGAAGTTAATAGTTAAAAGCAACCCGAAAAATATGTATGTAATGAAAAGAGAAACAAACTGTGGTAGAATCAAAGGGATCAGCATAAAGTAGCTTGTGTGTGTCTGTGTGAAATAAAAGGGATAATGATTATAAAAAATGTATATGATTTTCACATGTGAAATTGTTTTTATTAATCCAATTATTATATATCATGAATATTCCAATAAAAATAATTACACATGATACAAAAATGTGTGCAAGTTATATGCAGGCACTATTAAATTCCACTTAAAGAAATTGAACACATGTCTGTGGATTTTGTTATCATTGGCAGGTCCTTAAATCAATACCCTGTGAATATTAATGAACAAGATTATCTGTAAATTGTAACTTAAACATAGTAACAGGTATTTTCCTAGTAGAATTCAACAATTAAAACGAAATTGTAATATAATTATATTAAACAATAACCATCAGGGATACAGCTCCTTATGACTCAAAATTATTTGTGTTTATATAAAACAAGATTAATATTTAATCTGGAGCTCATTAATTCAGCCATATTAGTTGATCATTAAGTTTCAGGTATCCTGTTCTTGCTACTCCTAGGAAGAGGACTACAGTATACATCACCATCCTCAGATTTCATATGGGGCCCGGGATCCAAAATAAGGACATCATATTTTTCCACAAGCACTTATTAATTAAGTTACTTTCCCAGTTCATATAGATATGAGCATAAAGTTCTTGTATGTACACATATATAAAACACATTTATATGCTTTAGTAATAGATTTGGTGGATTGTATGTATTTTAAATTTTTATATTTTTATGTGCACATCATAAATTTTGAGTGCAAAAGTAAAACTATTTCATTCATTTAATCATTGATGATCTTTGTGTGCTTACTAAGTTTTAGACTATGCACCTGAGAGCGATGAGTCCTCACAAATAAGATGGACTTAAATTTTCTTCTCTTTGGGATCCAATTTCCTACTGTAGCTGGGCTGGCTTAGACCATCCATCTGTTTCATTATACAAACACTAGTATTGTAGGCATATACTACCATACCTGTCTACACGGAATTAAGAACATCATAAACACATGATTATTGAAGCAGATTGCTGTTACATAAAAATAATAAAAACATATACAAGGCACCATGGAATATGGAATACCAGAATACATATGCATATATATACTTATACACACAGATATATATATATATATATTCATATACACACATAATATACATATATATACACACACATATAACACTCATATTTAGGTATGTAAAATGAATAGTAGCTACATCTTGATGAATTGCTCTTGTTATGAGTATTAAGTGTCTTTTTCCATCTCTTCTGATTGATTTTAGTTTGAAGTCTATTTTGTTAGATATTAGGATAGCTACACCCACTTGTTTCTTAGGTTCATTTGGTTGGAATATCTTTTCCAAACCCTTTACTCTAAGGTAGTGCCTGTCTTTGAGGTTGAGGTGTGTTTCTTGTATACAGCAGAAGTCTGGGTCCTGTTTTCATATATCCATTCTCTTAGCCTGTGTCTCTGTATAGGTGAATTGAAACCAATGATATTAAGAAATATTAATGACCAGTGGTTGTTAATTACTGTTATTTTTCGGTAGCAGTGCTTGTGTGTTTCCCTTCTTTGGGTTTTGCTGGTGGGAGGTTTATCTGTTGCCTGTGTTTTTGTGCGTGTAATTAGCTTCTTTGGATGGGGGTTTTCCTTCTAGTACTTTCTGTAGGGCTGGGTTTGAGAATTCAAATTGTTTAAATCTGTTTTTGTCATGGAATATCTTGTTTTCACCATCAATGGTGATTGAAAGCTTCGCTGGTGTAGTAGTCTTGGCTTGCATCTATGGTCTCTTAGTCTGCAGCACATCTGCCCAGGACCTTCTGGCTTTCATGGTTTCCATTGAGAAGTCGGGTGTAATTCTGATAGGCCTACTTTTATATGTTACTTGACTTTTTTCCTTTGCAGCTCTTTATATCTTTATATCTTTCTTTCTTCTGTATGTTTTGCATTTTCATTATTATATGGTGAGGGACCTTTTATGATATAGTCTAATTAGTGTTCTATAAGCTTCTTGTACCTTTATAGGGATATCCTTCTTTAAGTTGGAAAAGTTTTCTTCTATGATTTTGTTGAATATATTTTCTGTGCCTTTGAGCTGGAGTTTTCCTTCTTCTACCCCTATTGTTCTTAGATTTGGTCTTTTCATGGTGTTCCAGACTTTCTGGATGTTTTGTATTAATAATTTGTTGGATTTAATGTTTTCTTTAACCAAGGAATCTATTTCTTCTATAGTATCTTCAATACCCGAGACTCTTTCTTCTATTTCCTGTATCCCGTTGGTCATACTTGTCTCTGTAGTTCCTATTTTTTACTCAATTTTTCTCTATCCATAATTCTCTTGGTTTGTGTGTTCTTTATTACCTCTATTTCAGTCTTCAAGTCTTGAACTGTTTTTTTCATCTGTTTGATTATTTTTCCTTGGTTTTCTTGGGTTTCTTTGAGGGTTTTATTAATTTCTTCTACTTTTTGTTTGTCTTATCATCCATTTCTTTAAGGGAGTTTTTCATTTTCTCTTTAAATGTTTCCATCATTTTCACAAAGTAGGAGGAATGAGCATATGAGCAAAGAGGTCAAGATCAGATGGGTGCACCCACTGAAACAGTCTACATGAGCTAATCATAGCTCCCCGACTCTAGCCAGACTGGGAAGGAACAAACATAGAACCAAACAGGTCCCTCTGAATGTGGGTGATAGTTGCATGGCTGGGAGAGACTGAGAAACCCCTGGCATTGGTACTAGGATTTATCCCTACTGCATGTCCTGGCTTTTTGGTAACTTATTCTCTTTGGATTATACCTTGCTCAGCCTAGACAGAGTAGGGAGGGCCTTGGACCTTACTCCCTTCTCCAAAGCAATGTGTTTTACTTTCTCTGAGGATTAGATGGGGTGGGATGGGAGGGTATGTGGAGGGAATGAGAGGAGGGGAGGGAGTGGGGACTTCTATCGCTGTGTATAATGAAGAGTTAGTTTGTTTTCTTTTTATTAAAAATTTAAATAAAAAATTAAAATAAAAAGTTGAGCAGCTTCTACATCTAGCAGAGATATGATTTGAAACACAGATACTACATACAGCTCCAAGGAGGGCTAGCCAGGGATTTAAGCTTAATTATGGGTGAGAAAATCACTCACAGCCAACTATTTCTCACATAACTCAGGACATTTTAGACCCACTTTTCTCCAAAGAATCTTATAGTTTGAAGTTCAGCTGAATTGTTACTGTCTTCCAAATTTCTCTTGTATTTTTGTCAGTTGCTAATTCTATTGGGAGAATTCAGTGTGAGATAGTACTTTTAATTTATACATTGCGGTAACTATCATTTGAAGAAATCAAGACACTATACCCATTTTACCTAAATTGTCTGGTTCTAAACTTGCTTTTGTAACTAATCCACTCCTATTCTTTGGCTTTCAGATGCTTGCTATTCTCTTCCCAACTGCAATTTCCTTATGAATCCCTTTGCCTTGAAATTTTCCAAGACCGCTTAACAGGAGTGCCATATTTAGCTTCTAAATGTGTCTAATTCTCCTATACAAGATTGTTCTCTTTTCACTTGGCGTCAAGGGATTGACTCAAAATAACTATCCTTTTGTACAAAGAAAGAAGAGCAAAACCAAAGAAATTCAGTCAAATGGAGGCTTTACAATCATTTTTAAAAGAATATCTGAACCCCAGCAGCTTCCATGGAGGCAGTTTTGAGGTCCTCTGTTAGCTCTTTGGGAATTTCAGTTTGCAGACCTGATTTGATTTATGATGTCACATTGTATAAAAAGGGAGAGAGGTTAAATACTAGGCTTCACATTTAGATTAGAGTCCTAGAAACCAAAGCCATTATGCAGCTTATTTTTAGTATACAATGTCACATGGCTTTTGATTTAAATTCTCATGGATTTTGACTCCCATGGCCATTGTGCATCCCTTATAGGCCTTTATAAGACACCTGCCAGGTGAGAAATAGGAATTATGGGAAACTATCCTCAATTTATACCTTTAAAATCTTAACCAATACAAATAATTTTAATAGCTTTCTGTGATAGTTTTTTATCTGGACATTCATGCTTAAGAAACTTATTTTATAATCCAGTTGTATTTAGTTTCTAGTGAAATGACCAAGTAACACTAACTCAATTAAAAAATTCCTAAGTCTTTATGCTTTCATCTTTGTCTTACACAGATTGTTTTCTGTAGACATAGATGATGAAGCATCCTAAGGTTGGGTTTCAATGGTCCCTCAGATGAGACTGTTTGCTGGGGTATTCAAGAACAGGAGGAAGCAATGTCAGCAGAAGATGCAGACTAGAAAGCAAGTGTGGGGTCTAGAAATGCTGGTTTTGAGCTGATTACTAGGAATGGAAGAAGATATGCTATTTCTTTTGGGTACTAGAGTCTGGGATTTCAGGGAGACTTCAAGACTAAGGATTGTGTGTTTATCAGCCTATATTTTAATAACATATATCTAAAATTTTGGGACTATGAGTAGTTTAGACTCAGTGGTATTATATCAGTTTCTAGACTATCTGCAAATACATAGTAAGGCAATGCTTAGGCCCAAATTTAAGCATGAAATTTGTTTCATATGTACAATCTACCTATCATTATCTATCATCCATTTCACAATGGTAATTTTATTACATTTAAAAATAATTTCGCTGGGCGGTGGTGGCGCACGCCTTTAATCCCAGCACTCGGGAGGCAGAGGCAGGCGGATCTCTGTGAGTTCGAGACTAGCGTGGTCTACAAGAGCTAGTTCCAGGACAGGCTCCAAAGCCACAGAGAAACCCTGTCTCGAAAAACCAAAAAAAAAAAATAATAATTTCATCCACAAACCAAAGTTTTATAGCATACACCCTTCCACTGTACAATTATTAAATTCAAACAACTTTGATTTCCAGGTTTTCTGATGAGGCATTTCTGTCTGTATGGATATCCATAGAATGTGCTATAGTAAGAGCAGTATGCTAACACATCCTCTGAATCTGCTGATTCTGAACTGTATCTGTAAATCTTCCATCAGTTCCTTTGCTGTGCTTCAGTTTGCTCATCCATAAAGGTACAGTGAAGTTGTAAGTTTAATAACCTTGTTACTTGTAAAGTTAAAAAGAAATACTGTCTCCGAGTACATTGCAGAAATTTATTACTTGTTGATATGTTTGGTGATGCTATTAAATTTTTCATTTATATTTACCTTTAAAAGTAGGACTGTTTACATTCGTTTGTGAAATGTATTACAAACATAATGCCCCTCAAAATAAGTTGGTGCTTGTTTGAGATTTAAAGCATCCCCCCTTTATAACATCCTCAGGGATTCTTTAACTTTGTAAATCAAGTTCAAGTAAAAATGAACAGGGATTTGCACATTTCAAGACAGTCCTTTATAAATTAAAATGAAACTCTAAGAGTTCTCAAAATACTATATCTAAGTTTTCAAGGAGAAACAACATTAAATAGGTTGAGTAGAAAAATCCCGACTGACTTCCAGGCATCTGCAGCACTGTAAAGAGTAATGTGAAGACCCTGTAGCCCAGGAGGTGCAGGATCCGTCAGCAAAAATCATCCAGCATTGTACTCAGCGTTTGTTCAGCACTGACTGTACTGTCAATAAGATGATGGCACATTCATGGTGCAGATGCTATGGCTGCTGGATATAAATTGGTATCCAAACTGCAGGCAAAGAGGAGCAGCAATGGTTCCAGGATAGAGTCCGCACTTTTCCATGAATCTCATCTTTGTCCTTCATGCACATCGCATAAGGTGATGAATGTGAACTTCCTTCCTATTCCATGGAGGAAACTGACTTAAACTGAGTTGCAGTATCTTTATGATTTAGATATTTAAAAATGTATTTTAGTATATTGGTAGGAAAGAATTACAAAAGCAGAATTATACTTTTCTTTAAAATATGAGAAATTATATTTTCTACAATGATAGCAAACATATTTATATCACTAGACAAGGAAGTCAGGACGGCGAGGAGTGCGCCCACCCACTGAGACGGTGGGGCTGGTCTAATGGGAGCTCACCAAGGCCAGCTCGACTGGGACTGAAAAAGCATGGGATCAAACCGGACTCTGAACGTGGAGGACAATGAGGGTTGAATGAGAAGCCAAGGACAATGGCACTGGGTTTTGATCCTACTGCATGTACTGGCTTTGGGGGAGCCTAGTCTGTTTAGATGAGCACCTTCCTGAACCTGGATGGAGTGGGGAGGACCTTAGACTTCCTGCAGGGCAGGGAACTCTGACTGCTCCTTGGACTGGAGAGGGACGGGGAGGGGAGTGGAGGGAAGGGGAGGGAAGTGTGAGGTTGGGAGGAGGCAGAAATTTTTAATAATAATAATAAAAAGATAAAAAAATAAAAATAAAATTAAAAAGATTTATCTAAGGATAATTATTTTGGACGGCTTTATTTTATTTTATTTTTTTAAAAGAAAACAATCTTTTTTCACTTTACCATTCAATCCAGTTCTTGCTTCCTTCCCTCCTCCCATTCCCTCTGCCTCCCCCCTGACCCTATCCCCCTATCCACTCCTCAGATAGGGTAAGGCACATTGCTTTGATGAAAGTCCAAGGCTCTCCCTACCGTATCTAGGCTTAGTAAGGTATTCATTCAAAGAGAATGGGTTCCAAAACGCCAGTACAAGCAGTAGGGATAAATCCTGGTGCCACTGCCAGTGGCCCTGCAGTCTGCCCCAGTCATACAACTGTCACCCACATTCAGAGGGACTAGTTTGGTTTTATGTTGGTTTCTTCCCTGTCTGGCTAGAGTTGGTGGGCTTCCATTAGCTTAAGTAAACTGTTTCAGTGGGTGTCCCCATCATGGTTTTGACCTCTTCTCCCACTCTTCAGCTGGACTTTGGGAGCTCAGCCAAGTGCTCTGATGTGGGTCTCTGCCTCTGTTTCCATCAGTTTCTGGATGAAGGTTCTATGATGACTACAGGGCAAAGCCAGTTCAGGTACACTCTCCTCTATTGCATAGGGACTTAGCTGGGGGTCATTCTTGTGGATTTCTGGGAATTTCTCTAGTGCCAGGTTTCTTGCTAGTCGCATAATGGCTTCCTCAATTAAAATATCTCTTTCTTTGCTCTTATCTCTGTCCTTCCTCCATCTTGAATATCCCATTCCCTCAAGTTCTCCTCCCTGCTCCCATTTTTCCCTCATCTTCCCCTTCTACCCTCTCTTCTCCTCCAACCCCATGCTCCCAATTTTTGTCAGGCAATCTTGTCTATTTCCCCTTTCCAAGTGGATCAATGCATGTTTTTCTTAGGGTTTACTTTGTTTCTTAGCTTCTCTAGGTTCATGGACTATTGGCTCGTTATCCTTTGCTTTACAGCTAGTATCCACTTATGAGTGAGTATAAATAATGCTCATCTTTCTGGGTCTGGGTTACCTCTCTCTGGATGCTTTGTTCTAGTTCCATCCATTTGCATGCAAATTTAAAGATGTCATTGTTTTTACTGCTGAGTAGTACTCCATTTTGTAAATATACCAGATTTTCTTTATCCATTTTTTGGCTCAACAGCATCTACATTGTTTTTAGGTTTTGGCTATTATTGCTATGAACATAGTTAAACAAAAGCCCTTGTAGTATGATTGAGCATCTTTGAGGTATATGCCCCAAAGTGATAGGCTGAGTCTTGAGATAGGTTAATTCTGAATTTTCTCAGAAACTGCCATACTGATTTCAAGAGTGGATGTAGAAGTTTGTATTTTCACCAGCAGTGGAAGAGTGTTCCCTTACTCTACATCCTCTCCAGCATAAGCTATCATTGGTGTTTTTGCTTTTACCTATTCTGATTTGTGTAAGATGGTGTCTCAGAGTTGTTTTGATTTGTATTTCCCTGATGGCTGAGGATGCTGAACATTTCATTAAGTATCTTTTGGCCATTTGAGATTCTTCTGTTGAGAATTCTCTGTTTATTTCTATACCCCATATTTAAAATTGGATTATTTAAAAATTTGGTATCTAATTTCTTGCATTCCTTATTTATTTATGGAGATCAGTACTCTGTCATTTAGAACCATTAGAAATAAGCACTTGAGAAGGTTACTTCAGACTGCACTGTTAGAAAAAGACTCCAGAAATTGACCTTAGTTGTGAGGAGCTGACTAAAAGTCTGTGTGTATCACTATCTTAATTTCCCCACAGTGCAGCACCTGTACTATTTGGCTGGTGTATTTTCTAAAATCTAGAATAAATGTATTATTTTCTATTTTGTGTTAAAAATAAATGATGGTTTGGAAGATGCTAATATGGTAACATGCACAACTCATCCGATAAGTATCTTTCAAAGAATGGGATGCTTGGGATATAGGAAGGGTGGATATGGGAGCAGGGAAGAAGACTTCCTTTTTATCTTTTCTTTCTATGTTAAAGAATAGCTGGTGTGATGGCTTACCTCTTGGACTATGAGATAGCTTTCTGGTAAGGAAGCAATGCACATCCAAACAGAGTAGGATAATCCTTAGGTGTTGTAGATGTTGTTTTTTTCTAATTCCCCTTGATGACCTATTTTTAAACAGAAATGACCAAGTTTTGATTTGTTTTAGCAAATATTTATGTTTGACAGTGCTCATGGGGAGTCAGACGACAACTTTCAGGAATCAGTAACCTTCTATCACACAGGTCCCAGGAATCAAACTCATTTTATTAGTTTTTGCAGAAAGTATCTTTACCTGATGTGCTATTGCACTGGCTCCTGTTTTAGTAATTGTTAATTTAAATGCTTTAAAGGTCTTACAAAGAATCCTAATAAGAATATTTATTATTTGAGAAAATTTAACCAAAAAGCACAAAAATAAAAATATTGTTATTTCTTTCAGAAATATGTATTTATTGTTAGTATTTTGGGTTACTTAAAGATTAAGTGTCTTCATGTCTTTTCTAATCTTTTGCATTGACACTGATGAATAAAAACATCAAAGTGCAATAATATCATCACTAGAGCTGCTCACTAAGAATTTCTAGCTGTCTGGCTTCTGGTCATATAGTGGATAATGTTTTATTTCTTTCTTTGTCTCCACAATATGAATGGGTGTGGTGGTCTCCAATTTGGGTCAATATTTGAAAATACCCTGTCCAGCCTCTGACTCGAGTCATTTATCAGAAGGTGAGCATGAGCGCAAGCCCAAGGTTAACTAATGTTAACTATAGAGGGAATAAAAGAAATGTTCTAAGTCTAATAAATTAGTATCTGCTGGGAATATTTGTTACTTATCATAAACTTTTATTTGACCATCTATAATACATTGAAGTGTTGATCATGATCAAATTTTAAATCCTCATTTTATTTTCTTCATGAAATTTGCCTATTGGCTAATTAAATTCTTCATCTTCATCTCTTAGTCCCACGGTTTTCCTTTCCATATCACTGGGTTCAAGCATTTTATTGATTTAAATTCCGTATCTCCCCACCAGTGTCACCTGAGATCTTTTGTAATTTAAACATCAGATTTGTCTCTGACCCTAGGGCTTTGTTACCTTCAGTCATACATTTTCATGTTACCGCTTTATTTAGTCATTATGATATGGGTAGCAACATTGTTAGCTAAACAAATAAGTACATAACTCTTTTCCTTGCTCTAAAACATAAAGTTTATGAGGATTAGAACAATATATTCTGACTAATTCTTTAAGCAGCTTTATGTTCTATAACAACAGTTTAGGCAATAACCAATCACATATGCAATTAATGTCTCTATAAGATAATAATAAAATCTGGAAAGTGTCTGTAGATTGTGGTTTTATTGTGCCCTTTGTGTGTTTAAGTATGTTTTAGAATGTTTACACTCATAGCCAATCAGTATGTTGTAGAGTAATAAGGTTTGAACCCTCAAAAAAATAGGTTATTGCATAGCCTAGGTGAGAAGTAAGTTATATCACCTAGGCTTGCATAAAGTAGCCTATGATGTTTACATAAAATTATGTAATTGTGAAGTTGTATAATAGACATTTTTCAGAATATAATCCTTTCATTAGAACACATGTGTCTTTAGACTAGTTTCTAGAATAGAAATTTAGCAGGAAGGCTAAAAGAAAATACTTGAGTAGTAGAGAAGGTAAGTTTCATTATAGACTTAAATTATTAAATATTTTCCTCATTGTCACGTCTTTTTCTAGGTTGCAATTTTCTAACATATCTTTTCATGCAGAGTAATGTTGCCTATTACAAAAAAATGAATTTATTCAGTCTTGAAAAATATAAGATTGTTCCAGCAAAAGATTTTAAAAATTGCTGTTGCACATACCTGGAGAAAATTGATAATAAGCCTATTATAGATCTTGTAATGGTCATTTTATTGGTAGATGTTTACAATGAGTCATTCTTTCTCTTGGAAAGCAAGGCTGGCTTGTGTATCCAGAGTGACCAGTAAAGATTAAGCTGAATTGAAATGAATTATATAATCTTATAAGTGTTATTTTACATACCCCATAGATATGTTCTCTAAGTTTTGTGAGAAAAGTCTTATTTTTTAGATATCATAATCTAAAATTTAAAATGCCATCAATATAAAGATAGAGTCACCAATTTATTTCATTCTTCAGGATTCCTGTTGGCTTTGGCAGGTGAATTTTTAATGCTTACAGAGTTTTAAATATTATAGTGTGGGAAATAAATTAGATGCCAATAACTCAGTAATTGCAAAAAGTACTGTGATACTTCCAATTTCACTACATTGTTTAGGATGCGGTCTTCGTGTCAGAATCTAAATGCAACATGCAGTAGGATACTTTTAGTTGCATGCTTTGTCTCATACAATATAATTGAAGTTGCTTCTATGTAAAAAATGGGTAAATGGTTATTGGGCAGGTAACTATATGTATTTGATGCAATAAATCTTATTAATGAAAATAAATGTCAACAATAATGGCAGACACTAATATTTGTTATGAATGACTTAATTTTAAGCAATTTAAGCTACATTATAGCACAATAATGTAGACCTTATTATTGCTAACATTTTTCATAGGTGCAAAACTCTAGAAAATGAATATGCAGTCTGAGAAAAGGCCAGTCAAAGGATGTGGGATTTCTAACTTAAATCCTTTAGGAAAGCCCATGATGTGTGTTCTGTTTTTACTTTTTTTCTCCAGTAGTGTAGGCAGAGGCTGTTGTATGTTCACGACTGCTCAGACCAGAAATAATTACACAGAAACTGTATTAATTAAATCATTGCTTAGTCAATCATTTAAGTGTATTGTTAGCTAGCTCTTAAATCATAAATTAACCAGTTTCTATTATTTTATATTTTACCTTGAGGCTTGTGGTTTACCGGTAAAGTTCTGTGGCATCTGTCTCCTTCAGAGGGGGCTACATGGTGTTTCCATGACTCTGCCTACTCTCTCTCAATATCTCTGTTTGAATTTCCTGCCTGATTTTACTCTTTTAAGCCATTGGCCAAAAGTAGCTTTATTCATCAACCAAACCAGCAACACATACAGATGGACTTTCCACACCTCTCTAGGTTGAATATGTGGACAAGAAAAGCTCCTCTTGATGCTTTTATGTAAAATTAAGAATTTTTTGAAAATCAATGAGTGAACATTTTAAGGAACTGCTATCTTTTTGCATTGAATTATCTAGTTTTTAAAAATTCTTTCCTGATTTTAAATATTTATTTTTTAGCCCTCCTCCTACTCTTCCTCCCCTTCTTCTTAGCCCTCTCCTAAAGGATCATGGAAACATTTCTTTATATGGCCAATACCCTCTGTTGAGAGCCAGAGACAGACTAAGAATCTCCACCAAATCTTTTAAAAAATGGCATATTCCTGCTGATCATTAATGCATACTTAGTAGCTCATACTGTCTTGAGTCATGAATCATGTATCAATTAATATATGCATGCAGGTAATTACTAAATCAAGACCCCAGATTTGTTCACACTGTTGTTTTCACATGGATGAAACATATAAGATGTGAAATTGTCATTAAGTTCTGTGAAATTTTTTGAAAATTGATTTAACTGAGTATTAGAAAAAGAATTCAATCCTGTTTTATGTCAAGTTATTATAATTATATTTATATATAAACTGTGGGGTATATCAAATTCCATTTTAATAGATTCAGTATTTAAAAGCAATTTATGTCATAAAATAATATTGAGTAAAGAAAGCTCAATATAACTACTCTAGGTTTATTGGGTTCAACAAAGTTAATTCATCTCTGAACAGATAGCTGGTTATCTGGCTTTAAGGGAAGAAACACACACACACACACACACACACACACACACACACACACATATATATATACAAATTATGTGCACATATACATATATTATTCAGAGGGATAAATACACACATGTCACCCATGTGTATTCAAATGTATATAAGGAAGTATGTATATAAAGTAGAATAATAGAATTGCAGACATACACATATATTTATATATAAATCTATATTATATAAATTTATATATATACATAAATATATTATATAAAATGAACAGACTCCAGTGAGATTTGCTGGGGTCATCCAGACATGCCATGGAGCATTAAAAAATTGAATTAAATTTTACCACAGGTATGGTATGAATGTAAAGAGAAAGAAGAGAACAGGACTGTGTACGTTTACTATGCCTGTCTGAGCATGATTTAAAAAGTCCTGAAAAAGCACATTCATATAAAGAGATGTGAAGTTACAAACTTAACCATTATATGGGTTAATTTTATTCTTCAAGAACAATATCTATGAACCCATAATATTAAGGTATCAAATGTTAAGTTAGGAACCTTTTATTCCTATTAATGATTTGCTTTACTGTTGTTTAAAAATATTTTCCCATTGCCCAGTGAATTTGCTCTGCTTTGTTTCATAGAGAAACAGGGCAGCAAGTGCCAGAGAGATTCCCAAGGGAGAGAAAGTTAAATGTAAAACAAATGTAATTCCAAATAACTTGCTTTCTATTCTGAAAATCTCAGAAAGGAACATTCTTACTCTGTTAAGAACAGAAAGTCTCACTAGAGCTTAGATCATTTTAGCATTTCCAGAAAATGTGTTGTATTCCATTGTCTCCCTGAGCCTTAGGTGCAGCAGTTTGGCTGTAGATCAGCTGGGGCTAGGATCTGCAACTTATAGGCATCAAAGAAAGGCCAAGGAATAGTCTTGTTCAGGAAAGAGCATACCAGTTGGTTATCCAGTACAAAATGGTTAGCCATGAATCCATACATACAAGTAACAGTATACAGATTGGGCAGATTTATATAATTAGAAAGACAACACACACACAGACACACACACACACACACACACACACACACACACACACACACCAACAATTATAGAAAAACAGGCCATGATAACAAGTCAGGTACATGGGAGATGTTATCAGGAGGAAAGTGAAGAAAGAAAAGTAATGCATTATATTCAATCTATATTGATATTTATATTATCTATTTCTATGTATATGTGATATCTATCTATCATCTATCTATCATCTATCTATCTATCTATCTATCTATCTATCTATCTATCTATCTATCTATCTATCTATCATCTATCTATCTATCATCTATCTATCTATCTATCATCTATCTATCTATCTATCATCTATCTATCTATCTATCTATCTATCTATCTATCTATCTATCTATCTATTATCTATCATCTATCTATCTATCTATCTATCTATCTATCTATCTATCTATCTATCTATGTCTGTTTTTCTGCCTGTGAATGATATGACAGTTGATATGCTTCCCTTATTGAAACTCATGTGCGTTGGCTCAGAATACACACTCTGATCTATACTAATGGGCTTTAAATGCATCTGCTACTTTCTATCTTGATGATTTTTGATAATTCATTACCTGTTTCTTCTTATTGTTGTTTATTCTGGTGTAGGGAATTGAAATCAAGGCCTCAGATGCATGAGAGTAGCGGTGTGCCACTGAGTATATCTCTGTCAAATATCAAAGCTTCAGAGTGAGTAGAAGAGGGGAGTGGTAATGAGCAGCTGTTACTATTTCTTGAGTTATCAAACACTGAAAAGCTATGATTTTTTTTTCTAGCTTAAAACAGCAGAAACATTGGCTTATAATTATATATTTGTTAAAGTTTAACAGGACGGATTGACACAGGGACCGTGCAGAAATAAATAAATCGATTTGAAAGGGATTATGGGGGCTAAAGAAAGAACTGGCATGGGTGAAAATGGACACCACAGAAGGATTGGCACCATGTTGAAAATGCTGCCATAGACCTTGGCAGAACTGGATCTGAAAGGCAATAGAGCTGAGAAAGACGTGCACCTGGGTAACAGAGATGGCTCCTAATGGTGACAGTTTCATTCAGTGATGCTCTGTCTGCAGTGATGTGCATTTTAACAAGCCTGTGTCTGAATTTGAATCATTATATTTTGTTTCAAATTTTTCTATTTCTGCTTTTTCATAGGTTTCTAATTTCCGGTATTTTGTTGCTACTAATTTCACCTGATATTAAGGCAACATTGGAGTTACTTTATTAGCTGTGGACATACTTGTAGTGAGGGGCAGATGGACCTCGTTCCCGCTGCCCAGCTCCCAGCCACCGGCTAGCTTATGCCCCAAAATAACAACACACAAATTGTATTCTTTTAAACACTGCCTGGCCCATTATTTTCAGCCTCTTACTCACATCTTGACTAACCCATATCTAATAATCTGTGTAGCACCACAAAGTGGTGCCTTACCAGGTAGATTCTAGCGTACATCCATCTTGGGCTGGAGCTTCATCGCATCTGGCTTCTCTCTGAGGAGAGGCAGGGCAGTCTGCCTAACTTAGGAGAGGCATGGCATCTTACTGATCCTTCTACCTCACTTCCTCTTCCTGTTCTGTCTACTCCACCCACCTAAGGGGCGGTCTATCAAATGGGCCAGGCAGTTTCTTTATTAGCCAATGAAATCAACTCAAACAGAAGACTCTCCCACATCACATACTTTTCTACTTGTCTTACTGTCTGCAACATCTGTTTTCCATCCTCATCACATAGTAACAAAAATGAGGTCCTTCTAAAGTCTTGGTCGAATCATGCTGGCCTGGTATTTCCCCATTTTTGTGGGGTATCTTTTTTCACTTGGATCAAGGTCTAAATTCTTCCCTATGTCTTATAACTGAATTATCTAGTGTATCAGATTTTCTAAAATGCCTTGATTTTACTTTATATAATTACATATTTATTGTTGCTGCTATTGGCTTTACATATATGAAACTCTTCTTTATTGACCTCTAATTTTGAGAGAAACGTGTAGAGATTGATGGAATCATCAACAAAAGCAAGATACAAAGTAGCCCATCAGAATCTTTATTGTCACATTCTCTGAAAATTTATGGATCTTCTTCCATCCTTGGAGTTTCATTTTTCAACAAGTTTATATAATTTGAATTTTAGAAAATATTCATTCTGTATAATAGTTTCATTGACTCTGTTGCTGCTTTTGAGATGTGTTCACATTGTTGCACTTGACAGTACATTTTTAGTTTTTATTGTAAAATAGTATTCCATTGTATAGACGCACCGTAGTTTATACACTCATCTTCTTGAATGACTAATTTGAAGAAGGTGAGTGAGTAAACTTCGGTGCGTCTATACAATGGAATACTATTGTTGCCTAATGATGCAGTGTGTGTCCATGTGTTTATTGTCTGTCATATAACATTTTTCATGAAGTTATAATCCAAGCCTTTGTTCTCTTTTTCTCAGAGTTGGTGGTTTGTTTTTCCTGCTTAGTTTTTGATTGCTCAGCACATATTTTAGAGGAATCATTTCAGTTCTTTCAGTGGGATAAGATGACTTTATCAGTTTCCCTTTGTATCAGTCTGTATCACAATTTCCCCCACCTCCTTTGTCTGACTGATCTAAAATCACAAGCATAATCTGATTTTCTGCTTCGTGCTCTAGAGTGTCATGTTTTAAAATTATCTTTAAGAGCTATGTTGAGTTAATATTTGTGTTAATTTGTGAGGCTTCAGTGCACTTGCTCAGTTTCCATTTATTTCTCATGGACGTGTTTATACCAACATTTATTTAAAAGAGTCTCAGCAGCCCATCAGTTACTCTTGTTCATTTCCTAGCAAACAACTTGGTTTATTTGTCGGAACATTTATAAATTCTCCTGTGCTTGCTGACTTTTCCAGGTCATGAACATGAGATGCTTCCTTCTCCATTCAAACCCTCTGGGTTCATGTTATCATAAACTCTTCAACACTTATGTCTCTTGTTTCTTTCCTTAGATTTTATACACCAGTGTTATAATCTTCTAAAATTTGTTTTAATTTAAATTGTTTTGCCTCCACATTTTAAAAATGTAATAATAGTATCTACTTTTTTATGCTCATCATGTTTCCTGTGGTGTTGTTATCCTGATTGCTCTTTCTATTTTTTTTTTTTTGCAGATGATTAGAGCACTGGAGAATATATATATATATATATATATATATATATATATATATATATATAATCAGTCTACTTTTCCTTCCTAATGTCTGAGCATATTTTTACTGTCTTTTTAAAAATTATTTTCTCCACTGCATTTGTTTTCAGCATGCTATATAGGAGAAACTATGTTGATGGACATCTTTGTGTTTTCCTTATGCTTTGGCAGAAAATTCAGCTGTGTGAGTAACTGTAGCATTAACCAGTTCTTTGCATTTAACTAGGTACTGCTGGGATTAAGATCCTGGCATTTTAATGAGGAACTTTTCTCTACATTCACTGGTAATATTGATGTGTATTATCTCTTTATGTCTCTGTCTACTTGGAACCCTCTCCCTCGTGTGTGTGTGTGTATGTGTATGAGAGAGAGAGAGAGAGAGAGAGAGAGAGAGAGAGAGAGAGAGAATGAGAGAGAGAACTGACATTATTTTTTCTCATTAATGTCTCATAAAATCTGGGGAAATATATTTTTGTTTGTTTTCTGGAAGCAATTACATATAATTATTGTATATTTTCTTTAAAAGTTCAATGTGACCTCCTAGTACCCATATCTGGTTTTAGAGAATTTCCCCTCTGTATATGCTTAGCAAGGATCAAGTCCTTCCCCCTTATATCTAAGCTGAGAAAGGTACCCCTCCAAAGAGAATGGGCTCCAAAAAGCCAGTTCAAGTACTAGGGATAAATCCTAGTCCCACTGTCAGTGGCCCCATAGTCTGCCCTAGTCATACAACTGTCACCCACATTCAGGGGGCCTAGTTTGGTCCTATGCTAGTTTCCAGCTAGAGTCAAGCTCAGAGTCAATGAGCTCCCATTAGCTTAGGTAAGCTGTTTCAGTGGGTATCCCTCTTATGGTCTTGACCCCCTTTTCATGTTATAGCTCCTCCCTCTCTTCAACTGGACTCTCAAAGATCAGCCCAGTGCTAGCTGTGGATCTCTGCATCTGCTTCCTTCAGTGGCTGCATGAAATTTCTATGATGACTATTAAGGTAGTCATCAATCTGATTACAGGAGGAGGCCAGTTTTGGTACCCTCCACTTTGCTTAGGGTTTTAGCTGGAGTAATCCTTGTGGATTCCTAGGAATTTCCCTCCTGCCAAGTTTCTCACTAGCCCCATAATGACCTCCTTAGTCAAGCTATCTTTTTCCTTGTTCTACCTCTCTGTCCTTCCCCATCCTGGTCATCTCATGCCCTCATGTTCCTCTCTGTCCTTCCCCATCCTGGTCATCTCATGCCCTCATGTTCTCCTCCTCACTTCCCTTCTCCCCTCCTCCTGTCCTTCTGCCCTCTACTCTGCCCCTCCATGCTCTCGATAGTCTTAGCATATTTTGTCTATTTCCCCTTCCTTTAAAGATCCATGTATGTCTCTCTTAGGGTTCTCCTTATTACCTAGATTCCCTGGGTTTGTGGACTACGGGCTGGGCTGTTTATTCTTTGCTTTATATATAATATCCACTTATGAGTGAGTACGTACCGTGTTTGTCTTTTTGGATCTAGGTTACCTCACTAAGAACATTTTTTTTTTCTAGTTCCTTCCACTTGCTTTCAAATTTCAAATTGTCATTTTATTTATTTTTAACTGCCGAGTAGTACTCCATTGTGTAAGTGTAACACATTCTCTTTATACATTCTTTGGTTGAGGGGCATCTAAGTTGTCTCCAGGTTCTGGCTATTACAAATAAGGCTGCTACAAACACAGTCAAGCAAATGTCCTTGTGGTATGAGCTTGCATCCTTTATGTATATGCCCAAGAGTTACATTGCTGGGTCTCAAGGTAGATTGATTGCCAATTTTCTGAAAAACTGCAATACTGATTTCCAAAGTGACTGTACAAGTTTGTACTCCCACCAGAAATGGAAGAGTGTTCCCCTTACTCTGCATCCACTCCAGCATAAGCTATCACTGGTGTCTTTAATCTTATCCATTCTGACTGGTATCTTACCCATTCTTATGATATTATCACATAGTCATTTTGATTTACATTTCCCTGATGGCTAAAGATGTTGAGGAATTCCTTAAGTGTATTTTGGTCATTTGAGATTCTTCTGTTGAGAATTCTGTTTTTAGATCTGTAACCCAGTTTTTAATTATATTACTTGGAATTTTGGTGTCTCATTTCTTAAGTTCTTTATATATTTTGGAGATCAGTTCTCTGCCTGTTGTGGAGTTAGTGAAGATGTTTTCCCATTTAGTTGGCTGTCATTATGTCTTATTTACTGTGTCCTTTGCCTTATAGAAGCATCTCAGTTTCATAAGGTCCCATTTATTTATTGTTGCTCTCAATGTCTGTGCTATTAATGTTCTATATCATATCTATATAGGAAGTGGTCCCCTGTGCCCATGCATTCAAGATTACTTCCTACTTTCTCTTCTATGAGGTTCAGTGTGGTTGGATTTATGCTGAGGTCTTTGATCCATTTGGACTTGAGTTTTGTGTAAAAGGATAGATACAGATCTATTTGCATTCTTCGACATGTTGACATTCAGTTATACCAGCACTGTTTGTTAAAGATGCTTTCTTTTTTTCCATTGAATAATTTTATCTTTTTGTCAAAAACTAGACGTTAATAGGTGGGTGGATTAATATTGCTAATGCCAAGCTGTTTTCTTTATTGTAACTCTATAACAGAGCTTGATGTCAGGAAAGGTGAGGCTTCAGGATGGTCCTTTATTGTACAGGATTGTTTTTTCTATCCTGGGATTTTTGTCTTTCCATGTAGTTGAGTATTGTTCTTTCAAGGTCTAAGAACAATTGTGTTGGGATTATGATGACATTGCATTAAATCTGTAGACTGCTTTTGGTAGAATTGCCATTTTTATTATATTGGTCCTACCTATCCAAGAGCAAGAGAGATCTTTCCATTTTCTGATATCTGTTTTAATTTCTTTCTTCAAACACTTAAAGTTCTTATCTTACAAGTCTTTCATTTCTTTGATTAGTATTACCCCAGGATATTTTATGTTATTTGTGGCTATTGTAAGGGTGCTGTTTCTCTGATTTCTTTCTTATCCAGTTTGTCATTTGTATGTAGGAGGGCTATTGATTTTTTGAGTTAATATTGTATCCTGCCACATTACTGAAGGTGCTTATTAACTGTAACACTTCCCTAGTAGAATTTTTGAGGTCACACACACACACACACACACACACACACACACACACACACATATATCATATCATCTGCAAATAGCAAAAGTTTAACTTCTTCCTTTCCAATTTCTATCCCTTTTATCTACTTTTGTTATCTTGTTACTCTACTTAGAAATTTGAGTACTATATTGAATAAATATGAAAAGATTGGACAGCCTTGTCTTGTTCCCGATTTTAGTGGAATCACTTTGAATTTCTGTCTATTTAATTTGATGTTGGCTGTTGGCTTGCTGTATATTGCTTTTATTATATTTAGATATGTTACTTGTATTCCTGATTTTTCTAAGACCTTTATCATGAAGGGGTGGTAGACTTTGTTGAAGGCTTTTCCCACATCTATTGAGATGATCATATGGTGTTTTTTATTCAGTTTATTCATATAGTGGATTACATTGACAGATTTTTGTATGTTGAACCATCCCTCAGTCTCTGGGATAAAGCCAATTGGATCATGGTGGATGACTTTTTAAAATGTGTTCATGGGTATAGGCAGTTATAGAAAGAAATAGTTTTAAAAAATAAAACAAAGTCTTTAAAGATATAGTAAAGGTAATATAAAAATCCATGAAAAGATGGGAAATTCATAGAGAGTATGGATTAATCATTAACCCTTTTGAAATGAAAATAAACATTTATAAACAATCACTTTGGTAATCTGGGTGTAGTTTTCTTCAACCTGTTTCCTGCTGTTTTTTTGGGGGGGGAGTGAAGTATTTTTAAGGTTCATGAAGACCTTTCGGGGGACTTGTTTCATTAAACCACATTAGCCTGGAAGGAATCCACAGGTTCTCATCTTTTGTGGAAACAAAAGCAGAACCTTTTTTCCAAAGTAATATATCCTTAAACTTAAATTTTGAAATCAAGATACTTTAAAAATATATGTGTTGGTTTAGCTTAACAGCTCCCAGATTCAAATATCTCTCTGAAAGAAATTCAAAGAAAACAATAATATACATAACCCAGTTGGCAAATCCAAGCAGAGACAAAGGAGGAACAAAGGTGAAGTCAGGCACATGTCATGTACCTGCAGAAGGAGAAAGACTCCAGAATCATACTAGTAAGCCACAGCCTCATGATGATAAACAGATTAATAGAAATGGGTTAATTTAAAATGTAAGAGCTAGTTAGGAATATGTCTAAGTCATTGGCCAAATGTATTATAATTAATATAGTTTTTGTGTGATTATTTGGGTCTGGGATGCCTGGAAACAAAAGTGTAGTCTCCATTTATTCACCCAATGGTTTCAGGGAAAAATTCTACCAGAACTTCAAAGAAGAGCTACTACTTATACTCCTTAAATTGTTCCACACAATAGAAACAGATGGAAAATTGCCAAACTCTTTTTACAAGGCGATAATTACCCTGATATGCAAACCATATAAAGACTCAACTAAGAAAGAGAATTACAGACCAATCTCCCACATGAACATTGATGCAAAAATACTCAATAAAATATTTGTGGAGTACAGGTTTTAAAATTATGACCTAAAGATTTTCTAGATTTTCTTAGCATCTATTGTTATATTCCCCTTTTCATGCATGATATGTTAATTTTATATTCTCTTTCTGCTTTTTGGTTAGTTTTTTTAAGGTCTGTCTATTTTGCTGATTTTCTCAAAGAACCAGCTCTTCAATCCATTGATTCTTTATATTGTTTTCTTTATTTCTTTTTTATTGAGCTTTCAACTTGATTATTTCCTGCCTTCTACTCATCCTGGGTGAGCCTGCTTCTTTCTTTTCTAGAGTTCTCAAATGTGCTGTTAAGTAGATAGTGTGAGATTTCTCCACTTTCTTTATGTAGGCACTTAGTGCTATGAACTTCCTTCTTAGCACTGCTTTCATAGTGTCCCATAGATTTCGGTATATTGTTCCTTAATTTACATTGAATTTTAGGAAATCTTTAATTTCTTTCTTTATTTCTTCCTGGACCCAGGGTTTATTGAGCGTTGTTCAATTTGCATGAATTTGTAGGCTTTCTGCAATTAGTGTTGTTGAATGCTAAGTTTAAGTCATAGTTATCTGACAAGATACAGGATGTTATTCCAGATTTTGTTTTGTATCTGTTGAGGTTTGCTTTGTTACCAAGTATGTGGTCAATTTTAGAGAAGATTCCATGAAGTGCTGAGAAGAAAGTATATTCTTGGGTGCCTGGATGAAATGTTCTATAAACTGTTAAGTACATTTTAGTCATGACATCAGTTAGTTCTCTAATATGTCTGTTAAGTATCTGTCTGACAGAGAGTGGGGTGTTGAAGTCTCCTCCTATGTGTGGGGTTTGATATGTAATTAAAGCTTTAGTAATGTTTCTTTTACAAATGTGGGTGCCCTTGTATTAGGGACCTAGATGTTCAGGATCTTGATGTATTTTTTTCCTGTGATGAATATGAAGTGTTCTTCTTCATCTCTTTTGATAGATTTTAGATTGATGTCTATTTTGTTAGATATTAGGATAGCTACATTCACTTTTTCTCTGGTCCATTTGATTGGAAAAACTTTTCCTAACCCTTTAATCTGAGGTAATGCCTGTGTTTGAGGTTGAGGTGTATTTCTCATATGCAGCATAAGGATGGATCCTGTATTCATATTCATTCTGTTAGCCTGTGTCTTTTTATTGGTGAGCTGAGTTCATTTATATTAAGGGATATTAATGATCAGTGGTTGGTAATTCCTATTTTTTTCAGTGGTAGTGTTTGTGTTTTTCCATTTTTGAAGGTTTGTTGGTGTGAGGTTATCTGTTGCCTATGTTTTTATGGGTGTAACTAACTTCCTTGGGTTAGAGTTTTCCTTCTAGTACTTGTGTAAAGGTGAATTGTGGATAGGTATTGCTTAAGTCTGGTTTTGTCATGGAATATCTTGTTTTCTTCATTGAGGGAAATTGAAAACATTTCTGGAGAGTAGTCTGGGCTTCTATCAGTGGTCTCTTAGTGTCTGTAGCGCATTTGTCCAAGACCTTCTTACTTTCAGAGTTTCCATTGAGAATTCACTTGTAATTCTGATAGGACTGCCTTTATATGTTAGTTGGCCTTTTCCTTTTTCAGCTCTTATATTCTTTCTTTATTCTGTATTTTTTAAATATTATATGGTGAGGGGACTTTTGTTGTTCCAGTCTATTTGGTGTTCTGTAAGCTTCTTGTACCTTCACAGGCATATCCTTCTTTAGGTTGAGAAAATTTTCTTCTGTGATTTTGTTGAATATATTTTCTGTGCCTTGGAACTGTATTCTTCTATATGTATTATTCTTAGGTTTGGTCTTTTCATGGTGTTTCAGATTTCACAGATGTTTTGTGTTAAAAATTTTTTTGTATTTAACATTTTCTTTGACTGATGAATCTATTTCCTATATCGTACCTTCAGCTCCTGAGATTCTCTATTCCATTTCTTGTATTTTGTTGATTATTCTTTTATCTGTAGTTCTTGTTTGTTAAGTCAGATTTTCCATTTCCAGAATTCTCTTGGCTTGTGTTTTCTTTATTGCCTCTATTTCAATTTTAAAGACATGAACTTTTTTAACTCTTTGCTTCATCTGTTAATTTGTTTTTCTGTTTTTGTTTGTTTTGTTTTCTTGGGCTTCTTTAAGAGATTTATTGATTTCTTTTTTTTGTATGTCTTTTTCTCCATTACTTTAAGGGAATGTTTTTTGCTTCCTGTTTAAGTGTTTCTATCATCTTTATAAAGTTATATTTAAGGTCATTTTCTTCTGTTTCTTCTGGAATAGGATGTTCGGTTCTTCATGTTGTAGGACCACTAGGTTCTGGTGTTGCCATATTGTACTTTAGATTGTTGAATGTGTTCTTTCATTGGCACCTACCCATTTCTTCCTCCAATTGGTGCAGGCAGTGTCTTTGCCTCTTGGTCCAATCCTAGCAGTCAGTGTCTGTTTTTCAGGGATTTTTCTCTTGGACTGTGTGTTGCAGTTGCTGACTGTGTCTCAGGAAGCTGCTGAGATCTCTGGGGATGGGTGGGTTTGGGGGAGGAATGGGACTGGTAGATTAAAGGTTTCAATGAAGGGGTGTTGGAGCAGCCTACCTACAGGAGACCTGCTTGTTGGCAGGCTAGTGCAGCTGAGGCAGGTGGAGGAGGGCCCTGGGGTTTTGCTCTGGAGCCTAACCTAGGGTTTAGACACTGGGCTGTCCAGCTGGGGGCTGGTCACTCACCTCTTGCTCTGCTCTGCACAGTCACAGTCTGTATTCCAGAGCCATTGCTTATTTCTTATAAGCTATTAGTTCTTGGCAACAGCTTTCAAAGGTCTGATTCATTTAATATAAATTGTTCAATTCATATTATAAGGCTTGCTCTTAGTACTATCTTTTCATGTTTTTAGTAACTGCAGGCTTTGTAGTGATAATTTATTTCTTTCCTGGTAGGACTTTGTGGTACACTACCCCCTTTGATCAGTTTGGCTAAAGGTTTGCTAATGCTGTTTTCAAAGAATAATCTCTTGATTTCATTCATTATTTAGTTCAGTCTTTAATTTGATCCCAGTCTATTTATCATGTCCTCTCTTCTGCCTAAGTTTACTAACACACATATAACCTATCCTACAATTTGGTTCTTTTCTTATTTGATCATTTATTGCTATAATTTTTCTGTGAGAAATATTTAAGTTGGAATTTAATTTCTACTTCTAAGCTTTAATAAGCTTTTCTTTCACTTTGATGTTAGAAAATTTTCTTGTTTTTCATATGATGGTTTAAGAATTTACGTATTTTCAAGTTAGTTTTTAGTTCATGATTTCTATTGTAATTTCATTGTGTATGAAATGTATTTTTAATTAAAATGTATTAAGTAAGATGCTATGAACTCTGATTATTTGGTCTGTTTAGTTTTGTATGGTATGGAAAATAATTTGTATTAGGCTGCTATTGGCTAGAAAATATATTTTAAATCATCATTTATTTTGTGTGTGTGTGTGTGTGTGTGTGTGTGTTTGTGTGTCTGTTCCATGAAGGCTTGTCTACACCTGCATATTTTTGTGGCCATAGGCATACAGTAGTAGATGTGTTGAGGTAAGACAAAAACTTGGAGTAGCTTTGTTTTCTTTGCATCATGTAGGGTCTGGGGATAGAATGTCCTCTGCTTATTATCTGCAAGAACTTCAGAGTCTACAATTGGTTCTGCATCAGGAAAGAGATAGCCACAGTCAGTGTGTGTAATCCTTGGCTTCACCTTGCACAGCCAGTGGAACATGAGGAGTTACTTAGTTTTTCCTCCACTTTCAACTTGGATAAAGAAAAGTAAAGTTAGAGCAAGTCTGGACTCTTGATTAATCATAGTGAAGAAAACAGGAGAATGGTCATCCCCAATAACTATTGCAGCTCAGTGCTGTAAATAGAAACCATAGTCTCTGTCTCTTAACCCACTGAACAGTATCTTCCTATATAGATCACACACACACACACACACACACACACACACACACACACACACACATTCATATAAATAAATGCCTAAGAAGCCAATACAAAAATTTGGTGGCTGAATAAATGATTCATAATACCAAAGAACATTAATTTATTTGTGCTGTATAAAGCACAGCAAAAGATAGCAATTTTAACTAATGCTAATTTGTAAATGTCTTAAAGATATTTGGCTCATTAAGTACCAATAGGTTGATGCATATGTTAAAAGGAAAATAATGTGCAGTAAAGAATCTATAGCCTTATTAGTCCTGGCACAGCTCTTAATCTTAGGCGCCAGAGAGGGCTCACAATCAAGATAGAGGGCCAGGACCAAGCATAAGAAAGACATTTTCTTCTTTATGATATTACAACAAGTGAATGTGATCTATCTGTTATTAGTGGTAGAGAAAATGAATTCTGTTTTTATATTTGATGTTTTATTGTTGTTTCTGGAATTTTCTTCCTTTGCAGTTTTTTTTTAAATCTGCGCTCTCTCTCTCTCTCTGCCTCTGCATTTTGCTGAACTCTAGCCTCATCTACTGAAAGGATTCAAGTTCCAGTGACTTTAAGCATCTTTTCTCTTTGCAGATGACTACTGCCTCACACATAGATCTTGCTTTTTCTCTCCACTGGTTCTTATTAAAGCCATGCATATTCTATTTTTGTTTTATTCCCCTTCTCTTGGTCTTTTCTGGTAAACTATCTTCTGCTTTTATGTGATAAAATAAACTGTAAGATTGCACTATTAGTTGTAGTTAGCATGATGGCATATTAGAAATATTAGATTTGTCAACTGCTCAATGTAAAATCATTTATCAGCTGGACTAGAATTCCTCACTCTCATTCTCTTTTTGTTTATATCCATTCATTATGGGGCTATGTTTTCCATAAATGTATATGAATTATAATCAAGTATGAGTGAAGACTAGGATAGAAATTTGAATTAAAATGATTTGAAAGATAAAATGGCAAGATAATTAAAATAGAATAGATTGTCCTGGGTGTCCAAATGCTTAGCTTCCATCAAAGTCAGTGGCTATTTACCAGAACCAATTGCTTTCTAATTATTTGCATTGATGTATTTGTTTGTCATGCTTTAGATTTTCCTGTACAGGTTGAAAATGACCAAGCGTTACAATGCAATAAACTTCAATTTCAGTGTTCTGTATTGAAGTTTGTTGGAGAACAGCAACTCTTAACATAATCTACAATGAATGTCACCAATCAGGAATAGATGTGGGTATTTTAGTGTGGCATTCCACTCAATGCAAAAATGACATTGAATGTTGAATGCACTCAACCATGTGCACAGGTGTTCTCTTTCACACTGTTACTTTCTTTTCCCAGTGCAATCACTTCAAGTTCAGTCCTTGATTTATATGCTCAGGTTCAACTATTACCCATCATTTGTAGTTGTAAATGTTTAGTAAAAAATTATTTTCCCAATAGCAATAAAAGTATTAGTGCCTTACATTTAGACCTGGTTTATCTTGGTTTTACTGCCAACTTTGCTATGAATTGGCCTTTGTAATTTAACTCAAGCAA